>NC_086444.1:920645095-920962367 GCF_028390025.1 Pseudophryne corroboree
CGAGATAGGCGTTGTCTGGCTCTTGCCCATTGTTATCCCTCTTTTGCCTCTGACTTCATGGAAGTTTCTGATATACCAATTAATATGTCTCTAGTGCTCAGTGCAGTGCACCTGAGTGTTCAGGAGCTGCAGAATTGTGGAAAAGAGGGGGTTGTGTCCAGCTCTTGGAGGGAAGTTGACCCCTGCTATAGGGCTACTGTTTATGTGACTAGTGGGGTCATATGTTTCCCTGTGTCTAGGTGAGGTACACATATGACCCCCTAGTCATACGGACAGTAGCCCTATAGTAGGGGTCAACTAGGTATGGGATTCAGGGTCAACCGTGGCTAGGTCGACACTAGAAATAGGTCGACATGGCCATTAGGTCGACATATACAAGGCCGACATGAAAAAAGGTTGACATGAGTTTTTCATGTTTTTTTGTGTCGTTTTCTTTTTAAAGTGTCCGGGAACCCCAATTAGTGCATAGTGTGCCCTCGTAAGGTTCACTTCGCTCGCCATGCTTTGGGCAAGGTGCCTCACTCCACTACTGCTGCGCTCAGCACAGATTACTATTTCCAATCATAGTCCACGGGGATCATTAAGTATAAAAACGTTCAAAAAAAGAAAAAAATGTGAAAACTCTTGTTGACCTTTTTGCACGTTCATGTCGACCTAATGGTCATGTCGACATATTTATAGTTTTGGCCTATTCACTGTCGACCAATGGGTGTCGACATAAGTGGTGTCGACCCAGAGTCTGGATACCGGTCAGCTTACCTCTCAGAGAGGTCTCACAACAGCTACAGCTGATGTAACACATGTTTAGAGATGCAGAGAGCAACATAAGCACTTGGTGATTATGGAAGGTTTCACTCGGAAGAGTGTCACCTACTTCCCTACAACTTATACGGTCTCACAGTGGCCACACCCTTTGATGTGAAGATTGGCACTAACTGCGCATTTACCACAGGTTGTTACACCACAGGTGTTTTAGGGAGATGTATGCACAAAGTGCAATGCAGAAAGAGTCACCCTAAAGGAGCCTACTTACTTTGCCTACAGTCCACTTTGGAGCAGTCCTACATGTGCAAGATTTTACCTATACTGTCTGTAGCATTGTGTCATCATTTATTTTCTCATGCCTCAAATTTACACACAAGGACGTTTCCGCACACCTTTTCTCTGTCCCCGCTAATCTGCTCCCCTCTCTCATTTTGGCTTACCCGATTCCTTGTATGGTTACATTGGTTATTGTGTGACCCTGCAATCCCTTTCCTGTGTGTTTCTTGCATTGCCTATTGTGTGGTCCTCCATTGCCTCTTGTAGGGACGTGCATATTGGGGCTCCCTGCATTGCCTCTTGTGTGGTCCTCCATTGCCTCTTGTAAGGCCTTGCATAGTTTCTAGTGGGGCCTTGCATTGCTTCTTGTCTGAGTCTTATATTGTCTTTTGTGGTCCTCCATTGCCTCTCGTAGGGCCTTGCATAGTTCCCTGTATTGCCTCTTGTGTGAGTCTTATATTGTCTCATGTGATCTTTACATTGCTGTGTGTGTGGTCCTTATATTGCGCCTTGTGTGGTACTTATATTTCCCCTTGTGTGGACCATTCATTGCCTCTTGTGGGGCCTTGTGTTGCCTCTTGGATGCTCCTTACATTGACTCTTGGGTGGTCCTTACATTGCCTTTTTTGTGGCCCTTACATTCCCTCATGTGTGAACCTGCATTGCCTCTTGTACAAACTATTACAAGACGACTCTTCCTCTTCTTTTTTTCTCTCTTGCATGAATCCCTTTTACTCTTTTGTGCTACTACTTGCCTATTGTCTACTTTCCTTTGTTTTCTGGCTGTCCTTTGTCTGCACCTGACAGTGGCCCTCATTCCGAGTTGTTCGCTCGCTAGCTGCATTTAGCAGCATTGCAAACGCTAGGCCGCTGCCCTCTGGGAGTGTATCTTAGCTTAGCAGAATAGCGAACTAAAGATTAGCAGAACTGCTACTAAATAATTCCTTGCAGTATCTGAGTAGCTCCAGACCTACTCCTAGACTGCGATCATCTCAGTCCGTTTAGTTCCTGGCTTGACGTAACAAACACGCCCTGCGTTCGGCCAGCCACTCCCCTGTTTCTCCAGCCACTCCTGCGTTTTTACCTGGCACGCCTGCGTTTTTTAGCACACTCACGGAAAACGGCCAGTTTCCCAGAAACACCCACTTCCTGTCAATCACACTACGATCACTAGAGCAATGAAAAAACGTCGTTCGAGCTTGTGTAAATCTACAAAGTTTTGTGTGAAAGTACTTAGTGCATGCACGCTGCGTACCATGCGCATTTTTGCCGTTTTTTTACTTAATCGCTGCACTGCGAAAATCAGCAGCAAGCGAACAACTTGGAATGACCACCAGTGTCTGTTCCAAGCGAAGTTAATGATCTGGGCTCTTCTTTAGTATACGCATTAACATGACCATTGCTTCTGTGGCATATCACTTTCAAACTAGGGAGATCATTCAGATCTGAGCGCTGGGCTGCGTTTTTTGCTGTCCTGCGTTCAGATAACCTCCGCCTAGAGGGGGAGTGTATTTTCACTGTGCAAGTGTGCGATGCTATGTGTACGCCGAGCTGCTAAAATTTTGTGTGCAGTCTCTGCGCAGCCCAGGACTTACTCTTCCAGTGCGATTGAATCAGGCTGATTCAATCGAGATGACGTCAGACACCCTCCCTGAAAACGCTTGGGAATGCCTGCGTTTTCCAGAACGCTCCCAGTAAACGGTCAGTTACCACCCACAAACGGTTTCCTCCTGTCAATCAGCTTGCAAACACCCGTGCAAACGTGTTTTTTGCACCATCCCGTCACTGACCGGCGATCCCCATTGTTGTTGTCCGATGCGCGTGCGCATTGTGGTGCATATGGATGTGCTGTAATGACCTGATCACCCGCCGGGGCAAACGCAGGATATTTAGGGGGGGGGGGGGGGGGGTCTGTATAAATGTCTATATAGTGACTATATGGATAAAATTTTCACCGCTTTTTCACCTGATTTGAAGTCTTGTGAGTGCCGCCTTTGTGATTATATATATATATATATATATATATATATATATATATATTAACCCATGGATGGCACTCGCTGGACTTGAAATAAGTGAATGGACACGGTCCTTTATCAACGTTTCAGGTTTATTTCAACCCATCATCAGGATATATATATCCTGATGACGGGTTGAAAAAACCCTGAAACGTTGATAAAGGACCGTGTCCATGCATTTATTTCAAGTCCAGCGAGTGCCATCCGTGGGTTTATCTATATGCTTCTTCTTTGATGCAGCACCGTGGCAAGTTTTCAATATTGGACTTATGTGAGTGCCGACCATAGGAATTTATATATATATATATATATATATATCCACACACCACTCGGCGGCACTCCGGACAAATAAAATGAAGACTACAAAGTCATCTTGGATTAAATCGACGTTTCAGTGCTCGGCGGCACTTTTATCAAGATTATCAGACAGCATAATCTTGATAAAAGTGCCGCCGAGCACTGAAACGTCGATTTAATCCAAGATGACTTTGTAGTCTTCATTTTATTTGTCCGGAGTGCCGCCGAGTGGTGTGTGGATATTGTGGGCCGTTGCAACACGGCCGTCACGGAGGGCACCTGGCAAGTTTCTACACTGGGACAATAGGAGTGCCGGATCTGGTGGATGTATATATATATATATATATATATATATATATATATATTAGAGATGAGCGGGTTCGGTTCCTCGGGATCCGAACCCCCCCGAACTTTACCTATTTTACACGGTTCCGAGGCAGCCTCGGATCTTCCCGCCTTGCTCGGTTAACCAGAACGCGCCCGAACGTCATCATCCCGCTGTCGGATTCTCGCGAGATTCGTATTCTATATAAGGAGCCGCGCGTCGCCGTCATTTTCACTCGTGCTTTGGAGATTGAACGGAGAGGACATGGCTGTGTTCTCTCCCTGAAAAGCTCCAAAATCTGTGCTCAGTATACTGAAAATATCTGTGTTCAGTGTGCTGCAAATAATCTGTGCTCAGTGTGCTGAAAATATCTACGTTCTCTGCCTGAAAACGCTCCATATCTGTGCTCAGTGTGCTGCAAATATCTGATCAGTGTGCTGCATTGTGGGGACTGGGGACCACCAGTATATAATATATACTTTTCTATAGCTTCTATACTGCTTGTCAGGACACATGGTCACAGATACACTGCTCTGTACTGATATATACAATAATATATATACTTTTCTATAGCTTCTATACTGCTTGTCAGGACACATGGGTCACAGTTACACCGCTCTGTACTGATATACAGTAATATATATATACTTTTCTATAGCTTCTATACTGCTTGTCAGGACACATGGGTCACAGTTACACCGCTCTGTCTGTACTGATATATACAATAATATATATACTTCTCTTATTTTCTATAGCTTCTATACTGCTTGTCAGGACACACATGGGTCACAGTTACACCGCTCTGTACTGATATATACAATAATATATATACTTTTCTATAGCTTCTATACTGCTTGTCAGGACACGTGTCACAGTTACACCGCTCTGTACTGATATATACAATAATATACTGTATATACTTTTCTATAGCTTCTATACTGCTTGTCAGGACACATTTGTCACAGTTACACCGCTTTGTACTGATATACAGTAATATTATATATACTTTTCTCTAGCTTCTATACTGCTTGTCAGGACACACATGGGTCACAGTTACACCGCTCTGTACTGATATATACAATAATATATATACTTTTCTATAGCTTCTAGTATTACAGTGTAGAGATGAGCGGGTTCGGTTTCTCTGAATCCGAACCCGCCAGAACTTCATGTTTTTTTTCACGGGTCCGAGCGACTCGGATCTTCCCGCCTTGCTCGGTTAACCCGAGCGCGCCCGAACGTCATCATGACGCTGTCGGATTCTCGCGAGGCTCGGATTCTATCGCGAGACTCGGATTCTATATAAGGAGCCGCGCGTCGCCGCCATTTTCACACGTGCATTGAGATTGATAGGGAGAGGACGTGGCTGGCGTCCTCTCCGTTTAGAATAGATTAGAGAGACACTTGATTTACTAATTTTGGGGAGCATTAGGAGTACTCAGTACAGTGCAGAGTTTTGCTGATAGTGACCAGTGACCACCAGTTTTATTTATAATCCGTTCTCTGCCTGAAAAAAGCGATACACAGCACACAGTGACTCAGTCACATACCATATCTGTGTGCACTGCTCAGGCTCAGGCCAGTGTGCTGCATCATCTATTATCTATATATAAATAATATTATATATATCTGTCTGACTGCTCAGCTCACACAGCTTATAATTGTGGGGGAGACTGGGGAGCACTACTGCAGTGCCAGTTATAGGTTATAGCAGGAGCCAGGAGTACATAATATATTATATAGTGAGTGACCACCAGACACACAGTGCAGTTTATTTAATATATCCGTTCTCTGCCTGAAAAAAGCGATACACACAGTGACTCAGTCAGTCACATACCATATCTGTGTGCACTGCTCAGGCTCAGGCCAGTGTGCTGCATCATCTATATATATTATATATCTGTCTGACTGCTCAGCTCACACAGCTTATAATTGTGGGGGAGACTGGGGAGCACTACAGCAGTGCCAGTTATAGGTTATAGCAGGAGCCAGGAGTACATAATATTATATTAAAATTAAACAGTGCACACTTTTGCTGCAGGAGTGCCACTGCCAGTGTGACTAGTGACCAGTGACCTGACCACCAGTATATATAATATTAGTAGTATACTATCTCTTTATCAACCAGTCTATATTAGCAGCAGACACAGTACAGTGCGGTAGTTCACGGCTGTGGCTACCTCTGTGTCGGCACTCGGCAGCCCGTCCATAATTGTATATACCACCTAACCGTGGTTTTTTTTTCTTTCTTTATACATACATACTAGTTACGAGTATACTATCTCTTTATCAACCAGTCTATATATTAGCAGCAGACACAGTACAGTGCGGTAGTTCACGGCTGTGGCTACCTCTGTGTCGGCACTCGGCAGCCCGTCCATAATTGTATATACCACCTAACCGTGGTTTTTTTTTCTTTCTTTATACATACATACTAGTTACGAGTATACTATCTCTTTATCAACCAGTCTATATATTAGCAGCAGACACAGTACAGTGCGGTAGTTCACGGCTGTGGCTACCTCTGTGTCGGCACTCGGCAGCCCGTCCATAATTGTATATACCACCTAACCGTGGTTTTTTTTTCTTTCTTTATACATACATACTAGTTACGAGTATACTATCTCTTTATCAACCAGTCTATATATTAGCAGCAGACACAGTACAGTGCGGTAGTTCACGGCTGTGGCTACCTCTGTGTCGGCACTCGGCAGCCCGTCCATAATTGTATATACCACCTAACCGTGGTTTTTTTTTCTTTCTTTATACATACATACTAGTTACGAGTATACTATCTCTTTATCAACCAGTCTATATATTAGCAGCAGACACAGTACAGTGCGGTAGTTCACGGCTGTGGCTACCTCTGTGTCGGCACTCGGCAGCCCGTCCATAATTGTATATACCACCTAACCGTGGTTTTTTTTTCTTTCTTTATACATACATACTAGTTACGAGTATACTATCTCTTTATCAACCAGTCTATATTAGCAGCAGACACAGTACAGTGCGGTAGTTCACGGCTGTGGCTACCTCTGTGTCGGCACTCGGCAGCCCGTCCATAATTGTATATACCACCTAACCGTGGTTTTTTTTTTCTTTCTTTATACATACATACTAGTTACGAGTATACTATCTCTTTATCAACCAGTCTATATATTAGCAGCAGACACAGTACAGTGCGGTAGTTCACGGCTGTGGCTACCTCTGTGTCAGCACTCGGCAGCCCGTCCATAATTGTATATACCACCTAACCGTGTTTTTTTTTTCTTTCTTTATACATACATACTAGTTACGAGTATACTATCTCTTTATCAACCAGTCTATATATTAGCAGCAGACACAGTACAGTGCGGTAGTTCACGGCTGTGGCTACCTCTGTGTCGGCACTCGGCAGCCCGTCCATAATTGTATATACCACCTAACCGTGGTTTTTTTTTCTTTCTTTATACATACATACTAGTTACGAGTATACTATCTCTTTATCAACCAGTCTATATATTAGCAGCAGACACAGTACAGTGCGGTAGTTCACGGCTGTGGCTACCTCTGTGTCGGCACTCGGCAGCCCGTCCATAATTGTATATACCACCTAACCGTGGTTTTTTTTTCTTTCTTTATACATACATACTAGTTACGAGTATACTATCTCTTTATCAACCAGTCTATATATTAGCAGCAGACACAGTACAGTGCGGTAGTTCACGGCTGTGGCTACCTCTGTGTCGGCACTCGGCAGCCCGTCCATAATTGTATATACCACCTAACCGTGGTTTTTTTTTCTTTCTTTATACATACATACTAGTTACGAGTATACTATCTCTTTATCAACCAGTCTATATTAGCAGCAGACACAGTACAGTGCGGTAGTTCACGGCTGTGGCTACCTCTGTGTCGGCACTCGGCAGCCCGTCCATAATTGTATATACCACCTAACCGTGGTTTTTTTTTCTTTCTTTATACATACATACTAGTTACGAGTATACTATCTCTTTATCAACCAGTCTATATATTAGCAGCAGACACAGTACAGTGCGGTAGTTCACGGCTGTGGCTACCTCTGTGTCGGCACTCGGCAGCCCGTCCATAATTGTATATACCACCTAACCGTGGTTTTTTTTTCTTTCTTTATACATACATACTAGTTACGAGTATACTATCTCTTTATCAACCAGTCTATATATTAGCAGCAGACACAGTACAGTGCGGTAGTTCACGGCTGTGGCTACCTCTGTGTCGGCACTCGGCAGCCCATCCATAATTGTATATACCACCTAACCGTGGTTTTTTTTTCTTTCTTTATACATACATACTAGTTACGAGTATACTATCTCTTTATCAACCAGTCTATATTAGCAGCAGACACAGTACAGTGCGGTAGTTCACGGCTGTGGCTACCTCTGTGTCGGCACTCGGCAGCCCGTCCATAATTGTATATACCACCTAACCGTGGTTTTTTTTTCTTTCTTTATACATACATACTAGTTACGAGTATACTATCTCTTTATCAACCAGTCTATATATTAGCAGCAGACACAGTACAGTGCGGTAGTTCACGGCTGTGGCTACCTCTGTGTCGGCACTCGGCAGCCCGTCCATAATTGTATATACCACCTAACCGTGGTTTTTTTTTCTTTCTTTATACATACATACTAGTTACGAGTATACTATCTCTTTATCAACCAGTCTATATATTAGCAGCAGACACAGTACAGTGCGGTAGTTCACGGCTGTGGCTACCTCTGTGTCGGCACTCGGCAGCCCGTCCATAATTGTATACTAGTATCCAATCCATCCATCTCCATTGTTTACCTGAGGTGCCTTTTAGTTGTGCCTATTAAAATATGGAGAACAAAAATGTTGAGGTTCCAAAATTAGGGAAAGATCAAGATCCACTTCCACCTCGTGCTGAAGCTGCTGCCACTAGTCATGGCCGAGACGATGAAATGCCAGCAACGTCGTCTGCCAAGGCCGATGCCCAATGTCATAGTACAGAGCATGTCAAATCCAAAACACCAAATATCAGTAAAAAAAGGACTCCAAAACCTAAAATAAAATTGTCGGAGGAGAAGCGTAAACTTGCCAATATGCCATTTACCACACGGAGTGGCAAGGAACGGCTGAGGCCCTGGCCTATGTTCATGGCTAGTGGTTCAGCTTCACATGAGGATGGAAGCACTCAGCCTCTCGCTAGAAAAATGAAAAGACTCAAGCTGGCAAAAGCAGCACAGCAAAGAACTGTGCATTCTTCGAAATCCCAAATCCACAAGGAGAGTCCAATTGTGTCGGTTGCGATGCCTGACCTTCCCAACACTGGACGTGAAGAGCATGCGCCTTCCACCATTTGCACGCCCCCTGCAAGTGCTGGAAGGAGCACCCGCAGTCCAGTTCCTGATAGTCAGATTGAAGATGTCAGTGTTGAAGTACACCAGGATGAGGAGGATATGGGTGTTGCTGGCGCTGGGGAGGAAATTGACCAGGAGGATTCTGATGGTGAGGTGGTTTGTTTAAGTCAGGCACCCGGGGAGACACCTGTTGTCCGTGGGAGGAATATGGCCGTTGACATGCCAGGTGAAAATACCAAAAAAATCAGCTCTTCGGTGTGGAGGTATTTCACCAGAAATGCGGACAACAGGTGTCAAGCCGTGTGTTCCCTTTGTCAAGCTGTAATAAGTAGGGGTAAGGACGTTAACCACCTCGGAACATCCTCCCTTATACGTCACCTGCAGCGCATTCATAATAAGTCAGTGACAAGTTCAAAAACTTTGGGTGACAGCGGAAGCAGTCCACTGACCAGTAAATCCCTTCCTCTTGTAACCAAGCTCACGCAAACCACCCCACCAACTCCCTCAGTGTCAATTTCCTCCTTCCCCAGGAATGCCAATAGTCCTGCAGGCCATGTCACTGGCAATTCTGACGAGTCCTCTCCTGCCTGGGATTCCTCCGATGCATCCTTGCGTGTAACGCCTACTGCTGCTGGCGCTGCTGTTGTTGCCGCTGGGAGTCGATGGTCATCCCAGAGGGGAAGTCGTAAGCCCACTTGTACTACTTCCAGTAAGCAATTGACTGTTCAACAGTCCTTTGCGAGGAAGATGAAATATCACAGCAGTCATCCTACTGCAAAGCGGATAACTGAGTCCTTGACAACTATGTTGGTGTTAGACGTGCGTCCGGTATCCGCCGTTAGTTCACAGGGAACTAGACAATTTATTGAGGCAGTGTGCCCCCGTTACCAAATACCATCTAGGTTCCGCTTCTCTAGGCAGGCGATACCGAGAATGTACACGGACGTCAGAAAAAGACTCACCAGTGTCCTAAAAAATGCAGTTGTACCCAATGTCCACTTAACCACGGACATGTGGACAAGTGGAGCAGGGCAGGGTCAGGACTATATGACTGTGACAGCCCACTGGGTAGATGTATGGACTCCCGCCGCAAGAACAGCAGCGGCGGCACCAGTAGCAGCATCTCGCAAACGCCAACTCTTTCCTAGGCAGGCTACGCTTTGTATCATCGCTTTCCAGAATACACACACAGCTGAAAACCTCTTACGGCAACTGAGGAAGATCATCGCGGAATGGCTTACCCCAATTGGACTCTCCTGTGGATTTGTGGCATCGGACAATGCCAGCAATATTGTGTGTGCATTAAATATGGGCAAATTCCAGCACGTCCCATGTTTTGCACATACCTTGAATTTGGTGGTGCAGAATTTTTTAAAAAACGACAGGGGCGTGCAAGAGATGCTGTCGGTGGCCAGAAAAATTGCGGGACACTTTCGGCGTACAGGCACCACGTACAGAAGACTGGAGCACCACCAAAAACTACTGAACCTGCCCTGCCATCATCTGAAGCAAGAAGTGGTAACGAGGTGGAATTCAACCCTCTATATGCTTCAGAGGTTGGAGGAGCAGCAAAAGGCCATTCAAGCCTATACAATTGAGCACGATATAGTAGGTGGAATGCACCTGTCTCAAGTGCAGTGGAGAATGATTTCAACGTTGTGCAAGGTTCTGATGCCCTTTGAACTTGCCACACGTGAAGTCAGTTCAGACACTGCCAGCCTGAGTCAGGTCATTCCCCTCATCAGGCTTTTGCAGAAGAAGCTGGAGGCATTGAAGAAGGAGCTAAAAGGGAGCGATTCCGCTAGGCATGTGGGACTTGTGGATGCAGCCCTTAATTCGCTTAACAAGGATTCACGGGTGGTCAATCTGTTGAAATCAGAGCACTACATTTTGGCCACCGTGCTCGATCCTAGATTTAAAGCCTACCTTGGATCTCTCTTTCCGGCAGACACAGGTCTGCTGGGGTTGAAAGACCTGCTGGTGACAAAATTGTCAAGTCAAGCGGAACGCGACCTGTCAACATCTCCTCCTTCACATTCTCCCGCAACTGGGGGTGCGAGGAAAAGGCTCAGAATTCCGAGCCCACCCGCTGGCGGTGATGCAGGGCAGTCTGGAGCGACTGCTGATGCTGACATCTGGTCCGGACTGAAGGACCTGACAACGATTACGGACATGTCGTCTACTGTCACTGCATATGATTCTCTCAACATTGATAGAATGGTGGAGGATTATATGAGTGACCGCATCCAAGTAGGCACGTCACACAGTCCGTACTTATGCTGGCAGGAAAAAGAGGCAATTTGGAGGCCCTTGCACAAACTGGCTTTATTCTACCTAAGTTGCCCTCCCACAAGTGTGTACTCCGAAAGAGTGTTTAGTGCCGCCGCTCACCTTGTCAGCAATCGGCGTACGAGGTAACATCCAGAAAATGTGGAGAAGATGATGTTCATTAAAATGAATTATAATCAATTCCTCCGCGGAGACATTGACCAGCAGCAATTGCCTCCACAAAGTACACAGGGAGCTGAGATGGTGGATTCCAGTGGGGACGAAATGATAATCTGTGAGGAGGGGGATGTACACGGTGATATATCGGAGGGTGAAGATGAGGTGGACATCTTGCCTCTGTAGAGCCAGTTTGTGCAAGGAGAGATTAATTGCTTCTTTTTTGGGGGGGGTCCAAACCAACCAGTCATATCAGTCACAGTCGTGTGGCAGACCCTGTCACTGAAATGATGGGTTGGTTAAAGTGTGCATGTCCTGTTTTGTTTATACAACATAAGGGTGGGTGGGAGGGCCCAAGGACAATTCCATCTTGCACCTCTTTTTTCTTTTCTTTTTCTTTGCATCATGTGCTGATTGGGGAGGGTTTTTTGGAAGGGACATCCTGCGTGACACTGCAGTGCCACTCCTAGATGGGCCCGGTGTTTGTGTCGGCCACTAGGGTCGCTAATCTTACTCACACAGTCAGCTACCTCATTGCGCCTCTTTTTTTCTTTGCGTCATGTGCTGTTTGGGGAGGGTTTTTTGGAAGGGACATCCTGCGTGACACTGCAGTGCCACTCCTAGATGGGCCCGGTGTTTGTGTCGGCCACTAGGGTCGCTAATCTTACTCACACAGCTACCTCATTGCGCCTCTTTTTTTCTTTGCGTCATGTGCTGTTTGGGGAGGGTTTTTTGGAAGGGACATCCTGCGTGACACTGCAGTGCCACTCCTAGATGGGCCCGGTGTTTGTGTCGGCCACTAGGGTCGCTAATCTTACTCACACAGCTACCTCATTGCGCCTCTTTTTTTCTTTGCGTCATGTGCTGTTTGGGGAGGGTTTTTTGGAAGGGACATCCTGCGTGACACTGCAGTGCCACTCCTAGATGGGCCCGGTGTTTGTGTCGGCCACTAGGGTCGCTAATCTTACTCACACAGCTACCTCATTGCGCCTCTTTTTTTCTTTGCGTCATGTGCTGTTTGGGGAGGGTTTTTTGGAAGGGACATCCTGCGTGACACTGCAGTGCCACTCCTAGATGGGCCCGGTGTTTGTGTCGGCCACTAGGGTCGCTTATCTTACTCACACAGCGACCTCGGTGCAAATTTTAGGATTAAAAATAATATTGTGAGGTGTGAGGTATTCAGAATAGACTGAAAATGAGTGTAAATTATGGTTTTTGAGGTTAATAATACTTTGGGATCAAAATGACCCCCAAATTCTATGATTTAAGCTGTTTTTTAGTGTTTTTTGAAAAAAACACCCGAATCCAAAACACACCCGAATCCGACAAAAAAAATTCGGTGAGGTTTTGCCAAAACGCGTTCGAACCCAAAACACGGCCGCGGAACCGAACCCAAAACCAAAACACAAAACCCGAAAAATTTCAGGCGCTCATCTCTATTACAGTGCAGCATTTTGGTGACTAACAGTATATAGTTGTACAGTAGACCATTGCTGTATCTATATCCATCCATTCCATTTTCTTCCAGTGATTTGGACCAATAATACCATTGATTAGAATGAATAATTCCAGTGATTTTGTTATTTTCTTTCAGTGATTTGGACCAATAATACCATTGATTAGAATTAATAATTCCAGTGATTTTGTCATTTTCTTCCAGTGATTTGGACCAATAATACCGTTGATTAGAACGAATAATTCCAGTGATTTTGTAATTTTCTTCCAGTGATTTGGACCAATAATACCATTGATTAGAACAAATAATTCCAGTGATTTTGTCATTTTCTTCCAGTGATTTGGACCAATAATACCGTTGATTAGAACGAATAATTCCTGTGATATTGAGGTGTTTGTGTCGCTTAGCTTTGCCGTCCAGCAACCACAGTGCACCTCTTTTTCTCTTTTCTTTGCATCATGTGCTGTTTGGGGCCAATTTTTTGAAGTGCCATCCTGTCTGACACTGCAGTGCCACTCCTAGATGGGCCAGGTGTTTGTGCCGCCCTCTTGGGTCGCTTTGCTTAGTCATCCAGCGACCTCGGTGCAAATTTTAGGACTAAAAATAGTATTGGGAGGTGTGAGGTGTTCAGAATAGACTGGAAATGAGTGGAAATTGTGGTTATTGAGGTTATTAATACTATAGGATCACAATTACCTCCAAATTCTATGATTTAAGCTGTTTTTGAGGGTTTTTTGAAAAAAAAAACACCCGAATCCAAGACACACCCGAATCCGACAAAAAATTTTCAGGGAGGTTTTGCCAAAACGCATACGAATCCAAAACACGGCAGTGGAACCGAATCCAAAACCAAAACACAAAACCCGAAAAATTTCCGGTGCACATTTCTATATATACACTGCTCAAAAAAATAAAGGGAACACTAAAATAACACATCCTAGATCTGAATTAATGAAATATTCTTATTAAATACTTTACATAGTTGAATGTGCTGACAACAAAATCACAAAGAAATTATCAATGGAAATCAAATTTATTAACCCATGGAGGTCTGGATTTGGAGTCACACTCGAAATTAAAGTGGAAAAACACACTGCAGGCTGATCCAACTTTGATGTAATGTCCTTAAAACAAGTCAAAATGAGGCTCAATAGTGTGTGTGGCCTCCACGTGCCTGTATGACCTCGCTACAATGCCTGGGCATGCTCCTGATGAGGTGGCGGATGGTCTCCTGAGGGATCTCCTCCCAGACCTGGACTAAAGCATCCGCCAACTCCTGGACAGTCTGTAGTGCAACGTGGCGTTTGTGGGTGGAGTGAGTCATGATGTCTCAGATGTGCTCAATTGGATTCAGGTCTGGGGAACGGGCAGGCCAGTCCATAGCATTAATGCCTTCTTCTTGCAGGAACTGCTGACACACTCCAGCCACATGAGGTCTAGCATTGTCTTGCATTAGGAGGAACCCAGGGCCAAACGCACCAGCATATGGTCTCACAAGGGGCCTGAGGATCTCATCTCGGTACCTAATGGCAGTCAGGCTACCTCTGGCGAGCACATGGAGGGCTGTGCGGCCCCCCAAAGAAATGCCTTACCACACCATTACTGACCCACTTCCAAACCGGTCATGCTGGAGGATGTTGCAGGCAGCAGAACGTTCTCCTTGGCGTCTACTGACTCTCTCACGTCTGTCACATGTGCTCAGTGAGAACCTGCTTTCATCTGTGAAGAGCACAGGGCGCCAGTGGCGAATTTGCCAACCTTGGTGTTCTCTGGCAAATGCCAAACGTCCTGCATGGTGTTGGGCTGTAAGCACAACCCCCACCTGTGGACGTCGGGCCCTCATACCACCCTCATGGAGTCTGTTTCTGATCGTTTGAGTAGACACATGCACATTTGTGGCTTGCTGGAGGTCATTTTGCGGGGCTCTGGCAGTGCTCCTCCTGTTCTTCCTTGCACAAAGGTGGAGGTAGCGGTCCTGCTGCTGGGTTGTTGCCCTCCTACAGCCTCCTCCATGTCTCCTGATGTACTGGCCTGTCTCCTGGTAGCGCCTCCATGCTCTGGACACTACGCTGACAGACACAGCAAACCTTCTTGCCACAGCTTGCATTGATGTGCCATCCTGGATGAGCTGCACTAACTGAGCCATAGCCACTTGTGTGGGTTGTAGACTCCGTCTCATGCTACCACTAGAGTGAAAGCACCTCCAGCTTTCAAAAGTGACCAAAACATCAGCCAGAAAGCAAAGGAGCTGAGAAGTGGTCTGTGGTCACCACCTGCAGAACAACTCCTTTATTGGGGGTGTCTTGCGAATTGCCTATAATTCCCACCTGTTGTCTATTCCATTTGCACAACAGCATGTGAAATTGATTGTCAATCAGTGTTGCTTCCTAAGTGGACAGTTTGATTTCACAGAAGTGTGATTGACTTGGAGTTACATTGTGTTGTTTAAGTGTTCCCTTTATTTTATTGAGCAGTGTGTATATATATATATATATATATATATATATATATGTTAACAAGTTTGTCAAAGAAAAAAATTTAAATAAATTATATATATATATATATATATATAAAATATATATATATACACACACACATCTATGCATACATACGTACATATTAAATATACACACACACACACACACACACACACACACACACACACACACACACACACACACACACACACACACACACACACACAGTGTATGTATGTATATATATATATATATATATATATATATATATATATATTGCTTGCTTTCTGTTTGTATATATATATATATATAATGAATAATGGTTTTTGGTGCCCGGCACTCCTGGTCCTTGGCGGCAATTGCCTGGGTGCCCTCCGCTCCAAATCAGGTAACACTAAGACAAATAGCAGCGTCACTCCAGGACTTTGAAATTTTTTTTGTGTATTTAATGAATCACTAGGAATAGTGATTCATTAAATACACAAAATTTTTTTCAAAGTCCTGGAGTGACGCTGCTATTTGTCTTAGTATATATATATATATATATATATATATTAGTGATGTGCACCGGACATTTTTCGGGTTTTGTGTTTGTATTCGGTTCCACGGCCGTGTTTTGGATTCGGACGCGTTTTGGCAAAACCTCCCTGAAATTTTTTTGGGTGTGTTTTGGATTCGGGTGTTTTTTTTTTACAAAAAACCCTCAAAAACAGCTTAAATCATAGAATTTGGGGGTCATTTTGATCCCATAGTATTAGTAACCTCAATAACCATAATTTACACTCATTTTCAGTCTATTCTGAACACCTCACACCTCACCTCACAATATTATTTTTAGTCCTAAAATTTGCACCGAGGTCGCTGGATGGCTAAACTAAGCCACACAAGTGGCCGACACAAACACCTAGCCCATCTAGGAATGGCACTGCAGTGTCAGGCAGGATGGCACTTAAAAAAAATAGTCCCCAAACAGCACATGATGCAATGAAAAAAAGAGGCGCAACAAGGTCGCTGTGTGACTAAGCTAAGCGACCCAAGTGGCCGACACAAACACCTGGCCCATCTAGGAGGGGCACTGCAGTGTCAGACAGGATGGCACTTCAAAAAAATTGTCCCCAAACAGCACATGATGCAAAGAAAAAAAGAGGCGCACCAAGGTCGCTGTGTGACTAAGCTAAGCGACCCAAGTGGCCGACACAAACACCTGGCCCATCTAGGAGTGGCACTGCAGTGTCAGACAGGATGGCACTTCAAAAAAATTGTCCCCAAACAGCACATGATGCAAAGAAAAAAAGAGGCGCACCAAGGTCGCTGTGTGACTAAGCTAAGCAACACAAGTGACCGACACAAACACCTGGCCCATCTAGGAGTGGCACTGCAGTGTCAGGCAGGATGGCACTTCAAAAAAATTGTCCCCAAACAGCACATGATGCAAAGAAAAAAAGAGGCGCACCAAGGTCGCTGTGTGACTAAGCTAAGCGACACAAGTGGCCGACACAAACACCTGGCCCATCTAGGAGTGGCACTGCAGTGTCAGGCAGGATGGCACTTCAAAAAAATTGTCCCCAAACAGCACATGATGCAAAGAAAAAAAGAGGCGCACCAAGGTCGCTGTGTGACTAAGCTAAGCGACACAAGTGGCCGACACAAACACCTGGCCCATCTAGGAGTGGCACTGCAGTGTCAGGCAGGATGGCACTTCAAAAAAATAGTCCCCAAACAGCACATGATGCAAAGAAAAAAAAGAGGCACACCAAGGTCGCTGTGTGACTAAGCTAAGCGACACAAGTGGCCGACACAAACACCTGGCCCATCTAGGAGTGGCACTGCAGTGTCAGGCAGGATGGCACTTCAAAAAAATTGTCCCCAAACAGCACATGATGCAAAGAAAAATTAAAGAAAAAAGAGGTGCAAGATGGAATTGTCCTTGGGCCCTCCCACCCACCCTTATGTTGTATAAACAGGACATGCACACTTTAACGAACCCATCATTTCAGCGACAGGGTCTGCCACACGACTGTGACTGAAATGACTGGTTGGTTTGGGCCCCCACCTAAAAAAGAAGCAATCAATCTCTCCTTGCACTAACTGGCTCTACAGAGGCAAGATGTCCACCTCATCATCATCCTCCGATTCCTCACCCCTTTCACTGTGTACATCCCCCTCCTCACAGATTATTAATTCGTCCCCACTGGAATCCACCATCTCAGGTCCCCGTGTACTTTCTGGAGGCAATTGCTGCTGGTGAATGTCTCCACGGAGGAATTGATTATAATTCATTTTGATGAACATCATCTTCTCCACATTTTCTGGAAGTAACCTCGTACGCCGATTGCTGACAAGGTGAGCGGCTGCACTAAACACTCTTTCGGAGTACACACTGGAGGGAGGGCAACTTAGGTAGAATAAAGCCAGTTTGTGCAAGGGCCTCCAAATTGCCTCTTTTTCCTGCCAGTATACGTACGGACTGTCTGACATGCCTACTTGGATGTGGTCACTCATATAATCCTCCACCATTCTTTCAATGGTGAGAGAATCATATGCAGTGACAGTAGACGACATGTGAGTAATCGTTGGCAGGTCCTTCAGTCCGGACCAGATATCAGCACTCGCTCCAGACTGCCCTGCATCACCGCCAGCGGGTGGGCTCGGAATTCTTAGCCTTTTCCTCGCACCCCCAGTTGCGGGAGAATGTGAAGGAGGAGATGTTGACGGGTCACGTTCCGCTTGACTTGACAATTTTCTCACCAGCTTGTCTTTGAACCTCTGCAGACTTGTGTCTGCCGGAAACACAGATACAACGTAGGTTTTAAATCTAGGATCGAGCACGGTGGCCAAAATGTAGTGCTCTGATTTCAACAGATTGACCACCCGTGAATCCTGGTTAAGCGAATTAAGGGCTCAATCCACAAGTCCCACATGCCTAGCGGAATCGCTCTGTTTTAGCTCCTCCTTCAATGTCTCCAGTTTCTTCTGCAAAAGCCTGATGAGGGGAATGATCTGACTCAGGCTGGCAGTGTCTGAACTGACTTCACGTGTGGCAAGTTCAAAGGGTTGCAGAACCTTGCACAACGTTGAAATCATTCTCCACTGCGCTTGAGTCAGGTGCATTCCCCCTCCGTTGCCTATATCGTGGGCAGATGTATAGGCTTGAATGGCCTTTTGCTGCTCCTCCATCCTCTGAAGCATATAGAGGGTTGAATTCTACCTCGTTACCACCTCTTGCTTCAGATGATGGCAGGGCAGGTTCAGGAATGTTTGGTGGTGCTCCAGTCTTCGGCACACGGTGGCTGAATGCCGAAAGTGGCCCGCAATTCTTCAGCCCACCGACAGCATCTCTTGCACGCCCCTGTCGTTTTTTAAATAATTCTGCACCACCAAATTCAATGTATGTGCAAAACATGGGACGTGCTGGAATTTGCCCAGATGTAATGCGCGCACAATATTGCTGCCGTTGTCCGATGTCACAAATCCCCAGGAGAGTCCAATTGGGGTAAGCCATTCTGCGATGATGTTCCTCAGTTTCTGTAAGAGGTTGTCAGCTGTGTGCCTCTTCTGGAAAGCGGTGATACAAAGCGTAGCCTGCCTAGGAACGAGTTGGCGTTTGCGAGATGCTGCTACTGGTGCCGCCGCTGCTGTTCTTGCTGCGGGAGGCAATACATCTACCCAGTGGGCTGTCACAGTCATATAGTCCTGAGTCTGCCCTGCTCCACTTGTCCACATGTCCGTGGTTAAGTGCACATTGGGTACAACTGCATTTTTTAGGATACTGGTGACTCTTTTTCTGAGGTCTGTGTACATTTTCGGTATCGCCTGCCTAGAGAAATGGAACCTAGATGGTATTTGGTACCGGGGACACAGTACCTCAATCAAGTCTCTAGTTGCCTCTGAATTAACGGTGGATACCGGAACCACATTTCTCACCGCCCAGGCTGCCAAGGCCTGAGTTATCCGCTTTGCAGCAGGATGACTGCTGTGATATTTCATCTTCCTCGCAAAGGACTGTTGGACAGTCAATTGCTTACTGGAAGTAGTACAAGTGGTCTTCCGACTTCCCCTCTGGGATGACGATCGACTCCCAGCAGCAACAACAGCAGCGCCAGCAGCAGTAAGCGTTACACTCAAGGATGCATCGGAGGAATCCCAGGCAGGAGAGGACTCGTCAGATTTGCCAGTGACATGGCCTGCAGGACTATTGGCTTTCCTGTGTAAGGAGGAAATTGACACTGAGGGAGTTGGTGGTGTGGTTTGCAGGACCTTGGTTACAAGAGGAAGGGAGTTAGTGGTCAGTGGACTCCTTCCGCTGTCACCCAAAGTTTTTGAACTTGTCATTGACTTCTGATGAATGCGGTCCAGGTGACGTATAAGGGAGGATGTTCCTAGGTGGTTAACGTCCTTACCCCTACTTATTACAGCTTGACAAAGGCAACACATGGCTTGACACCTGTTCTCCGCATTTGTGTTGAAATAATTCCACACCGAAGAGCTGATTTTTTTTGTATTTTGACCTGGCATGTCAATGGCCATATTCGTCCCACGGACAACAGGTGTCTCCCCGGGTGCCTGACTTAAACAAACCACCTCACCATCAGAATCCTCCTTGTCAATTTCCTCCCCAGCACCAGCAACACCCATATCCTCATCCTGGTGTACTTCAACAGTGACATCTTCAATTTGACTATCAGGAACTGGACTGCGGGTGCTCCTTCCAGCACTTGCAGGGGGCGTGCAAATGGTGGTAGGCGCAAGCTCTTCCCGTCCACTGTTGGGAAGGTCAGGCATCGCAACCAACACAATTGGACTCTCCTTGGGGATTTGTGATTTAGAAGAACTCACAGTTCTTTGCTGTGCTTTTGCCAGCTTAAGTCTTTTCATTTTTCTAGCGAGAGGATGAGTGCTTCCATCCTCATGTGAATCTGAACCACTAGCCATGAACATAGGCCAGGGCCTCAGCCGTTCCTTGCCACTCCGTGTCGTAAATGGCATATTGGCAAGTTTACGCTTCTCATCAGATGCTTTCAATTTAGATTTTTGGGTCATTTTACTGAACTTTTGTTTTTTGGATTTTACATGCTCTCTACTATGACATTGGGCATCGGCCTTGGCAGACGACGTTGATGGCATTTCATCGTCTCGGCCATGACTAGTGGCAGCAGCTTCAGCACGAGGTGGAAGTGGATCTTGATCTTTCCCTATTTTAACCTCCACATTTTTGTTCTCCATTTTTTAATGTGTGGAATTATATGCCAGTATCAATAGCAATGGCCTACTACTATATATACTGCGCACAACTGAAATGCACCACAGGTATGGATGGATAGTATACTTGACGACACAGAGGTAGGTACAGCAGTGGCCTACTGTACCGTAATGCTATATATTATATACTGGTGGTCAGCAAACTGTGCAAAACTGAAATGCACCACAGGTATGGATGGAAAGTATACTTGACGACACAGAGGTAGGTACAGCAGTGGCCTACTGTACCGTACTGCTATATATTATATACTGGTGGTCAGCAAACTGTGCAAAACTGAAATGCACCACAGGTATGGATGGATAGTATACTTGACGACACAGAGGTAGGTACAGCAGTGGCCTACTGTACCGTAATGCTATATATTATATACTGGTGGTCAGCAAACTGTGCAAAACTGAAATGCACCACAGGTATGGATGGATAGTATACTTGACGACACAGAGGTAGGTACAGCAGTGGCCTACTGTACCGTACTGCTATATATTATATACTGGTGGTCAGCAAACTGTGCAAAACTGAAATGCACCACAGGTATGGATGGATAGTATACTTGACGACACAGAGGTAGGTACAGCAGTGGCCTACTGTACCGTACTGCTATATATTATATACTGGTGGTCAGCAAACTGTGCAAAACTGAAATGCACCACAGGTATGGATGGATAGTATACTTGACGACACAGAGGTAGGTACAGCAGTGGCCTTCTGTACCGTACTCCTATATATTATATACTGGTGGTCAGCAAAATTATGCACTGTACTCCTACTATATACTGTCTACAATGCAGCACAGATATGGAGTGTTTTTCAGGCAGACAATGTATACTGGTGGTCACTGGTCAGCAAAACTCTGCACTGTACTCCTCCTATATAATATTATACTGGTGGTCCCCAGTCCCCACAATAAAGCAGCACACTGAGCACAGATATGGAGTGTTTTTCAGGCAGACAACGTATACTGGTAGTCACTGTCAGCAAAACTCTGCACTGTACTCCTGCTATATAATAGAGATGAGCGGGTTCGGTTTCTCTGAAACCGAACCCGCACGAACTTCATGTTTTTTTCACGGGTCCGAGCAGACTCGGATCCTCCCGCCTTGCTCGGTTAACCCGAGCGCGCCCGAACGTCATCATGACGCTGTCGGATTCTCGCGAGACTCGGATTCTATATAAGGAGCCGCGCGTCGCCGCCATTTTCACACGTGCATTGAGATTGATAGGGAGAGGACGTGGCTGGCGTCCTCTCCATTAGAAATTAGATTAGAAGAGAGAGAGAGATTGTGCAGAGTCAGACAGAGTTTACCACAGTGACCAGTGCAGTTGTTGTTAGTTAACTTTTATTTATTTTAATATAATATATCCGTTCTCTGCTATATCCGTTCTCTGCCTGAAAAAAAACGATACACAGCAGCAGCCAGTCACACAGTGTGACTCAGTCTGTGTGCACTCAGCTCAGCCCAGTGTGCTGCACATCAATGTATAAAAGGCAAAGCTTATAATAATTGTGGGGGAGACTGGGGAGCACTGCAGGTTGTTATAGCAGGAGCCCCCAGGAGTACATAATATTATATTAATTTAAAATTAAACAGTGCACACTTTTGCTGCAGGAGTGCCACTGCCAGTGTGACTAGTGGTGACCAGTGCCTGACCACCAGTATAGTAGTATATTGTTGTATGTATTGTATGCTATCTCTTTATCAACCAGTCTATATTAGCAGCAGACACAGTACAGTGCGGTAGTTCACGGCTGTGGCTACCTCTGTGTCGGCAGTCGGAACTCGGCAGGCAGTCCGTCCATCCATAATTGTATTACAATATATACCACCTAACCGTGGTATTTTTTTTTCTTTCTTTATACCGTCGTCATAGTGTCATACTAGTTGTTACGAGTATACTACTATCTCTTTATCAACCAGTGTACAGTGCGGTAGTTCACGGCTGTGGCTACCTCTGTGTCGGCAGTCGGCAGGCAGTCCGTCCATCCATAATTGTATTATTATTATAATATATACCACCTAACCGTGGTTTTTTTTTCATTCTTTATACCGTCATAGTGTCATACTAGTTGTTACGAGTATACTACTATCTCTTTATCAACCAGTGTACAGTGCGGTAGTTCACGGCTGTGGCTACCTCTGTGTCGGCAGTCGGCAGGCAGTCCGTCCATCCATAATTGTATTATTATTATAATATATACCACCTAACCGTGGTTTTTTTTTCATTCTTTATACCGTCGTCATAGTGTCATACTAGTTGTTACGAGTATACTACTATCTCTTTATCAACCAGTGTACAGTGCGGTAGTTCACGGCTGTGGCTACCTCTGTGTCGGCAGTCGGCAGGCAGTCCGTCCATCCATAATTGTATTATTATTATAATATATACCACCTAACCGTGGTTTTTTTTTCATTCTTTATACCGTCGTCATAGTGTCATACTAGTTGTTACGAGTATACTACTATCTCTTTATCAACCAGTGTACAGTGCGGTAGTTCACGGCTGTGGCTACCTCTGTGTCGGCAGTCGGCAGGCAGTCCGTCCATCCATAATTGTATTATTATTATAATATATACCACCTAACCGTGGTTTTTTTTTCATTCTTTATACCGTCGTCATAGTGTCATACTAGTTGTTACGAGTATACTACTATCTCTTTATCAACCAGTGTACAGTGCGGTAGTTCACGGCTGTGGCTACCTCTGTGTCGGCAGTCGGCAGGCAGTCCGTCCATCCATAATTGTATTATTATTATAATATATACCACCTAACCGTGGTTTTTTTTTCATTCTTTATACCGTCGTCATAGTGTCATACTAGTTGTTACGAGTATACTACTATCTCTTTATCAACCACTGTACAGTGCGGTAGTTCACGGCTGTGGCTACCTCTGTGTCGGAACTCGGCAGGCAGTCCGTCCATCCATAATTGTATTATTATTATAATATATACCACCTAACCGTGGTTTTTTTTTCATTCTTTATACCGTCGTCATAGTGTCATACTAGTTGTTACGAGTATACTACTATCTCTTTATCAACCAGTGTACAGTGCGGTAGTTCACGGCTGTGGCTACCTCTGTGTCGGCAGTCGGCAGGCAGTCCGTCCATCCATAATTGTATTATTATTATAATATATACCACCTAACCGTGGTTTTTTTTTCATTCTTTATACCGTCGTCATAGTGTCATACTAGTTGTTACGAGTATACTACTATCTCTTTATCAACCAGTGTACAGTGCGGTAGTTCACGGCTGTGGCTACCTCTGTGTCGGCAGTCGGCAGGCAGTCCGTCCATCCATAATTGTATTATTATTATAATATATACCACCTAACCGTGGTTTTTTTTTCATTCTTTATACCGTCGTCATAGTGTCATACTAGTTGTTACGAGTATACTACTATCTCTTTATCAACCAGTGTACAGTGCGGTAGTTCACGGCTGTGGCTACCTCTGTGTCGGAACTCGGCAGGCAGTCCGTCCATCCATAATTGTATTATATACCACCTAACCGTGGTTTTTTTATACCACCTAACCGTGGCAGTCCGTCCATAATTGTATACTAGTATCCAATCCATCCATCTCCATTGTTTACCTGAGGTGCCTTTTAGTTCTGCCTATAAAATATGGAGAACAAAAAAGTTGAGGTTCCAAAATTAGGGAAAGATCAAGATCCACTTCCACCTCGTGCTGAAGCTGCTGCCACTAGTCATGGCCGAGACGATGAAATGCCAGCAACGTCGTCTGCCAAGGCCGATGCCCAATGTCATAGTACAGAGCATGTCAAATCCAAAACACCAAATATCAGAAAAAAAAGGACTCCAAAACCTAAAATAAAATTGTCGGAGGAGAAGCGTAAACTTGCCAATATGCCATTTACCACACGGAGTGGCAAGGAACGGCTGAGGCCCTGGCCTATGTTCATGGCTAGTGGTTCAGCTTCACATGAGGATGGAAGCACTCAGCCTCTCGCTAGAAAAATGAAAAGACTCAAGCTGGCAAAAGCAGCACAGCAAAGAACTGTGCATTCTTCGAAATCCCAAATCCGAATTCCGAGCCCACCCGCTGGCGGTGATGCAGGGCAGTCTGGAGCGACTGCTGATGCTGACATCTGGTCCGGACTGAAGGACCTGACAACCATTACGGACATGTCGTCTACTGTCACTGCATATGATTCTCTCACCATTGATAGAATGGTGGAGGATTATATGAGTGACCGCATCCAAGTAGGCACGTCACACAGTCCGTACTTATACTGGCAGGAAAAAGAGGCAATTTGGAGGCCCTTGCACAAACTGGCTTTATTCTACCTAAGTTGCCCTCCCACAAGTGTGTACTCCGAAAGAGTGTTTAGTGCCGCCGCTCACCTTGTCAGCAATCGGCGTACGAGGTTACATCCAGAAAATGTGGAGAAGATGATGTTCATTAAAATGAATTATAATCAATTCCTCCGCGGAGACATTGACCAGCAGCAATTGCCTCCACAAAGTACACAGGGAGCTGACATGGTGGATTCCAGTGGGGACGAATTGATAATCTGTGAGGAGGGGGATGTACACGGTGATATATCGGAGGATGATGATGAGGTGGACATCTTGCCTCTGTAGAGCCAGTTTGTGCAAGGAGAGATTAATTGCTTCTTTTTTGGTGGGGGTCCAAACCAACCCGTCATTTCAGTCACAGTCGTGTGGCAGACCCTGTCACTGAAATGATGGGTTGGTTAAAGTGTGCATGTCCTGTTTTGTTTATACAACATAAGGGTGGGTGGGAAGGGCCCAAGGACAATTCCATCTTGCACCTCTTTTTTCTTTTATTTTTCTTTGCGTCATGTGCTGTTTGGGGAGGGTTTTTTGGAAGGGACATCCTGCGTGACACTGCAGTGCCACTCCTAGATGGGCCCGGTGTTTGTGTCGGCCACTAGGGTCGCTTATCTTTCTCACACAGTCAGCTACCTCATTGCGCCTCTTTTTTTCTTTGCGTCATGTGCTGTTTGGGGAGGGTTTTTTGGAAGGGACATCCTGCGTGACACTGCAGTGCCACTCCTAGATGGGCCAGGTGTTTGTGTCGGCCACTAGGGTCGCTAATCTTACTCACACAGCTACCTCATTGCGCCTCTTTTTTTCTTTGCGTCATGTGCTGTTTGGGGAGGGTTTTTTGGAAGGGACATCCTGCGTGACACTGCAGTGCCACTCCTAGATGGGCCCGGTGTTTGTGTCGGCCACTAGGGTCGCTTATCTTTCTCACACAGTCAGCTACCTCATTGCGCCTCTTTTTTTCTTTGCGTCATGTGCTGTTTGGGGAGGGTTTTTTGGAAGGGACATCCTGCGTGACACTGCAGTGCCACTCCTAGATGGGCCCGGTGTTTGTGTCGGCCACTAGGGTCGCTAATCTTACTCACACAGCTACCTCATTGCGCCTCTTTTTTTCTTTGCGTCATGTGCTGTTTGGGGAGGGTTTTTTGGAAGGGACATCCTGCGTGACACTGCAGTGCCACTCCTAGATGGGCCCGGTGTTTGTGTCGGCCACTAGGGTTGCTGAGCTTAGTCATCCAGCGACCTCGGTGCAAATTTTAGGACTAAAAATAATATTGTGAGGTGTAAGGTGTTCAGAATAGACTGAAAATGAGTGTTAATTATGGTTATTGAGGTTAATAATACTATGGGATCAAAATGACCCCCAAATTCAATGTTTTAAGATGTTTTTTAGGGTTTTTTGAAAAAACCACCCGAATCCAAAACACACCCGAATCCGACAAAAAAAATTCGGTGAGGTTTTGCCAAAACGCGGTCGAACCCAAAACACGGCCGCGGAACCGAACCCAAAACCAAAACACAAAACCCGAAAAATTTCAGGCGCTCATCTCTACTATATAATACAGCTGCTCCCCAGTCCCCACAATTAAGCAGTGTGAGCACAGATATATGCAGCACACTGAGCACAGATAAGGAGCGTTTTTTTCAGGCAGAGAACGGATAAAACTGGTGGTCACTGATCAGCAAAACTCTGCACTGTACTCCTCCTATATTAATATACAGCTGCTCCCCAGTCCCCACAATTAAGATATAACTAAGCAAGCACAAATATTTGCATCAACAATGAATAAACGGAGAGGACGCCAGCCACGTCCTCTCCCTAACATTTCCAATGCACGAGTGAAAATGGCGGCGACGCGCGGCTGCTTATATAGAATCCGAATCTCGCGAGAATCCGACAGCGGGATGATGACGTTCGGGCGCGCTCGGGTTAACCGAGCCATATGGGAGAATCCGAGTATGCCTCGGACCCGTGTAAAAAGGGTGAAGTTCGGGGGGGTTCGGTTTCCGAGAAACCGAACCCGCTCATCACTAATATATATATATATATATATATATATATATAGCGAGAGAGAAAGAGTATATGTGTGGCACACAGCTTACCCTATAATACACACACAGCATACTTACAAACATGCAGCGTATGCACACGCGCACACATACATGTAGCATGCACACACACAGCATGCTTAAAAAAACAACAGGGCATATACACACACATTACATATTGTACTTCTTACTCACACACAGCAGTTTTGAAACACACAGGGCATACACGCAGCCCCCCTTCCCCCATACTTCAGACGTAGTTTGCTGCAGGAGCTCCTCCGTGACTGCTGGCAGTGCTGGGTGGCACAGAAATTCTTCCTCACTGTCAGCGCTGTACTCGCGGCGTGCTGTCCGGCCACCACCGGTTCAGCTGTCAGTGCTTCCGCGTCAGGTGGAATGGATATGAAAGCCACCTGACGCGGAAGCGCTGACAGCTGAACCGGCAGTGTCCGGGCAGCACGCCACGAGTACAAAGCTGACAGGAAGAGTTTCTGCGCCACCCAGCACTGTGGTGGCCGGACAGCAGCACTGGGGTGAGGGTGCGCGGCTGGTGCAGAGACGGAGACAAGGTTGTCTCCTTCTCTGAAAAAATAATTTAGGCCGTCAGGGGGGGTTTCTGGGTACTCGGAAACCCCCCCTGCGTGCGCTACTGCCCACTGTGCGAAAACGCACAGCAGCGATCAGATCTGATTTACCCCCTCATTTCCATCTATAACTATTGCCTTCTATTACTAATGACCAATACAAGCTTATTGCACTTTCACAGGAAGGAACTGCAGACCCTGTGTACTGTAAGTAGCAAAGTAGTCTTTATATAGAGTGTAAGTTTATGGGGTATATTCAATTAAGGTCGGATCCATTCCGACATGCATTTGTTGGTATGGATCCGACAAGGGCTATTAAATGCCCATCTCAATTCGACTTTAAAAAATCGAATTGAGATGAGGGACCGGAGAGGGGGGAGAGGGGGCAGCGCTGCAGGAGGATGTGGCACAGCCGCCAGACCTCACTGCAGCGTCCACCCGGCTCTAGCAAGCGGAACCTCACTTGCTGGAGCTGGGTGGACGCTGCCGTGAGTGGTGGCTGTGCCACATCCTCCTGCAGCGCTGTGCTGTGCTGTAGCGCTGCTGTTTCCTTCAGAAGTACGCAAACCACCAATTCACATACTATTCGACAAGTCAAATTCCCCAGCATGTCGAATAAAAATGCTCGGGACTGAATAGGTTGGAACCCCCTCCGACCTGAAAAAGTAAAAAACTGCCATCTTTTCGACAAGACGGCAGTTTCGACCTTAATTGAATATACCCCTATGCATCGTATTCACTATAAAGAAAATCTAGGTACACAGACATTGAAGTCCCTTTCAGTAACATATTATAAAGACTTCAGTATCTCCTGCAAAACCTTCCTAACAGTAACTGTGCAGTACTATTAGTAGTCTCAGACACATGTTTTCATACATAGCTTGTACAATAAATACAATTATAGAATTCAGAGAAATATTATGAAGTACATCATTAAAGATTACAATTTGGTTTCTAAACTTTGCAGCAAAACTTTACAGAAAACCCATAGAATGTTCTGGTAAAATCCTGAAGGTGGCAGCAGAATACAGCATACATGCTGAAATGAACACACCCAATGCTTAGAACTAAACAAGAGGAAAGATTAATGATGCTGTACACTGTTGATTATGACTAACTAAATGCACCTACCATGTCTATTTTCAAATGACAGTGTAGGTAAGAAGAGGGATGTTTTATTTTTCTGCTGTATTATAATGAAATTAGAAAACCGCATGAATAAAAACCACTACAGTTTTTTCATTGTGTGCCTTTCTTGGTGTGTAATGTCCTTTTAGTGATATCAGTGACAGTATTTTTAAAAAGATAGATGAAAAGCAATCGCTGTGACGACTCTCATGAGAGAGAGAGGAAAGATACATTCCGTATTTGCGTGCTGGTTTAGCTTGATTCATTTTAAGTTCTTTCTCTATGCTTGCAATAAACTGCATTACATTCCTTGTAGGTTGTCATGTGTACAGAATCAGTAATGACATGATTATCACACAAGGTAAGGCAGGTACAGAATAACAAATTGCAACGGATTGTATTATAATATCCATTCTAGGAATATACTTTATCCAGAGGATACATCTGATAATGCATAAACATATGTGTTGTCCTCAGAATTACAACTAGTATGTAGGAATCACAAATGTGTCCCTGTGGCATTATAATTATAAAAAGACACAATGTCCCAGGCTCACATTATATTTATTTGTTGTTTTCAGCAAGTAAAATGTTGTTCTTTAGACCTAAGACCTGCAAGCGTTACCCATTGCGGTAATAGCTGGGCCTGCAGCTGGAAGAAATTCTGGAACTCGTGCCCTATTTGTGAATCACAATAAACTAGGACATTCCACCAAAATAGCATTTAGGGTCAGTAATGGCAAATTTGTACAGGGAATCTGACTATTAAGGGAATACATTTTCACTAACGAAGTGCATTAACTGCTGTTTACATAAATGGCATATATTTTTAGTAGCCATAATTCTAGCATTATTTGGCTTTGGGGTATTTATGATTATTGCCATTTACTAGTGTTTTGAAAACTACACTCATAAAAAAGTAATTCATTTTATGATAGGCTTCTGCTGTTATGTTATAGAACTGCTAAATTAACCCTTGATTAGATTCCAATTTAAAAGACATCAAAACTCAATTTAACTGCAAAGAAAAAACATCATACACTTTACCAAGTATACTTTACCAAGTGATGCTCTATATTTCTGTATGTATAGCTATCAATATATTCAAAGTACTTGGATGTGCAGGACTTACATATTATGTGCAGGAATTTTATCCCATCTCTTTTTGCTCTTCCTACAGTCAAAGTTTATTGCTGAATCTGCTGTATGGAGTTCTCTCTCTCTCTCTCTCTCTCTCTCTCTCTCTCTATTATATATATAGCGACTAGATCAAGGTAGGGGTGCCCTCTCCTGGGGTTAATGGGCACTTCAAACACACAGCAGCCAGGAAACTGCACACCAATCAAGGGTTTTCATGCAATCTAGACATAGCTCGCTTTATTGTGCAGTACAGAAAACATAAACCATAAAAATAAATAAATCTCAGCCCGTCTTGTCTCTAACTAACAAACAGGTTCCCTCTCTCAAAAGATGATAGGACCTAATGCCGCTACCAGATACATAGGCATATGCACAGTACTCATGGTCAGTAAATCATAGTGTCTCATAAGAAGCTTGCTGCCTGTTCCCCCAGGTAGTGGGACACTAAGAAAAGCCCTGACATACCATTATTAGCCTCTACAGGTGCAAGTATTATTAGCCTGATCTCAGGCTGAATACCTGAAAATCCAAAATGGGCCCATTGGATGGAGCCCGCCCTCTCTCTCCATCCATACCATCAGGAACCCTTAACCAGCTAAAGCCTAAAATCTAACTAAGTCTATTTTGCAGAAACAGACATTTTCCAGGGGAATTAAATCATAAAGGTCAGAAACCTTCAGACAAACATGTCTCCTGTTTATAACTTTACCAGTGCTTTTATCACATATCCCACCCTTTGTTTTGACCTATGTGGTGAAATAACTGCAGTCCCCAAACAAAATACATTAAACAAAACATCTTCATTGGCCATTTGGCTACCTAGCCTGTACTCTACTGACAATGTAAAGTTTTGGAATGCCAAGAACCATCTCACTGTTGCTTATTTTATTGTCAGAGATTCATTTTAATGAGGCATGATCAGTGATCAACCTGAATTTTCTTCCCAGTAGCTAGCACCTGAGTTTCTAATGCCCACTTGAATGCAAATGCTTCTTTTTTGACGATAGCATAGGTTCTTTCATGTACATTCAACTTCCTGCTTAAATAAATAAGAGGATGCTCTTCACACTCTTTGTTCTTGCACCTTTTCCTACATCTGATGCATCAGTTTGCACCACAATTTCCCTTTGAAAGTCAGGCATCATTGGAACTGCCCGAGTCGTCAACTTCAAAAGCCTGTTCTGCTTCATAATTCCATTTAAGTAAACTTTCTGTTTGCCCTTGGTAAGGTCTGTCAGTGGGACAGTAATGGTGGCAAAATTGGGTATAAACCTTCTATAATTCCCTGTGATTCCTAAGAAAGCTCTCACCTGCTTCTTATACAGGAATCATTGCCAATTTTGTACTGCCCCAACTGTATTAGCTTGGGGGCTCTATCAAACCTCTGATGGCGTATCCAAGAATCTCACTTCTGCCATCCATAAACAATTTTTTTTTGTTTAAAACTGCTTGTACCCTGGGCAAGTGACACTGCCAATCAGGACTATAGATGACTACATCATCTAGATAAACAGCAGCGTACTATCTATGGGCCTTAGAATTCTAACATCATCCTTTCAAAGGTGGCAGGTGCCCCATGTAACTTACATGGCAACATCTTGTATTGGAACAATTCTTCTAAAGCAGAAATAGCTTTCTTTGACATTCTCTGTTAATGGCACATGTCAATACCCTTTGGCTAAGTCTAGAGTGGTTAAGTACCTTGTTGTTCCTAACCTTTCAATAAGTTCATCCAGTCTAGGCACTGGCTTTTCCTTAAAATGAAAGTCATTTCTTATCTTCTTTCTGTTCAGCAAAGCTTCACTTTGGTTATCTGGGTTTTCCTCGGCAAGTATACAGCTCAGTCACTTCAGACAGAAAGCCTTTCAATATTCTTCAATACTAAAATATATTTAAACTTTGCTGTATTATTATTCAAAATGCTACTTAATTGTTTCACTCATAAATCTAATAATTTTCAACACACACACAACGTAATTGGGTCTCTTAGGACATAGTACTTTCTAGGTCTACTTTATAAAGTAACTATTGAATGCATCAGGAATTGCACCATTACAAAGGACATTGGAACAGCTATTAGTTTAAACTATATTCTAAAATTGGAATTGTCAAGCTACATGTATAGATAACTTCAGTTAATATATATTTCTACATGATCATTAGGCATCAAACTTAGATACATTATTCAACTTATGGAGTGCAAGCTCCCATCAGGTTTCGAAATGAGCACAATGCATCTTGACCACTCATTATGTGGTACCCATGTTTGGGATACCCCTACAGCGAACCAACGCAGCCCTAACGGCAGCCAGCACTGTCTAAGAAGACCTTATGTTCGTATTGGCACTGTCAGGGTTAAACTCCCTTACCTGGTGCCTGTTAACAGGTGAGACCCAGGGCAGCCTGGCCAGATCCCTGGGAGCGAGAAGCCCTAGGATCCCATTGATTGGCTAGGAGGAGGGCAAGTGGGCAGAGATGGAGCAAGCTGAGAGGACGGGAAGCATGGCCTGGTGTGGCAAGTGGAGTGGCCGCACCACCGGGAGAAGCACAGCTGCTGCCGGAGAGAGAGGAGAGCTACACGTGTGAGAGCAGGGACGCGGCCAGCATCAGCAGCAGCTAGAGGGACGGGGAGTGCGGCAGTGTGAACACCGCCGCGTGAGTACAGGAGAGACGCAGCTGGCATCTCTCCTATCTCAGTAGTTCACCATAGCCGTGCAGGCTCTACAAATCTGAGATACTGATACTAAACGGAAACCACAGTGCAGGAACTAAATGTTATTACTGACGCAAAGCGCCACCATGTGGACAGTCTAGACCTTGGGCTAAATTTAGTGCTGGAACATTTCTTAAACTACGTGATGTTGGTAATTATATCTTAACGATTGATATTGTATGTGATTTATGTGATTGTTTGACTAAAACCATTATTGTGCCTTACACATTAGCCACCGGTGATTGCTGTTTTAGACATTACTTGAACTGGAGTACTGCTAGTGAGTAATATATGCAATTGATCCTAACAAGAATTGATTTACAGCGGAGACTAATATTTTCCCTTTCAATAAATGGTTGTCACAGTTCTTATGTGTGGTGATCCTTAAATATACAGTGTTTGGGTTTTGTCCTCCTGAGGGTCTCCTTGTCCTTCTGCCTCATTTATACAGGTGACGCGAAGAACAGTTCCTGACTTCGACATCGTGAAAAAGTGGAATTAGTTGACAACAAGCACGGTTGAGCTCCAGGTACGAATACATTCCACCAACATTATCGTTACATTAATGCATCCTACTCCAACTTTTTTCAAATTCAAATGATACACATTGGTCTTTTTGTATTCTATAGTTCTTTATTTTCACCTTAACCCCTGGGTCAGTAATTATGTCATGTTTAATGACTGTTGTTTTACCCGGTATGCCTAAAAACAAAACTTTATTTCTTATAAGTATTAATTTAGCCTCCTGCTGTTGAACAGTTGAGAGGGTTTTAGATATTGTTACTGCTGGAAGCAAAGGGACCGGGTTTACTGGAGGGACTGGGGTGGCTGACATAGCTACTCTATCCTACCAAGGTTTTATAAGATTTACATGGTAGATCTGTTCTGGAGTTCTTTTCCTGGGCTGGTGCACTTAATAATTTACCTCCCTCACATTTTCTAGGGTTTCAAAGAGTCTTTGTCACTTATCCAAAAGTTTACTTTCTACTGTGGGAACCAAAACTAGGCACTGCGATTGTACACCCTCTGCTGTTCCTGTTGGGTCTATACCAAGTGCTCTACCACTATCACCACTGCAGCCATTTTATCCTGCACCTGAAAAATATGCTCAATAACAGTTGACTGGATGTCTCCTTTGCAATGTCCAGCAATACCCTTTGGTGTCTCTCCTACAACAAATTTAAAGGTGAAAACCCTGTGGGGAATTGGGGAACCTCTCTAATGGCCATAAATAAATAAAGTAGCAAATAATCCCAATCTCTTCCATCTTTATTCAACCATTTTTTTTGTCAGTCTGGGTGTGATACACACAGGTTCCAAACTGTGTAATTTTAAACAGGCGGCATAATTCTTTCATGATTTTTGCCAGTAATGGGGAACTATGATCAGTCAGGATTTCTTTCGGTATTTCCAACATGCTAAAGACATGTACTAGTTCTCTAGCAATGGTCTTTGTTGACATATTCTGCAATAGTATCGCTTCTGGGTATCTGGTAGGGTAATCCATTATCACCAAAATATATTGGTGGCCGCAGGCAGATTTTATTAGGGATCTAACCAAATCCACAGCTATTCTCTGAAGCGGAGCCTCAATAATAGGGTTTGGTACAAGCGGACATCAAAATGTGGCTTTGGAGCATGGTACTGACATTCAGGGCATGCTGCATAATATTCAGATAACTCTTTATGGACCCTGGGCCAGAAAAACCTCTGTAAAATTTGCTCAGTAATTTTTCTGTGCCTAGGTGACCTCCAGTTATGTGACCATGTGCCAGATCTAACACAGTTCTTCTATATGCCTTGGGGACTACCAATTGTTCCACAATATCTTCCCTTTCTTGGATACTTGGGTGGTTATTCAGAAATGGACTCAGATTGTTGCATCTGCAGCAAGCTCTGCGTCCAACTCCTCACATGCTGAGGGTTGCAATTTAATTGATCTATTTAAGGTCGACCCCTGCCTGTACAGCCTAGCTGTGTTGGCAGGCGGTCCGCCGCCATTCTTTTTATCAAAGCGGCTGCATGTGACGTCATGCAGACACCCCGAAAATGCTCGCAACATGCCCATTTTGGCTGCTGCACCTTGCAACGCTAAAACACCTCCCCCCGAACGCGCAACACTGTCAATCACAGCAGTACTTCTACAGTACTTCTCTCTACTAGTAAATTAATGAAAAGTCTGTCAATCACCTTGCAGACGCATCCCTCCAGGATGCGACCGCAAGGAGAAGGGTCACGCATGAGCACTATGGGGGTCATTCCGAGTTGTTCGCTCGTTGCCGATTTTTGCAACGGAGCGATTAAGGCAAAAATGCGCATGCACATGGTTAGTATTTTAACACAAAACTTAGTAGATTTACTCACGCCTGAATGAAGATTTTTCATTGTTGAAGTGATCGTAGTGTGATTGACAGGAAGTGGGTGTTTCTGGGCGGAAACTGGCCGTTTCCTGGGAGTGTGCGGAAAAATGCAGGCGTGCCAGGGAAAAACGCGGGAGTGTCTGGAGAAACGGGGGAGTGGCTGGCCGAACGCTGGGCGTGTGTGTGACGTCAAACCAGGAACGAAACTGACTGAACTGATCGCTATTTGTGAGTAAGTCTCGAGCTACTCAGAAACTGCTAAGAAATTTCTATTCGCAATTCAGCTAATCTTTCGTTCGCAGTTCTGCTAAGCTAAAATACACTCCCAGAGGGCATCGGCTTAGCGTGTGCAATGCTGCTAAAAGCAGCTAGCGAGCGAACAACTCGGAATCACCCCCCTATGGCCCTCATTCCGAGTTGTTTGCTCGCTAGCTACTTTTAGCAGAAATGCAAACACAAAGCTGCCACCCTCTGGGAGTGTATCTTAGCATAGCAGAATTGCTAACGAAAGATTAGCAATTGCTAACGAAAGATTAGCAATTCTGCTAATATTAGCAGAATTGCTAACGAAAGCAATTTCCTTGCAGTTTCTGAGTAGCTCCAGACCTACTCCTAGATTGCGATCACCTCAGTCCGTTTAGTTCCTGGTTTGACGTCACAAACACACGCCCCGCGTCCGACCAGCCACTCCTCCGTTTCTCCAGCCACTCCTGCGTTTTTACCTGGCACGCCTGCGTTTTGTAGCACACTCCCTGCAAACGTCCAGTTTCCGCCCAGAAACACCCACTTCCTGTCAATCAGCAGAGCGATTGAAAAGCTTTGTTCGCCTGTGAGTAAAATAGCATAGTTTTGTGTAAATTTGCTTAGCGCGTGCGCCCTGAGATGCATATGCATGCGCAGAACTGCAGGATTTTAGCCTATTAGCAATTCTGCTAAAATTAGCAGCGAGCGAACAACTCGGAATGAGGGCCTATGTGCGTAGACCAGATGGTTGCAACTGCTGCGTACAGATGTGCAACTGTATCCATCTATGAATCGCCCCTTGATACAAAAAATCCTGACGTACTGCCATGAGAGGGTATGACAACCCACTATCAAGGTCTACGGGGTTTCCGTCAATCACTTTTACATTCTCTCTAGCTTTTACCACAGTAGAGTCATTTAACTGCTCTAAGGCAAAGGTCTCTTTCCAGACTTCAAGATCAGGCAGACGATCAATTGATTCAACTGCTCTCATCATTCTCTGGCTCCCCAATCATGTTTGAAAAAGGGAACATTTCAGATTCAGAAGACACTCCCACCGCCTCTGTATCAGTAATATTCCTCAAAGGGGTCTGGGTTATTTTCTGTAACAAATTGGCTTTCCCACAGTTGGCAAAGTCTCTCCCCAATATTGCATCATACATCAAACTATGGGGCAGATGTATTAACCTGGAGATGGGATAAGGAAGTGATAAATCAGTGATAAATGCAAGGTGATACACGCACCAGCCAATCACCTCCTAACTGTTAATTTACATATTGTAGCTGATTGGCTGGTGCGTGTATCACCTTGCACTTATCACTGGTTTATCACTTCCTTATGCCTTCTCCAGGTTAATACATCTGCCCCTATGAACCAAACCCACAGGGCTAAAGCTGAACCACACTGCATTCCTATAGCATTTTCACTTTCACATGTATGCAAGTCACACCAACAGTTTTTCCCTTAAGGTTTAAGGGGTTCACCAATTCGGCTTTGATAAGAGTAACCAGGCTACCAGAATCTAACAGTGCCTTTGGTGACTATACACATTTGCTTATCTCATCCATATAACGTCAGTCTCATGGGATAGGGATGTAAAATCCCGTGACACAGTGACTCTGAGCCAGTCGCATCTGTTGCTAGTGTGGCGCACTGTCCTTATATGCTGCAGTGTCCAGATATGACGCTACATCCAGTGTATGCGTGTGTGTACGGGGTGATTGGGGGGGAGTGCACTCAGGATTTGTACAGGGCCGGGTGCGCTCAGGATTTCACATCACTCTTTCTAGTGGAGGCCCCCACAACTTAATTTCCTCTTGTTCCCACTAGCCTTTATCTGGCCCTTAACAAGATCCCTCTTTCAAAAGATGGTAGGACCCAATGACCCTACCAAATACATAGGCATATGCACAGTAGTTACGGTCAGTAAATCACAGTGTCTCATAACAAGCCAGCTGTCTGTTTCACCAAGTGCTGAGACACTGAGAAAAGCCATGACACACCTTTACTGGCCTCTACAGGTACAAGTACTAAATAGCCTGATCTCAGGCTGAAGGCCTGAAAACCTGAAATGGGCCTAATGGATGAAGCCCACCCACTCTCTCCATCCATACCCCCAGAACCTCTTAACTAGCTTTTACTAAATCCCAAAACTTAACCAGGCCTGTTTTGTAGAAACTTTTTCCTGGGATTTAAATCATATACATCAGTACTTTGTAGGCTACCAGAATCTAACATTTTCTCTATTGTCACTGCTTTAGATGATTATGTCAACAGAAGAATTATTTCTTGACTTCGTTTTGTGCTAAGCATCCTTAATCATAAAGAGAATTAGGATTTGTTACAGTCAGTGGCGGCCAGGGCCGGCAACAGAAATCTTGGGGCCCGGTACAGTAATATCTCTGCGGGCCCCCCACCCGGCCCTAAAAACATTGTCTGCACTATGTTCTTCCCCACGACCGTCACATGCACCTCCCTGGGATGTAGTTATGATCCCGGCAGCCGGGATCCTGGTGGTCAGCATATCGACGCCGGGATCCCGGACGCCAGAATGCCGGCAGGGGGCCAAGCCATATTCCCACTTGTGGGTATCCCGGCGTCAGTATGCTGACCACCGGGATCCCGACCGCCGGTCACCCGATCCCAACCCCGCCTGCCTAATACAATACTGATATATTGGGATCATCTCTTTCCAAAATGAAGATTCCCAGACACACAATGGCCAGGCATTCTGTACTGTCTGTGCTGAGCAACAGATGAGCCTGAAAGACCAGTCACCACCACACAGACATTCTGCTCTGATCTCATCTGACATGCATGCATGCAGATGCATCTATATGTGCAGAATGCTGCATGCATAATGTGCCTGCCTGCCCGCAGCCCAACCCAAACCAATCCCAAAGCCCCAAACGAAACCCAAATCCCTAAACATTCTGGAGTTGGAGAGCCTTACCAGCAGCAACACACAGCCGCCGGCGCCGCTAATTGACCAGGCTCAGAATCCTGCAGTACTGTCCTGGGCCACTCCTGCTTGGCGCTCCGGCTCCTTACAGCTCACACAGCAGAGACAGGGAGGCGTGCGGTGAGGACTCGAAGAGGAGGGGCGGTCCGGACGGGCGTCATCGTGTGTGACTGGTGCAACGTCAGTGCACTGCACAGCATACAGCACGGCCGGGGACTGGCTGGCTCAGGCTGACAGCTGACCTGGCTGGGGCTGTGCACTGAGGGGGTGACCACACGGCTTGGGGGGATGGGGGGGTGCTGCCGCAAAAAACAACAACTCAACCACACAGCGGGCCGCACGCGGCTGGTGCGGTGCCACGCGTTATAGAATTATGTACATTTATTATGATATGCTGCAACCGCTGGACCTTGGGGCCCCTCATAATGACGGGGCCCGGGACGGGTGTCCGCTTTGACCCCCCCTGTCGCCGGGCCTGGTGGCGGCTCCTACCTGCCTGTGGTAGTGGGTCTGCCACTGCTTGCAGAGAAGGAGAGGAGACCCGAGCCCTATCAGCTGGGTCCCAGCACCTGTTCAATGGATGCATACCAGCAGTCGGACTGCACTATCTTCTGGCTTCTATGTACTGCAGCTGATGTGGATGCAGGGAGTGGCTTACTACAGGAAACCAGTTCTCTGCTAATTGCAGCCCATTCTGGCAGTTACGGAGGGAGGAAACACCTCTTGAAGGGACAGCCTTGTGTGTCTGTGACTGACAGGCAGGACTTCCAATAGGAAGTCAGGGCAAGTCACAGTGAAGTACGTTCAGTCACAGACTGCATCTGGTTTTATTGACACTGAGCTGGGTGGTGGACTTTACCTAGCGGACACGGACAGTGGAAAACGCAGGATTTCTGGGGGAAGGGGGGTTCTAAATGCAATCCACAATCCACTCTGCGGAACATGGAATACAGTAATAATATTTAACACTATAGATGGTCTATTTTATAGGCTTTATCAAACATATTTAAATAATGGAAAGAAGATAAGTGGTCAGGAAAAGGTTAAACATACTATAATAAATTAATAACAAAAACATAATAGAATCAGTACTGCCCTTTCTAAGCACACATTCTTCCACCTCATGGTAAGGCTTCTGTCTCCTCTTCCTGGCAGTTACTCTCTGGTCCAGTGCACTGATTGAGGACTCTCACACAGCAAACTTAGTAGAAGAAGGTGCTACCACTGACCATGTGCAGCAGCTCTGCTCTGTCTTAACTGCATGATGTCCTAGTGATTGTATTATATACCATTCTAACTGTCATAGTTTGAGCCACTTACCAAGAGGAGGGGGGTTTCTGGGCAACCGACTCCCCCCCCCCCCCACACACACACACACACACACATCCCCCCTCCCCCTCGCATTTGTCTATAGGGGGTCCTGTGGTCCTGCAGGCCATAGATAAAATCCGCTACTGGTTACAGTACATCTAAGTCATGGTTGCCAGTGCAGGAGATGAGCATGAGAGTACAGTTTCAGGAACAAAATACTTGCTGCTCAGGACATTTAGAAACTTTTGTTATGTAGGACTCTGTAAGTGTAACAGACAGACATACAGTATGTGAATAATCACATCATTCACCCTTAAGAAGTAGAAGACATCTATAATATTTTATTTGCCACAAATGGGAGTTTATTCCAATTGTTTGTTCTTGCAAAGACCAGTACTTACTGTACATTGTTTCTCTATGAGCATTTTTGAGGGATACAGTAACTTGTGAGTGAAAATGAAATCTTTCCTGGTAGAACCTGATTTCCATACCCTGCTCCTGCAGCATATGCGTGAAATGTATATCAACATCATATGCAAATGCATTTTCCTGTACAAGGCTGCAACTCTGTAATGTATGAGGGACCTCTTCTCATGTTCATTTCCTGTGGTTTCAAAGTGATCTTCAGTATCTGCAAAGCAGACAACTGACAACCTGTGCAGCCAGTCATTTGTCAAAGCAATATGTGTGTGTGAAGAGAGGCAGCCATTACTCACAGCTATCCATTAGGATCTATTATGTTCATTCAATATAAGAGATAATTAGTTTCAAGATCTCTCCATGTAGAATTTAAATAAAGGCTCAGTTTTTTTTATGAGCATATGAAACAGTATAATTTTACTGCAGACTTAAGCAGATCATGTGATCTGTACGTTTGTCTGAATCCCTGTGACTCGCGTGAGCAATGAATAGAAACCAGCAAGCAAATTATTGTGAAAAGTAATAACCTAAAACCATTGAAATAAATGGCTGCATCCAAAACTTTTCTGCAAAAAACATTTATAGCTAAACATTAACACCTTTAACACACACACACAAGTTGTAATATGTTATCATGGGTCTTCAACTTGTGGCCAGCTGCTGTGAAACTATACATCCCAGCATGCCCTGTCACAGTTTTGCTACTAAGGCATGCTAAAACTGAGGCAGGGCATGCTGGGATGTGTAGTTGCACAGCAGCTGGTAGGCTGCAGGTTGAAGACCCATGTGTTAGATGCTAAAAAGGACCAGCAGCACTACATTATAGTAGTGAAATGGTGTATATACTGTTATTGGCTTGCCATGATATCCCTTTAATCCGGGACAGCTATGATTTATACAGATTCTGTGTCTGGTTAAAACCAGGCAAAATGCAGGCTTGAATTAAGCCAGCCACAAAACCTGTGTAAATCATAATTGTATCAGATTAAAGGGATATTATGGCAAGCCTACTTCATATATGTCTCTGAGTTTAAATACATTTTGAGTACATTCTACTTGTAGGGTATTCAGGGCCTGGCTGGCAACTTTCAGCCTGGGGAAAAATGCTTTCAAGTGGATGGAAAAAATAGGAATTTGATACCTACCGGTAATTCCTTTTCTCATAGTCCATAGTCGATACTGGGGTTCTGCACTTTAGTACCATGAGGTATAGATCGGGTCCACTGGAGCCTGGCACTTTAAAACCTTTAGTGTGTGTATGTGTGTGTCCTGGCTCCTCCCCTGTATGCCCCTCCCACCAGACTCAGTCTAGGAAAACTGTGCCCGAGGAGACGGACATACCATGAGAGAAGGAATAAAGACAACAGCGGTGAGGCAACAAGCCAACACACAACCATAACCAAAAGGAGGGTGCTAACCAGAACAGAGGATAGCAATACCAACCCAACCAGGATAGCACAGCTATCCCAACAACAGAAAAGGACCGCAACGGCGGACCAAGCAAATACTTACGCAAGTAAGCAGGAATCGAAGCACTGAGGCGGGCGCCCAGTATCTACTATGGACTATGAGAAAATAAATTACTGGTAGGTATCAAATTCCTATTTTATCTAACTTCCTAGTGGATACTGGGCTTCTGTACTTTAGTACCATGGGAAAGTCCCAAAGCTCCCAAACAGGTGGGAGAGTGCTGAGACCCCTGTAAAACCTCCTGACCAAACTGAAGGTCATCCTTGGCCAATGTGTCGAACTTATAGAATTTCACAAAAGTGTTTGAACCAGAACAAGTAGCAGCTTGGCACTACTGTAAGGTCAAGACACCCATGGGCAGCCGCCCAAGAAGAGCCCACAGACCTTGTCGAGTGGGCCTAAATAGACGTAGGCAAAGGCAGAGCCGCCGAAGTATAGGCCTGTTGAATGGTTAACCTGAGCATGGAAGCCGGACGAGCAATCTTTGTGGCATCATAGAGAACAAACAGCGAGTCAGATTTCCGATGATGAGCCGTCCTCTTGACATAAACCTTCAGAGCCCTCACTACATCTAAGGACTCTGGTCCAATGGAAGCATCAGACAACACCGGAACCACAATGGGTTGATTGACATGAAAAGCTGAAACCACTTTTGGCAAAAACTGAGTTCCGCCCTGTCTTCATGAAAAATCAAATAAGGGCTCTTACAGGATAAGGCCCCCAATTCGGGAGACACGTCTTGCAGACGCCAATGCTAACAACATCACCATCTTCCAGGTGAGAAATTTTAACTCCACCCTATGTAAGGGTTCAAACCAGTCCAATTGAGTATAGGACAGAACCACATTGAGATCCCACGGAGCTGTGGGAGATAGAAAGGGCGGTTGCATATGAAGCACTCCTTTCAGGAAAGTGTGTACTTCCGGCAACATAGCAAGTGGTTTCTGGAAAAAAAATAGAGAACACCGAAATCTGGACTTTGATAGAGCCTAACCATAGGCCCATATCCACTACCACTTGTAGGAAAAGTAGAAAACGGCCAATTAGAAATACGATGATAATGTTTTGACGTAACTATCTTCCTGGCCTGGACCATGGTGGAAATAACCCGGGAGTGAAGACCTTTTCTTGTTAGGATCTCCCTCTCAACTTTCAAGCTGTCAAATGTAGCCACTGTAAGTCTGGATAGACGAACGGACCCTGTTGAAGAAGATCATTGCAGAGCGGCAGAGGCCAGGGATCCTCCAGAGCCATGGTGAGGAGGTCCGAGGCCAATCTGGGACAATTAGAATAGGTTATCAGTCTTTTTAGAACCCTTGGGATTAGTGGAAGAGGAGGGAACAGGTACACAAACTGGTACGTCCAAGGTGTCGTCATCGCATCCACTGCTACAGCCTGCGGATCCCTCGCTCTGGAACAGTAACGGTACAGCTTCTTGTTGAGATGAGAAGCCATCAGATCTACATGCGGACAGCCCCACCGGTGAACTAACTGTTGAAACACCTAGGGATGTAGGCCCCATTCCCCTGGATGGAGGTCGTGTCTGCTGAGGAAGTCTGCTTCCCAGTTGTCCACTCCTGGAATGAATATGCCTGAGATGGCCCTTGCGTTGGCCTCCGCCCAGAGGAGGATTTTTGACACTTCTCACAGTGCTGCTCTGCTTCTTGTTCCTCCTTGTCGGTTTATGTACGCCATCGCCGTGGTGTTGTCCGATTGAACCTGGATCGCCTGGTCCTTAGGGAGATGAGAAGCTTGCAGAAGGGCATTGTAAACTGCCCTGAGTTCCAGGATGTTTATCGGTAGAGTAGATTCCTGACGTGACCATTACCCCTGGAACTGGGTCCCTTGGGTCACAGCCCCCCAACCCCGGAGGCTGATATCGGTTGTCAGAAGAATCCACAAGTGAATATTGAAAGTCCTGCCTTCTACCAGGTGAGGAACTTGAAGCCACCATAATAGAGAAATATGGTCATTTGGAGATAAGGTCACTTCCTGATGCATGTGAAGGTAAGACCCTGACCATTTGTCCAGCAGATCCAGCTGAAATGGCCGGGCATGAAATCTGCCATATCGGATCGCTTCGTAAGCAGCAACAATCTTCCCCAGCAAACGGATACAAAGATGTATGGACACTCTTCGAGGACAGAGCACTGAGCGGACCATAGCCTGGATAGCCATGGCCTTGTCCATCGGAAGCAACACCTTTTGAGACACCGTATCCAGTATCATTACCAGGAACTGAAGCCGTTGGGTCGGTTACAGATGAGACTTTTGAAAATGTAGGATCCACCCATGATCTGTAAGCAGGCAAGTCGTCAGATCGATGCTGTGTAGCAGCCGCTCCCTGAACATAGCCTTTATCAGGAGATCGACCAAGTAGGGGACTATGTCTACTCCCATCATGCGCAGCTGCAGCATCATCTCCGCCATGACCTTGGTGAAGATCCTTTGAGCTGTGGCAGGCCAAAGGGCAAGGCCTGAAACTGAAAATGGTCATCCAATATGTTGAACCTGAGGTAAACCTGATGAGGGGGCCATATGGAAATGTGTAGGTAAGCATCCTTGACATATAGTGATACCAGGAACTCCCCCTCCTCCAGACCGGACACCACTGCCTGCAGGCTCTGTGGGGCTGGTCTCTTCAAAGTGCTGCTGGGATTTCTAAGTGAGTTAGAATACAGATAAAGGTGAGTTTTTTAATACACAATCAGGAACACACATTTACAGTACCATTAAACTTCTGGTGAGACTGCAAGGGGCTGACCTTGTGAGTGAGTGAGAGGGTCTCTTACTTGGAGTAGCAAAGGGGCTGTGATTGTGCGGGTGTGAGGGGCATTTTTTATTTTTTTTCTTAGCAGGAGCTGGAAGCCGAGTGAAAAGGAGGAGCAGTGAGCTGGTACAACTGCAACTGCTAAGTGGAGTATAGGTGCCGCAGGTGAGAGCACTACGGCTGCATAAAAGTGAAGGACCAAGAACCGCACAAAGATAGATAAGTATAAGCCAGCTTAATTATTGTATAAGTGATATTGCTTGTCTTCTATTTTTTATTTTTGCTGCTTTTTCTTTGAGTGTAACAGGGAGTTAGACCTTGCAAACAATATGGGAGGGGCTGTGATTGAGGACCTCACTCAGTGCATGTCGTGCAAGATGTATGCACACCTGGAGCTACCGGCCCAGTGTGAATACATCTGCACGAGGTGTGTGCGAACTGTTGCCCTGGAAGCCCAGGTAACTGATCTAGAGCAAACGGTTACGCGACTGAGGGAGATTCACAATCTCGAGCGTAGTTTAGACAGAACGGTGGAGGAGTTGCGGGAGGGGTCACTGGTAGAAGAGGATGATGATCAGGTAGCCAGTTGGGTCACAGTTAGAAGGAAGAATAAGAGGGGGAGGCACGACATCTCCGAACTATCAAACCCGAACAAATTTGCCCGATTGGACGAGGAATCGGAGGATGATAGCGAAGAAATGACGGTGCCGGAGGAGACTGCTCCCTCTAGCATCCAGAGGTGCGGTCCCTCTGGCGCGGTTGGGATAAAAGATAGAGAGGTACCTAGTCAAATGGTGGTGGTAGGGGATTCTATCATCAGGAAGGCAGATAGGGCAATCTGCTACCGGGACCGTGATCGCCGTACAGTCTGTTGTCTCCCGGGTGCTCGGGTACGGCACATCGCGGACCGGGTAGATAGATTGTTGGGAGGGGCTGGCAAAGACCCGGCGGTCTTGGTGCACGTTGGCACCAATGACAAAGTTAGCGGAAGGTGGGATGTCCTTAAGAAAGATTATAGGGACTTAGGAAAGAAACTGAAGGCAAGGACATCTAAGGTAATATTCTCGGAATTATTACCCGTGCCACGCGCTAGTCCAGGGAGGCAGAGGGAGATTAGGGAGGTAAATGTGTGGCTTAGGGATTGGTGCAGGAAAGAGGGGTTTGTGTTCCTGGAACACTGGGCGGACTTCTCAGTCAGACGCCATCTCTTTTGTCGTGACGGATTGCACCTGACTGAGGAGGGGGCAGCGGTGCTGGGGGGAAGGATGGTTAGAAGGTTGGAGGAGATTTTAAACTAGGAGCCTGGGGGGAGGGTTTAGCTAAAAACTACGGGTCATGCAGTGAGAATAGTGGGGATGGCGGTAGTAAACAAAATGGGGGAGAAGTTGGGGGGAGGGTAAGAGCAGGCAGTAAGGTTATTAACATGGGTACTAAAAGGGATTTTACCAAAGCACTAACCAATGACGATTACAGGTCATCCTTGCCACATAAGGTGAAAGATGTCCCTAATGCAAGGGAAAATACTTATCTTAGTTGTATGTATGTAAACGCCAGAAGCATTACTGGTAAAAAGGGTGAACTAGAAATACTTGCAGCAAGCAAACAGTATGATATTATAGGCATTACTGAAACTTGGTGGGATGAATCTCATGACTGGACAGTCAATCTAGAGGGCTATACACTGTTTAGGAGAGACAGACTAAATAAAAAGGGTGGAGGGGTGTGTCTGTACGTAAAGCCGTTTTTAAAACCTAATATATGGGAAGATACTCAGGAGGGTACTGTAGACACTGTTGAGACACTATGGGTAGACATTGCATGCGGGGAAAAAGGAACAAAAAAGTTAGTATTGGGTGTATGCTATAGGCCGCCTGGTATCAACGCATCTGATGATGAATTGTTACTAAAGCAAATTGAAAAAGCAGCAGGAGTAGGAGACATAGTAGTGATGGGAGATTTTAACTATCCAGAGATAAACTGGAAAAACGATTCATGTGATACTGCTAGGGGCAGTATGTTTTTAAACACACTAAATGATAACTACCTAGTCCAACTAATTGAGGAACCAACTAGGTACAATGCAATCTTAGACCTGGTATTAACAAACAATCAGGATTTGGTATCGGGTATTATAGTAGGGGAACCCATAGGAAACAGCGACCATAATATGGTCACATTCAATATCAGTTTCTACAAACAGCCCTATACTGGCTCAACTAGGACTTTAAATTTTAGCAAAGCAAATTTTGAAATGATGAGGGTATTTTTCAGGGATATTGAATGGGAAGGTTTGTTTTTAGGAAAAAATACTACGGAGAAATGGGAGGTACTAAAATTCCTGCTAGCTAAAAATACACTCAAATATATTCCTATGAGTAGCAAAAAAGGGAATAAAAATCATAAACCGATGTGGCTTAACAAAAAGATTAAGGAACTTATGGGCAAGAAAAGGCGAGCATTTAAAAAATACAAATCTGACGGGGAAGCAGAGTCATTTCAGCACTATAAGGAATGTAACAAAAATTGCAAAAAGGAAATAAGAGCGGCTAAAGTAGAAACTGAAAAACTAGTAGCAAAGGAAAGCAAAGCAAATCCCAAAAAATTCTTTAAATACATCAATAGCAAGAGATTAAAAAAGGAGAGTATAGGCCCTTTGAAGGACACGTTGGGAGTCTTAAGCAAAAATGATAATGACATAGCGAACACACTAAATGAGTTTTTTTCAACAGTATTCACTAGAGAGGACCCAATTCAGGGACTGACACACAATCTCAATAAGGACAATATCACACTGATAGGTACTTATTTAAGCGAGGAAGTAGTCTGTCACCGATTAAAACATTTAAAGATTAATAAATCACCAGGGCCCGATGGTATTCATCCAAGGGTTCTAATGGAGCTTCACTCTGAACTGGCAAAACCGCTATCTCTGATCTTTGAGGATTCAGTTATATCAGGTATGGTTCCCAAAGACTGGCGTATAGCGGAAGTAGTGCCTATATTCAAAAAGGGAAGTAAAGCTGAACCAGGTAATTATAGACCAGTTAGTCTTACATCTATAGTGGGGAAAGTATTGGAAGGTATTCTAAGAGATAGTATTCAGAAGTTCCTTGAAACCAATAAGGTCATTAAAAGGAATCAACATGGGTTTATGAAGGACATATCCTGTCAAACCAACTTACTTGGCTTTTATGAAACAGTAAGCACAAACCTAGATCAGGGTAAAGACGTGGATGTAATCTTTTTAGACTTTGCCAAAGCGTTTGATACTGTACCACACATGAGACTTATATACAAGCTACAAGAATCAGGGCTAGGAAGCACAATATGCACTTGGGTCAAAAACTGGTTAGATAATAGGAAGCAGCGCGTTGTGGTTAATGGATATTTTTCAACTTGGACTGAAGTGCTAAGTGGTGTGCCGCAAGGCTCAGTATTAGGACCGCTATTGTTCAATATTTTCATTAACGACCTAACAGAAGGTCTAGAGAGCATGGTGTCAATTTTTGCAGATGATACCAAATTGTGTAAGGCTATAAATACAGAGGAGGATGCCGAGTCTCTTCAGAACGACTTAGTTAAATTAGAAGCATGGGCAGCCAAATGGAGAATGCGCTTCAACACAGACAAGTGTAAGGTAATGCACTGTGGTAACAAGAACAAAAATTACACCTACCTACTAAATGGGGTAAAACTAGGGGATTCTGTACTGGAAAAGGACTTAGGTGTCCTCATAGATAGCAAGCTAAGCAGTAGTACCCAAAGTAGGACTGCAGCAAAGAAGGCTAATAAGATATTAGCATGCATAAAACGGGGTATTGATGCTAGGGACGAGAGTATTATACTCCCATTATATAAATCACTAGTGAGGCCACACCTTGAATACTGTGTACAGTTCTGGGCACCGTACTACAAAAAGGATATCCTGGAGCTTGAAAAGGTACAAAGGAGGGCGACCAAACTAATTAAGGGCATGGAGACGATGGAATACAAGGAAAGGCTTGAAAGACTAGGCATGTTTACATTGGAAAAGCGGAGACTAAGAGGGGATATGATCAACATCTACAAATATATAAGGGGACAATACTCAGAGCTTGCGCGGGACCTGTTTTTGGTTAGATCAACACAGAGGACTCGTGGACACTCGCTCAGGTTAGAGGAGAGGAGATTCCGCACAATACGGCGTAAAGGCTTTTTCACGGTAAGGACAATACGTGTTTGGAATTCCCTGCCCGAGGGAGTTGTAATGGCGGAATCTGTCAACACCTTTAAGAATGGGTTAGATAAATTCCTATTGGATAAGGATATCCAGGGGTATGGTGCATAGTCATGCATTATAGTTACTATTTAGTCAAATCATCATGCAGAGGACACCACAAATAGGTTGAACTCGATGGACAATTGTCTTTTTTCAACCTCAGATACTATGTTACTATGATTCCATCTTGAATTCGAACACCCGTAGATACGGGTTTAGAGATTTCAGGTTCAAGATGGGTTGCACGGATCCATATGGTTTGGAAACGACAAAAAGACTGGAGTAAAAACCCCTGTTGTGTAACGGAGGAGGTACTGGAACCACCACCCCTGTCCACAAAAGTTTTTGAATAGCCTTTTGCAAGATAACTTTTGCTGTGGGTAAAACTGGCAAGCCCAATTTGAAAAATCTGTGAGGAGAAATTGTCTGAAATTCCATCCAGTATCCATGGGAAATGAGATCCCTTACCCAAGGATCCTGGCAGGACTTCGCTCACACGTGGGTGAAGTGTTGAAGGTGAGCACCAACCTGAAAGTTGCCCTGCTGCTGGGGCCAACCGTCATGCGGAAGGCTTAGCAGCAGGGGATCCGGTGGTCTGGTCCATGGAGGCAGCAGCTGTAGGTCTATGGAACTTACCACAAGATCCTCTTGGAGTGGTGGAGATGCCCTGGCCCCTGACTCTGAACCTCGCCACACGTAAGGACTGCAAGGAGGGTCCTGTGTAAGAACGTCTAGCAGGTGGCACAGCCGATGGCAGATAGGTAGTATTACCCGCCATTACCTGGGAGATCCATTTTTTTAATTCGGCACCAAACAAAGCATCACCTGTAAAGGGAAGATTCTCTTCCCCTTTTTTGGAATAAGCGTCCGCTGACCATTGACGCAACCACAGAGCTCTGCGTGCCAAAACAGCCATAGCAGTAGTGCGGCCATTTATCTTACACAATTCTTTTATAGCCTCGCTCATCCTGGGGCAAAGAGTCCAAACCATCAATAATAGAATCAGACCACTTGACTACTGCCCTCGAAATCCACCCACAAACAATTGTGGGTCGCTGTGCTACGCCTGCTGCCATATATATTGCCTTGAGAGTGGTCTAAATTTTAGGGTCAGCCGGCTCTTTAAGGGAGATAGCCCCTGGCACCAGTAGTACCAGATTCTTAGACAGTCTGGATACAGACGGATCGACTGACGGGGGGCTTTTCCCATAACTTCTTGTCCTCTGTTGGGAAGGGAAAAGTAGCTAAAAACCTCTGAGGAAGTTTACATTTCTTTCACGTTTTCAGGGTTTAACCATGCCTCCCCAGCCAGAGAATTTTAATTCTCTTGACACAGGAAAGGTGACTGAGGTTTTAGGCCTAAGATTAAAATATAACTCCTCATCTGGTTCTGCATCCTGATCCAGTATGTGAAGAATCTCTCTAACAGCATAAATGAGGGCTTCCACACCAGGGGACAGAGAGCTGTCTTCATCCATATCATCATCATCCACATGAGGTTGATCAGAATCAGAATCAGTCTGGAGCACCTGTGGCAGTGAGCGTTTATGTCAAACAGAGAGAGGGGGCTGAGAACCCTTTCTGGTATCAGCTGCTTTAGCCATACAACCAATAGACTGTTTCAACACCTGTCTCCCCTTTTTAGCTGCAGCTAATTCTGAATTTACATTCTGAATCATGCTTTTAAAATTATCTAACCAGTCAGGAGCCTGTGAACTGTGACCCTGAGGAGACAATGAGCACTGTTCACACATGAGCGACCCCGCTGATGAAGGGGAAGAGTTACAAGCAGTAAGCATAACCATGTCCACAGCAGGGCCGAAACTAGGATTTTTGTCACCCGGGGTAAGGTAGTCATTTGACACCCCCCCCGCAAAAAAAAAAAAAAAATTCTTTTACAATAAATAAATAAAAATAATAATAAAATAAAATAAAATAAATAAATACATGAATAAAAATATTATATATATATATATATATATATATATATAAATATATCTCTCTCTTTCAGAACTTTTTTACCTGAAAAATTGCCTTTTCTAACATAAATTTCATATCCAGGAAAAAGTGTCCCCATTTTACACAGTACGACAGGCAAGTGTCCCCATTACCCATTTTACACATTGCGGCAGACAGGTGACCCCATTTTACACATTGCGGCAGACAGGTGTCCCCATTTTACACATTGCGGCAGGAAAAAGTGTCCCCATTTTACACATTGCGGCAGACAGGTGACCCCATTTTACACATTGCGGCAGACAGGTGTCCCCATTTTACACATTGCGGCAGGCAAAAGTGTCCCCATTTTACACATTGCGGCAGGCACGTGTCCCCATTTTACACAGTACGCTGGCAAGTGTCCCCATTTTACACATTGCGGCAGGAAAGTGTCCCCATTTTACACATTGCGGCAGGCACAGGTCCCCATTTTACACATTGCGGCAGGAAAAAGTGTCACCATTTTACACATTGCGGCAGGAAAAAGTGTCCCCATTTTACACATTGCGGCAGGCACAGGTCCCCATTTTACACATTGCGGCAGGAAAAAGTGTCCCCATTTTACACATTGCGGCAGGCACAGGTCCCCATTTTACACAGTACGCTGGCAAGTGTCCCCATTTTACACATTGCGGCAGGCACAGGTCCCCATTTTACACAGTACGCTGGCAAGTGTCCCCATTTTACACATTGCGGCAGGCACAGGTCCCCATTTTACACAGTACGCTGGCAAGTGTCCCCATTTTACACATTGCGGCAGGAAAAAGTGTCCCCATTTTACACATTGCGGCAGGCACAGGTCCCCATTTTACACATTGCGGCAGGCACAGGTCCCTATTTTACACATTGCGGCAGGCACAGGTCCCCATTTTACACATTGCGGCAGGCACAGGTCCCCATTTTACACATTGCGGCAGGTGGTGGAGGGAGAGAGAGAGAGAGAGAGAGGAAGGGAGAGGGGCTGACTTACATTTGAAGCGGTTCTCGCCGCTCTTCAGCCGCCTCTCCCTCCTCGTCCGGTCTGCGCGGCTCCCCCTTCTCCCTCCTCCGGCGGGGTTTCGTGGAATGACGCGTTTGCGCCGTGACGTCACGACGCAATCGCGTCATTCCGCGAAACCCCGCCCCCCGAGCTGGGCACTCGGGAGAAGGGGGTTTCAAAGTTATAAAAGTGCCGCGGCGGGTGTTAGGGGGTCTCGGCGCCCCCTCCAATCCGGCGCCCAGGTCGCCTGCCCCCCTAGCCCCCCCTAGTTTCGGCCCTGTCCACAGACATCCTTAAATACTGTAAAACAGCACAGCTCACTGTATAACACCCCAACACAGACCCTAGAGAGCCCCTGGAGTGACACTGAGGAGCGGAGACCAGCACACCCACACAGCAGCACAGTGTGTGAAATAATATGAATAAACCTGATAAAATGTGCAGCACTAGTGCTCCCCCCTGGTACCAGTACACAGTCTGTAACAGCGAGGGTCCCTGGAAGAGCAGCGTGCATACAGCCTTGATGTCCGAAGCAGCAGGAATTGGCGCCTTCACGCCTCTGGTCCCGCTCCGGGAAGCTCCGTCCCATACAATGGCACGAGGTCCCTCACAATATTATACTGGCCATGAGTGAGATTCACATACATATCAGTACAGACAAGTCCTTAGGGGCAGTGATCACTGTAGGGCATGAGCCCTGAGCCAGTTATGTTCATGGCAGGCACCACAGCTTGTGGCCCATGACCGCCACGCGACCTGCCAGCAAACTGCACCAGGGACCCTCTAACCGGTATCCCGGTGATAACACTCACTGCACCTGCGATCTCCAGCATCTGTTAGAGGGTGGCTTGCTGCTGCTGGCGTGGGCACACATACTAACGATGTGTGATCAGCACCTCAGGAGCTCAGTGTCCTGTCAGCTGGGATTACGAACCATTAACCCTCAGGAGGTTGGTTCAGTTCCCCCTCTAAGTCCCACGAAGCAGGTAGACTGGTTGCCAACCAGGACTACCTGAAAAACAATAAACTAAAACAAAATTAAAGGAAACTCTCTGGAGTTCAAGAGAAATGCACCCGGCTCCTTGGGCACATTTTTCTAAACTGAGTCTGGTAGGAGGGGCATAGAGGGGAGGAGCCAGCACACACACATACACACACTAAAGGTTTTAAAGTGCCAAGCTCCAGTGGACCCGATCTATACCCCATGGTACTAAAGTACAGAACCCCAGTATCCACTCAGATGTTAGAGAAAAGGGCATGATAAAACCCTACAGGCATGGTTTGTGTAACATGGGTGTCATTCGCATAACCAATTACATATATTTAAAATTGTTATGTCTAAGAACCATGAACAAATAAAACACCTACCATATGACAAGGCACATACTATTCTAGTGACCATGTCACACTGTAGTGCCTTCTGGTCACAGCATGTCACGTTGTAGTACACCTTGTCACATCATGTCACACTGTAGTGCCCCTTGTCATATCATGTCACACTGTAGTGCCCTTGTCACATCATATTACACTTTAGTTCCCTCTGGTCACATCATGTCACACTGTAGTACCCTCAAGGTCACATCATGCTATGCTGTACTACTCCCATGGTCACATCATGCTACAGTGTAGTGCCCCTTGTCACATCATGTCACACTGTCATGCCCCTTGTCACCAGTGGCGAATTTCCCTTTAGGCACGTGAGGCATGTGCCTATGGGTGGAACTTGTTTGGTGGACAACCTTATTGCTTGTTCTGGGGCAGTGGCCATGCTACCCTTGCTGAAACAGTTTTCAGCACTCTGATTGGTGGATAGCTCTAATCACCATACTGTACACTGACATAGGCCCTCATTCCGAGTTGTTCGCTCGTTGCCGATTTTTTCTATATTTTGTTAGGAGGGGATCATGACCCATTTTTGGCATTTTGGGGGGCATGTCCAGCGCTACCTGAGCAGCCCCCGACTCCCCTCCCCTCACTGAATAGATTGCGTGCGCATAGCATATATTCAGAGATCACTTGCTGCTTTGCAGAGCAGAGCAGCGGGTGATCAAAGGATCCCCCAACTGCCCCCCTGCCCGCGGGACACTGCTGCCCGTGGGTGGGACAGCGGGACAGTGTCCGAATAGTGGGACAAGTGGGAGCTATGCTCATGTGCAAATGTCTAGGAGCAGTGGCGTAAGATTGTCCCAGTTGCCAGGAGGCAAGATAAATATTGGTGCCCCCCCCCACATATTTAGACAAATATAAGTATGTATGTATGCATGTGTATATGTATATGTATGTATGTGTATATATATATATATATATATATATATATACACACAGTATTACTAGGAGCACTCACCAGTCTTCATAAGCCTTTTAATCAGTCAAATCATCAGCACAGCAATTGTAATATCAATGCTTCGGTCCCGTGTGAGACCTTTGTCAAGATCTTGACAAAGATCTCACACTGGACTGAAAACGTTGATATTACAACCCCCTTTGGGGGTAGCGCCCCGCCTTGAGACGGCCCTATCGGAGTGTGGCCTGCTACCTCTTTGGTTTGACTAACCATTAGAGAGTGCAACGTCTGGGTCCCTTCATAAATATATACAGTAAATTCAGCTGCTGCATGCATGATAATGTACCAGATTAATAACAGATTAATAACAGCAATGCACTGTAGAAAATACACCATAGTACAGTATAAGGTAACATATGTATAATGTATAATTCAAGTGCACAGTCTGGAACCTGATACTTAGAGGAAGGTGGGCTCCCGGGCAGTATGGCCACCGGTGGTTTCCCCTGTACCCCTGTGGGCCAGTCCAAGCCTGGAGAATATAGTAACATATTAACATAGTTTCTGAGGTAGAAAAAAGACAATTTGTCCATTGAGTTCAACCTATATGTGGTCTCCTACGCTGTATTATGTTTTAAGACTAGTTTTGTCTGTTGCTATTGTCGACCGTTGTGTTTATTCCTTATTCCTCTTTTTTAATAACTATAATGCGTGACTACGCACCATAACCCTGTATATCCTTATCCATTATGAATTTATCTAGCCCATTCTTAAAAGTGTTGACTGAGTCCACTATTACTACTCTCTCAGGCAGGGAATTTCAAACATGTATTGTCCTTACTGTGAAAAACCCTTTTTGCCTCTGTGTGAAAAATCTCCTCTCCTCTAACCTAAGCGTGTGTCCACGTGTCCTCTGTGTTGATTTTACCAAAAACAGGTCCCCCGCAAGATCTGTATATTGTCCTCTTATATATTTGTAAATGTTGATCATGTCCTCTCTTAATCTCCTCTTTTCCAGTGTGAACATGCCTAGCCTTGCTAGCCTTTCCTCGTATTCCAGCGTCTCCATCCCCCTAATTAGTTTGGTTGCCCGCCTCTGAACCTTTTCTAGTTCCAGGATATTCTTTTTGTAGTATGGTGGCCAAAATTGTGTACAGTATTCAAGATGTGGCCTCACTAGGGATTTATATAATGGGAGTATAACACTATCATTCCTTGCATCAATTCCCCGCTTTATACATGCTAATACCTTGTTAGCCTTCTTTGCTGCAATCCTACTTTGGGTACTGCTGCTTACTTTGCTATATATGTGAACACCTAAGTCTTTTTCCAGTACAGAATCCCCTAATTTTACCCCATTTAGTATGTAGGTGTTATTATTGTTCTTGCTACCAAAGTGCATTTCCTTACACTTATCTGTATTGAAGCTCATTCTCCATTTTGTCGTCCATGGGGTCAATTCAATTTGCCGATAGTTGAATAGCGGCAGAAATTAGCTCTCGGTGCTATTCAATACAGCACCATGTGACACTTAATTGTCGGGAATTCTTCTCTCACCCCAGGGGGGTGCGAGCAGAAATCCGACAAAAGTGCTGGCGTGCGGCCGACACGACCAGGTGATTTATTAATCGTAATTTTTTTAATCAGTCACAGATTACCTCCTCCCTTAAATAAGCACTTAGCAGTGGGACATTATCTTTGTTGAGATTGTGTGTTAATCCCTGCATTTGGTCCTCTCTTGTAAAGACTGAGGAGAAAAACTCATTTAATTTGTCTGCTATGTCATTATCGTTTTTGCTTAAGACTCCCAGCTTGTCCTTTAAAGGGTCTATACTCTCCTTCTTTAATCTTTTGCTATTGATATTAGAGATGAGCGGATTCGGTTTTACTCGGTTTTACTCGGTTCTCAAAACGGCATCCGATTGGCTATCCAAAACACGTGACATCAGTGAGCCAATAAGATGCCGTTTTGAGAACCGAGTAAAACCGAGTAAAACCGAATCCGCTCATCTCTAATTGATATATTTAAAAAAAAAAAAAATTGGGGTTTGATTTGCTTTCCTTTGCTACTAGCTTTTCAGTTTCTACTTTAGCCTCTCTTATTTCTTTTTTGCATATTTTGTTACAATCCTTATAGTGCTGGAATGACTCTGCATTCCCGTCTGATTTGTATTTTTTGAATGCTCACCTTTTTTTGCCCATTATCTCCTTAATATTTTGTTAAGCCACATTGGTTTTACATTTTTAGTCCTTTGTTTGCTGCCCATGGGAATAGATTTGTGAGTATTATTAATGAGCAGTGATTTTAATACCTCCAATTTCTCTGTAGTGTTTTTTCCTTGATTTAACATTTCTCATTCAGTGTCCTTTAAAGCTTCCCTCATCATGTCAAAGTTGGCTTTGCTAAAGTTTAGAGTCCTAGTTGAGCCAATATAGGACTGCTTATGAAAACTGATATTGAATGTGACCATATTGTGGTCACTGTTTCCCATGGGCTCCCCTACTATAATATTTGATATCAATTCCCTATTGTTAGTTACTACCAAGTCTAAGATTGCATTGTACCTAGGGGGTCATTCCAAGTTGTTCGCTCGTTGCTGATTTTCGCTATACTGTGATTAGTCACTTACTGCGCATGCGCTTAGTTATTTTACACAAAAGTTAGGTATTTTACTCACAGCATAATGAAGCTTTTTCCTCGTTCTGGTGATCGTAGTGTGATTGACAGGAAGTGGGTGTTTCTGGGCGGAAACTGGCCGTTTTCTGGTAGTGTGCGAAAAAACGCTGGTGTTTCTGTGAAAAACGCGGGAGTGTCTGAAGAAACGGGGGAGTGTCTGGGCGAACGCTGGGTGTGTTTGTGACGTCAAACCAGGAACGAAACTGACTGAACTGATCGCAAGGTAGGAGTAAGTCTCGAGCTACTCAGAAACTGCTAAGAAATTTCTATTCGCAATTCTGCTAATCTTTCATTCGCAATTCTGCTATGCTAAGATACACTCCCAGAGGGCGGCGGCTTAGCGTGTGCAATGCTGCTTAAAGCAGCTAGCGAGCGAACAACTCGGAATGAGGGCCCTAGTTGGTTCCTCTATTAGTTGAAGTAAGTAGTGATCATTAGTGTGTTTAAAAATATATCACCCCTAGCAGTAGCACATGAATCGTTTGTCCAATTTATCTCTGGATAGATAAAATCTCCCATCACTATTACTATATACAGTACTTCATTTACTGATCATCAATCATAGAAAATGACTTGCAATATTTATTTCAATGTGCCAGTCTTTCTCTATGTGATAAACATTTCTTAAAAAATAGGTTTAATGTTTACAACATTCAATTCTGTCCAAGGTTCATGCAAATATTTTAAGACATAAATTAAAATCTAACGTGGCGAGCCTTGATTTTTACTTGCGGCTGCCTTCTGTCTGAGGTAATTGATTTCTGATCTGTTGCCCACACAGCAAGTACCTTTTCTTTTCACTGGCTCACTGATAAGAACAGAATTGTGTGAGTTTAAATAAAACACTTGATTGGCAAACACTTCACTATTTAGAGTTCGCAAAGAAATGAAACCTGAAATCAATTGCCAAGTTAAAGAAAGCAGCCAAGCTTCTCGGGTTAGCACTTTTAGATCTTAATAAGGCAGACAGTTTTACTGTTACATTTATTCCAAAAGTATGTTTTCTGGCAGCTTGTATAGGAAAACCTCTTAGTAACTAAAAACATTGCTGTGGAAGAAATGAAGGTCCAGTGGCTTCTATAATGAAAAAATTAACCAGAATCACATTTATTTAGAAATCAGGTATGCATCTCAGTCACTCAAACTAGCATTGTTGAATCATGCGAGCTGAGGAGGACTCTTTTTCACAGAGGGAATATACTGATATTTAGGGCCTAATTCAGACCTGATCGCAGCAGCAAAAATTGTTCTCTAATGGGCAAACTATGGGGTCATTCTGACCCGTTCGCATGCAGCTGTTCTTTGCTGCGGTGCGAATGGGTCGGAACTGCGCATGCGCGGCTGCTGCATTGTGCTCGTGCGTCGTTGCCTGGCATCGGCTGTTGCCGGGCAGTGGCAAGAGTAAAGAAGAAAGTGATTGCTAGCACGATTGCAAGAAGATTGACAGCGGGGAGGGGTTCCAGGGTGTCTACTTATCGTTTTCTGGGCGTGGAGATCCGAACGCAGGCATGTCCAGGCGTTTAGAGGGCGGATGTCTGAAGTCAAATCCAGGACCTTCACTTCTGGATCGATCGCACAGGGTAAGTGACTGCAGGGCTAGTCTACTTCTGCACAAAACTGTTTTAGCATAGCAGGGCTGCACAAGCGATCGCAGCCCTGCTATGCTAAAATACACTCGCCCATAGGCGGCGTCTAGTTGATTGCACGAGCAGCAAAAAGTTGCTACGTTTGATCAACTTGGAATGACCCCCTATGTGCAGTGCAGATGAGGCAGATATAACATGTGCAGAGAGAGTTATGGTACCCATACACTTGTGCGATTGCCTTTGATGTGATATCGGGCCCGATTTCCCTTGAAGCTCACCTTGAGACAAATCACATCGAAAGTGCATTTTTTGTGCATTCGATTCGCATACAATCCTGCAATTTATCTCATGCCCCTTACGACCGGAAATCGGGTGGTATCGGATGTCCGAATGCGAGCGCATCGCATGCTGACCAAAAGCACACCAGATATATCTGCCAGATTTATAAAAATTTAATAGGGCGCTAGCCTATCTGGGGGATATATAAACAATAGATGATCTTTTTATTATTTGGGATGGGGTCTCTTCTGTTTCTTCGTTTATGTCTTATATTAATTCTAACACTTTCAGACTTAAGTTTACACATACCTGTCACCCTACTCACATTAATTATCTTGATGTGGCTCTCTCCATCAGGGAGGATAAGATAGTAACGGGTACTTATAGAAAGGAAGTTGACTGTAATAGTTATTTAAATTACGGGAGTTGTCACCACCAAAAGTGGAAAGACAACATTCCAGTTGGACAATACTTGAGGATGAAGAGAAATTGTACAGAGCTGAATGAATTCCATAAACACACTGCCATACTCACAGAGGCCTTTTTGGACCAAGGTTACCCTCTAGAATTATTAAATGAAGCATTGGATAAAGTAGAGAGTAGAGATAGAGGTTCCCTCCTGACTACTACTAAAAAAGAGAGAAGTGAGGTACTAAAGAATAAAAATGAAGGAGAAATCCTTCCATTTATCACTAAATATAATGTTTGTTCCAATGAAATTAGAAGTATACTTAACAAGAACTTTGATATTCTAAAACTGGACACAACCCTCAAACCCTCTCTGGGGGATACAGCGAAAGTGGTCTTTCGTAAAGCTAAGAATATTAAGAACTTTATATCCCCTAGTTACTTTCAGGCACAGAAAGAAGATATATCCAAATTTAAAACTAAGAACTGGTTAACAACCCTGAGTGGTTGTTATAAGTGTGGAAGAAAAAATTGTCTTACATGTCCCTTTATGATTAATAGGAGTACACACTTTAAATCGTGTAGTTTGGGTCTTTCCTTCGATATAAAGACTATTATCAACTGTCAACAGACCTATGTTATTTATCTAGTGAGTTGTAGATGTGGTAAGCAATATGTGGGTAGGACCACAAGGTCTTTGAACACCAGGTTTCTCGAACATAGAAGGAATGTAATGAAGAAGAATCTCAAACATAGCCTCTCAAGACATGTAGTCCATCAGCATGGAGGAAGTATCGAAGTATTAACGGTCCAGGGGATTGAATATGTAGCCCCCACACCAAGAGGAGGGGACAGATTTAATCGTCTATGTACCAGAGAAGCCTTCTGGATATTCTCGTTGGGCACACTTGTCCCAGGTGGTCTGAACGAGAACATCGAACTAAACAATATTGGAAGTTGTTAATTTGAGGTATACAATTCTTGTTTTGTTACGGTTAAAGGATATCTCAAAAATATGGATCACAATATACGAAGCAAATATTAATGATTATTAGAACAAAGTAAATGAAATATAGATAAAAAATTTGATAACGATACAAAAATATATGAAAATGTTAGAACATCAATTATATCTATATTATATTTATACAGATACTTTTATTGTCATTATTCATATTTGAACCTAGTAATAAATAAATGAGACAGATGTTTCTCCTCTACGTCCCCTTGTTTTCACCTCCTTTTCTTCTTTTTCTTGGGAATAAATAAATATATTATCAGTTGAAAGTATAAGTATATTGAATTACCATTAAAATTGATGATAAACTAAAATGAATATTGTGTATGGATTTGAACCTGGTGCTCCGTGTGCTGTGTGCACTGAAGAAATCCATTGAGCTATTGAAGCTATTTATCTGATTCTATTACAGACGATGTATATTTCAGTGCCATAGTTCTACTAATAACAAAATGATCGGATTTGAACCCTGGTACTCTGGGTGTTGTGTGCACTGAATAAATCCGCTGAGCTATTGAAGCCATGCATCTTTCGGTATGATTTAAGCCTATTGTAGATGATTTATATTTCAGTCTCCTGGTCAATTTTATTAATTTAATTTTATCAATGTTTAAATTATAGAATGGCTAGCTAATGGTATTAAACCATTTAAATCTATAAACCACCAAGTAAACCAATATGGACCATTTAATATGTTATATTGAAATAGTATTTACACAGCTGTGGGTAATACTAGTGATTTTGTGCTGAGTAATGTTTGCAGCATGCCACATATATAGGTCTGAACAACTGTATATGATTAAGGTAATCAACAAGATGATTGGTTGATCCCAGTTTAAATAGGATCCAGCAACACTGCAATGACAAACCTCTGACGAAACCGCATGCCCTACTGGCGGAGAAACGCGTAAGGAGGGCACTTATCACCTGAATCCTGTTGTCTGACGACTCCTCACTTCTCTCTGTGGCTGCATCATTGGCCGGCGAGCCGCTAATCGGGGTTTTTGCTGAAGCGTGACCTGGCTAAAGAGGCACGCTCCCCGCTCATCACAAGCTGCGGCAGTTGTGAGTATCCATCAGCTCACATTGCAGCTATATCATTCCGGGGTCGCAGTATACCGCTGGAGACATCTTACTATCACAGCTGCGGCTGCCGTGAGTATCCATCAGCTCACACTGCTAATTCGGGGTCGTAGCATACCGCTGGAGACATCTAAACATCACAGCGCTCTCCCCCATGGACACACATGCATATGTGGTTATAAGAAACTGGGTCACAGAGACTATATAATTTGGATGCCAAATATATCCTCATGAGAAATTGATATAGACTTACCTCAGTACATATATGGATGGATTTATATAAAAAACTTAACGGACATTTATATTGAGTCAGAGGCACAGGATTTAAGTAATTCTTATATTTATTTTAAATGTGGTCATATATGTGGATTATATTTTAATAAAGCTGTACAAAATATATTTTTTATATCTGGTTTCAGCGCTCCTTGTTTGTTTATTGTATAATTGTCTGTTTTATTTGGTGGAACAGTACCACCATTAGGAGCTGCAAAAACCGGATATTAACTAAATAGTGGTCATTAATTGACAATTTTATGGTTTGCTTGGTGGTTTAGTAAGCGCTGTGTTTTATAAGAATTATTGTTGATATATAAACAAGCAGCCATTTTATAGTTTGTGCACTTCTGTCTGCTCTGTGACTAAGAAAGTTTGTTTTATATCTGCTGCTCGTTCCACATTGCTAGTTATCGTGCACTGCTTTGTTCTGCTTGCATTACAAAGTGTTTCTATACTGCTGTGTGTGTGTAGAGATGGATTCTACTCGCTATCAGGCTCTCATGTGCTACTCTGTGCTGAAGATGAGGGGAGACAGGGAGAGGGCCCAGAAAAGGTGGAGGGAGAGATCTTCCTGGACCAAGGAGTGGCTGCTTAAGTGGCCTACTCGCTCCTACATGCCCCTCCTGGATGAGATCAGGGACAACAACCCGGATGACTTCTGCAACTTCCTGCGCATGGATGATGACACCTTACAGGAGTTGCTGCCTCTGGTGACCCCCCTCATACAGAAGCGGGATACCAAATGGTGGGTTCCTATCCCTGCTGAGGAGAGGCTTGTGGCTACCCTGCGGTTCCTTGCTACTGGACAGTCGTTTGAGGACCTGAAGTATGGGACCCGTATCTCTGCGCAGGCTTTGGGACACATCATACCTGAAACCTGCAAGGCTATTATCAAAGTGCTTCAGTATAAGTCAGTGACGTGCGGTGGGGTGAGGCAGGTGAGGCAGAGCCTTTCCTATCATACTATCGTTCGAGCCAGAGTTTTGACTGTATAAAGTATATGAAAAAATCAAAGAATATGTTTGAAATATCTTCTTTGCATTATTTTAATCATTTTTATAGCTAAAACTCTGGAGTAAAAAGTCTATGGCAGGTGAGGCAGTGCCTCACCTGTGTATCTTTTCCGCACATCTCTGATCAAATCTCACCAAATTTCCAGGAGTTTATACTGCTGCACCTGTGTATATGCCTAGATGTACACTTTGGCTCATATATTGCATGTAAATCTGGCTCTAGTGCCAGCCAGTGCCTCCTGAGCTATTTCGCTCACCGCACGTCCCTGGTGCACATATCTGCAAATTGCGTATGGTCGCATCCACGGTCCTGCGTGGTTTGAGCGTGGTATGAGTAATTACAGTGGAGTTTGTACTCTCATGGAAAAGCCACAAAGACATATCGTAAATCTAATATATATATATATATTGTATAAATCCCACACTGTCTGCGTTAACCTTTAAATAGCATGAAAATCAGTCACACATAAATTAAAACTCCCAAAGACTAAAATACAATGGCCTTATTTACATTAAGCTTTGAAATTCTATGAAGAAGGCATACACCTTTGTTTACTAAAATAGCCAAGTTTCTATTTAAAACAATGAGTACTGAATTGTCATTGTCTCACCTGAAAGTAAAAACAAACGAAGTGACAATACCCATGAACCGAAGCTGTTTAGAAAATCAGAAACAATAGCTAACCACAACAAGACCAGACAGATAGAAATTTAAGATATTAACATTCCTAGTCTAAAACCCATGGAAATGTAGGTGTTCATATATATATATATATATATATATATATATGAATGAATAAATATATAATTCCTAACAAATTGTAATAGCAGGAGTATGTGTGTACGTGTGTATGTATATATATATATATATATATATATGAATATGTGGATATATGTATATCTTGAAGATTGAAATAGATAATCATATCATGTGTGGGATCATATTGTTCAGAGACACGTAAACATTAATCTGGTGGGAATAAGAACATTATTAAATATTACCTCATTAAGTTATTAATTAATACCAGATTTATGATTAATGTGATGGGTTTAACTGATCATGGGGCGGGAACTTGATGTAAACAACAGAAACCACATCTCAAGTCCTAGCCATCACCCACTTCTTGAACTGACCAATGGTCCCCGGTGCACAGGATATGTCCCACCCCCGAACCAATGGAAGAAGAGCACACAGTGTCTATTGAATTATGTTTTGATCTACTGAATAAAGAGCGAGCTGCAGGCCAGGTCACTATCACAAACTCTTAACGCTTTCAACCTGATTAGCGGAGGACTGGGACCGGGAAGCGCACGCGATTATTCACACGTATGTACATTGACTGTAGCCATTATTCTGTGGTAGATTTATCTTGTTAGCCTGTAGTGTATAATTTGTACTGTTTTACCTTTTGAAATAATCCACTGTGGCCTTAGAACCCTGTGGTTCAACTACATATCGGTGTTGTGTCCTCATTTCCCTGCTAGGGTTTAAAGCGTATTTAACTGTATAAGGTTTATAAGTATTGATAAGGTGTACGCACTGCGGGTACTTTATACCGTCAGCGCTACTTAAGGTTTAAGGTATAACATCATTGCAGTGCTTTGCTGTATAAAGGTTTAAAGTGTAACCATATTATTACATTGTATTACTAATAAGGTTTAAAGGTTATCAATTGTGTGTGCGCTGCACAGGACTCTTTGCGGGTAGGGCTTCATTATGTGTTCGTGCAGTGCGAAGGCCTCATCTGCCACGAAAACAAATCCCAGGTCATTCTTTGTGTGCTCCCCAGGTGGCAGATGAATGGAGTTGGTGGTGAGCCTATCATAGAAGCGCATATTTTTCAACGATCCACCATCCAAGAAACAACCATTTTTCCCAACATCCAGGAAAATAAACTCATAGTTTGCATTGACCACCGCCATGAGAACAATGCTAAAGTAGTCTTTATAATTGAAGAAGTCCGACCCGCTGTTGGTGGGTTTGGTGATGCGCACGTTTTCCGTCTATTGCACCACCACAGTTTGGGTAATTCCAGCGCCTGTCAAAGTCCTCTGCAATAGCTTGCCATTCTGCCACGCTTGTAGGGAACTGTAAAAGAAAAAGAAAAAAGTTTGACTATGCACTAAATATGTTTCTCTTTACCCTACCGACACCTGAAGAAGACCTCAGCCATACCCCAGCCCTCATCAACACCTCCCCAGAGGAACCAACCTCTCCACAGCAACAGACTGGCAGGAGGAAGCCACGGAAAACAAAATTTGTAGAAGACCCTTAACTATTGGAGGCCCGTTCACAGCTGCTCCGGAAACCGGATGAGTTTGATGACTTTGCATCATATGTGAGCAAAACTATGCGGAAGGTTTCTGCGCAGCAGCAAGTAGAGTACCAGCGCCTGGTGTCACAGGTTTTGTACCAAACACTCTCAGGACAACTGACACCAGAGTGGAACATTCATGGGCCAGAACCTTAAGCACCTGCTCCTCATCTCCCATTGACCTTCAGTTCACCACCACCCACCTACCCTACATCTACTACTCCACATCCCAGCTACCATTCCCGTTATCCACAACCGCAGGCCCCATCCAACTACCCTTCCTCCACTTTCCATCCTCCTCAAACCCCCTCCTCATCAAACCAGCCACCCTCCCCGTTTTCATCAACCCCCACCCCCATTCATCCACCCTTCCCCCACTTTCCAATCTCCTCCTCAAACCAGCTACCCTTTCATAGGCAACCACACATCCACCGCCTCCTCCGCAATTTTGACCTCCTTGATGTCACAGGGGGGACAAGAGGAAGAGGAGGAGACAGGTCTCTTTCAAATGTAGGGTGATTCTCAATTACTGGTGCCCTTGTTATACATACCAGCAGATGTGGTGCAGTCTGATACTACAGTGAGTGTCAACGCTTTCAGGCGGACAATGCACTCATGCTGCTAGGGACAGGTTGATGGTACCTGGGGCCCATTTTCCTGCCCCTAGCTGCATGTGTGCATTGTGCCCCTGGCTGCGGTGCCACTCAACACCGCAGTATCAGAATGCACCACATCTGTTGGTACATACTGTATAACATTCCTGCTGCCCTGGTATATACTGTGATAGATCTGGTGCACTATGACAAACGGTGTTTTAGTGGCGCCGCTTTCAGGTGGACAATGCACAAATGCAGCTTGGGTCTGGCTGATGGTGCCGGGGAGCCTGAAGCCGGGCCTACCTGCATGTTTGCATTGTGCCCCTGAAAGCACTGCCACTCAAAAAACACTGTATATCATACTACACCGTATATCATACTGCACTTATATATTGCAACAGATGTGGTGCATTTTGATACTACGGCATTGAGTGGCACTGCAGCCAGGGGCACAATGCACATATGCAATTTGTTGTTATATATAGCATTTTTTTTATCATTTCATACATGTAATGATGCACATGTGCTGCATCATGAAAACTTTAAAACTTTATACTGTTTGCTGACGTTTAGCCATGTTGGCCACATATACAATTATGTCTTGAAATAAAAAGCACATTTTTTTCAACGCAATTTCATGTGCTTCATCATGAAAACTTTATACTGTTTAAAAAAGTGCAGCCATGTTGGTGGCATATTTATAAAAAGTTATATTTTGATATATATATATACTGTATATATGGCATTTTTTTACGTTTCTCAAATGGAAATGTTGACCTTGCTATATATTGCAACAGATGTGGTGCATTCTGATACTACGGTGTTGAGTGGCACCACAGCCAGGGGCACAATGCACACTTGCAACTTGGTGCAGGTTGATGGAACCAGGGAGCCATCTTCCTACCCCAAGTTGCATGTGTGCATTGTGCCCCTGGCTGCGGTGCCACTCAATGGTGTAGTATCAAAATGCACCACATTTGTTGCTATATATAGCATTTCTGTTATGTCATAAATATAATGATACAGATGTGCTACATCATGAAAACTTTATACTGTTTGAAAAAGTTCAGCCATGTTGACTGCATATACAATTATGTCTTGAAATAAAAAGCACATATTTTTTCTATGCAATTTCAGTGTGAAAAATAAAACATTTTGTTACACGACAAGCAATGTGTGGTGTAATTTTCTTACCTTGCAGTGTGCACGCATGGCGGACATGTGTGTGTGGTTTGTACGTGATGTGTGTACTGCAATATTTTCCGACTTTGACAGTCTACCCTTTGGCAGTCAACAATAACTGCCACTATCTAATCACTAAACAGAAAAATATACAATACAATATTTACAGATGGTTGGATGGTAGGAGGAGAGGTGTAGGCGGGAAATGTATGACCTAGTGGGATAGTAAAAAGCATGTATGTATGAATCCATGTCTGAGGGGCATGTATCATCGTGCCATATATGTTCTAGATAAGCTTCGAGGTATTGTGAAGTATACATTAAATCATTCTTATCCCGTATTAAGGGTCTGTAAGTGGGCCAACAAACACTACCGAGCTCTTTTCGGCTTCTTGTTCCAACAAATGGGGTGCACATTTAGTTGATGATACATGGAGGGGGAACATATGTGAATGCTAATATGTGGATATCACCTGTCGACTATGTGTGTCACTACCTGAAGGTTGTAGAGATGAAGATAAGAAACATATCAAAAATACATTCACATAACATTTGTGTAATCATTCTTGGGTGTTGATTGAAGTCTTTTCCGGATGGGTGTATTTTTGCTGAGGGAAAACAAAGGAAAAACGGGTGAAAGAAACGGGCCGTGGAATTCATTTGCAATCCTTATCACAACATCGTTTCTATAGATGGGTCATAAATTAAATCTGCTGCTGTAGCAATGCCCCTGCTCCTTAAACTCATCACTTTTGTACTGCGCTTGCGCAACGTTAAAATTCGAACACATCTAAATATCAAGCCAATAATTATGACGACTCCCAGGATACAAAGGAGAAACTTTCCTACACTCATAATAACATTTTGAGCCCATTCTCCTAAACCTGAGAACCAATTGCGTGGGTTCAACCATGAGACCCAGCCGGTCAGTTCATTACTCACAGCAGTCAGGGTAAGGTTGTGTCTCCGTCTGAACTCCCACTTCAACTGCAAGATATCGTCCATCTTTTGATCAATGATCTCAGTTGGGTCGTCAGTGCTGTTTGTAATATACGTGCAGCACTTCACACCATATTGAGTTGCCAATGTGACACAGTACCCTCCCGTCACGGCTGTGATATAATTGAGGACCATTCTGTGCTGGATCAGTTCCGTTTTGTAAGCTTGCAACTCCCTTCCCGTATACCTGAAGGTGTCGTCATACATCTCAGTGATATTATCTATCAGATTCGCTAGCACATGGATGTACCTATAATTTATAATTCCTCTGGCAGTACGGGTGATATCTAATGCGAGAAGGAATTGAATCCCGGTGGATTCGTGGATCAAATCAGAGGCTACATGCTCTGTCCTATCTATAATGTGTCTCTTAACGATGTGTTCATAATGAGTATGAGTATAAGGAGCTTGAGCACTGCGGTGAACGTCTTTCATCTTATCATGGGTTATGGTCATAACCTCTGGCAACACTCTTCCGATGTAACACAATCCCTCTGAGTTTGGGGCAAGCCACTTATACGCCTTCCTCCCACATATGAAATAAGCATCATCGGGGAGAACATATGGGACAGAATATGATATTACCATATTGCAAACTTTCCAAGTGAAAAATCCTATCCCTATCTCTCTCATCTGTTCAGTACACGTATCAGGCTATATGATATGCGCACAGTACCCTGGTGATACTTCTCCAACCCGCATGGTCTTACTTCCTTAGGTATACCTGTACCGACAATACCTTCCACTGTTGGCTATTTGGGGTATAAGTTCAGAATCTACGGGTATCCTATCAGCTCTGTGCGAGAATGCCATGGTTTGGTTATTCCATGTCACCTCCCAATTTCCCGGCTGGAATTGGAAATGTTGAAACACACTAAGGATCTATCCACATGATACTGGTGGAGCTTCAAACTAGGGGGCCTAGAAATATTAAATTTCTTGTCCACCGGTCTCCCACCCCGTAATTCGAGTACCTCATCTATCGTTAACGGGTACGGTACTAATCCTGACTTGCTCTGACCTTGAGGTACTTGTGAGCACACCCAGCATTCTGTCTGGTTTAAGACCTTACCCACTAGTGAGTGGTAATCACTCAATGGATGACAGTCCATGTTGATATTAAGGCTGGACTGACATCTCTGGATGCACCCATCCTCAACTATGTTTTCACAATTCCTACAAATGCATTCTTCCTCAGCCAATAACCCTTCACAGTGCCTCATAGTTTCTAGACTACCAGATCGTTTTCTGATACTCGGCTTTGCTCGATGGATGTGTTGCTCTTGGAATTCTACAAATCCGTCCTTGCCATCAGAACCCATTCCAGATCCTTTCTCGACCTCTCTGGTACTCTCACCGAAACAGACTGTTCTCGTCAACAACAGGATTAACAGGAAAACCCGGAACGCAGTCTCTTGGGGTAAGTCCATCTTGTTTAAGGGGAGAGAAAGGGAACAAGAAGGGGGAGGAAAGGAGGGTAGTGGGAGGTAAAGAAAATAATAAAAAGGAAAAAGAAAACTGGTGCGACAACCGCCTCTGGTCTTGTTGTTCTCCGCGCTCAGGTGCCGTGACAACAGTCCTGCCTCTCAGCCTTCCTGGAACAGACACTCCAGTGATACGATGTTCTCTAAACTCTGCTCTTTGTCACGGGCTCTCTCTGGGTCAGCGACCTTCTTACAGTGGGACGAGTGGACCCAAGTCTCTCTCTCGGCAACCTTTAATGCTGTCGTGCTGGTTAGTAAGACTTGGTACGGTCCTTCCCACCTGTCAATGAGGCAACCTGAGCGTAGAAAATTTCGAATCATTACATAATCCCCAGGTTCAATGTCATGACAATTACTGTTTGGTAGGTCAGGAATCACCAGCTTTAGATTTCTGTTTTGATTCCTCAACTGCTTGCTCATCTTAACCAAATATTTTACAGTCACCTCGTTATTGCATTTCAAATCATCCTGGGGGTCAATCATTACATGGGGTTGTCGACCAAAAAGAATCTCAAAGGGAGATAGGTTAAGTGGGGACCTGGGAGTGGTTCTGATGCTGTACAATACAAGTGGCAAAGCTTCTGGCCATAACAATCCAGTTTCAGCCATCACTTTGCTCAACTTGTTCTTAATAGTGCTGTTTACTCTTTCCACCTACGCACTCGCCTTTGGGCGGTACGGAGTATGCAGCTTACTATTAATTCCCATCAGTTTGCACATAACCTGAAAGACTTCACCTGTAAAATGGGTACCCCTATCGCTTTCAATTATTCTAGGGATACCATATCTGCTGCACACAAATTCCTGCACAATTTTCTTTGCAGTGAATGTAGCAGTATTTGTAGCAGCAGGGAACGCTTCTACCCAATTTAAAAACACGTCAATACAGACTAACACATATTTTAAATTTCTGCAGGGTGGTAACTGTATGAAATCAATTTGTATTACCTGAAAAGGGCTGTCTGTTGGCGGGATATGGGATGGTTCTGTTGGTATTGACTTTCCAATATTCTTCCTCAAGCAGATAAGACATGTCATTGCTCTCTTACCCGCATGAGAAGAGAATCCTGGCGCACACCAGTAGGCTCTCACCAGCTTACACATACCCTCCTTACCCAGATGAGTCAGACCGTGTGCCGCCTCAGCTAAGCTTGGAAGATATGCTCTGGGGGCTACTGGCTTATCCTGTCCATCTGTCCAGAGTCCTGAGGACTCCTGGCCATATCCTTTTGACCTCCAGACTGCCTTTTCCTGTGGAGAACACAAATTTTGCATTTAACTTAATTTTTGTGTGTTGATGGTGTTGAATACCATCAGTGGTGTGATATCTGTTTGTATGGGGGTGCTGGCTGCTGATTTAGCAGCTTCGTCTGCCCAGCTGTTACCAAGTGACACTGGGTCTTGACTGTAAGTGTGGGCTTTGCACTTGATAACAGCCACTCTGTCTGGTTCTTGTATCGCTGTTAGAAGCCTTTTTATATGGGATGCATGCGCTACAGGTGTGCCAGCTGCCGTCATGAAATTTCTGAGGCGCCATAGGGCCCCGAAATCATGCACTACTCCAAAGGTATACCTAGAATCTGTGTATATATTGGCTGACTTACCCTTGGCCAGTTCACACGCTCTGGTTAGGGCGACCAGCTCAGCAACTTGTGCTGAGTGCGGTGGGCCCAGGGGTTCAGCTTCTATGATACCTCTGTCATCTACGACTGTGTATCCAGTACACAGGTCTCCCGAGTCCGTCTGTCTGTGGCAACTACCGTCAGTGTAAAAAGTGAAATCTACGCCTTCCAGTGGGTTGTCACTAATGTAGGGTCTTGCAGTGAAAGTTTGGTTCAGATATTCCATACAATCATGTGTGTCAGTGTCTGTACTAAATCCTCCTTCACCATCATTCTCATCCTCCACCCTTTGTGCCTGTCCAGGCACACCTGGTAAATAAGTTGCAGGATTTAGTGCGCTGCATCTCTCTATGGTGATGTTTACAGGGGCCATTAGTGCTAATTCCCACCTTGTAAACCATGCAGATGAGACATGTCTGGTTTGGGCAGAGTTCAGTAAGGCTGACACTGCATGAGGTGTATGGATGGTCAGGTTGTGTCCTAACACTACGTCTTCGCTTTTACTCACTAGGAAAGCTATCGCTGCAACACTTCGCAAGCATGTGGGGAGAGACCGCGCTACGGTGTCCAACTGTGCACTGTAGTAAGCTACCGGCCTGCTGGCATCACCATGTCTCTGGGTTAGGACACCTGCCGCGCACCCAGCGCTTTCCGTACCGTACAATTCAAAAGGTTTCCCATAATTTGGCATGCCTATTGCAGGTGCCTGTGATAGGCACTGTTTAAGTCTCTCAAATGCCAGTTCGGACTCATCTGTGTGAGAGATCCGATCTGGTTTGTTCGAGGAGACCATTTCCTGCAAAGGTAAAGCCAATATGGAGAACCCTGGGATACAGTTTCGGCAGTACCCACACATTCCAAGGAAAGTGCGGATCTGTTGCTGGGTTTGTGGCAGAGTCATGTCGCGAATCGCCTGTATTCTATCAGCGGTGAGATGTCTAAGTCCTTGTGTCAAGCAATGTCCCAAATATTTTACCTTGGTCTGGCACAACTGCAACTTGTCCTTTGAAACCTTGTGTCCCGTATTAGAAAGGTGAAACAGAAGCTGTTTCGTGTCTTTCAAGGATGCTTCGAGTGAATCAGAACACAGCAGTAAGTCATCTACATACTGTATTAATACTGACCCGTTCTCAGGTTGAAAGGACTGTAAACAGTCATGCAAAGCCTGGGAGAAAATACTTGGGCTGTCAATGAAACCTTGGGGTAGGCGAGTCCAGGTGTACTGTACTCCCCTATATGTGAATGCAAACAAATATTGGCTGTCAGGGTGCAGAGGGACCGAAAAGAAAGCAGAACAGAGGTCAATGACAGTGAAAAATTTTGCAGTAGAGGGGATTTGCATGAGAATGACAGCTGGATTTGGCACTACGGGGAATTGGCTCTCAACTATCTTGTTTATCCCCCTTAGATCCTGCACTAGCCTGTAACCCCTCCCCCACTCTTTTTCACAGGGAAGATGGGACTATTGGCAGTGCTGGACGTCCTAACTAGGATGCCCTGTTGTAGCAAGCGCTCTATGACTGGGTACACTCCTAATTCCACCTCTGGCTTCAGAGGATACTGTGGGATTTTTGGAGCTATCCTACCATCTTTTACTTGCACTACTACAGGAGCTACATTTGCCATCAATCCAGTGTCTTGTCCATCTTTGGTCCAGAGGGATTCCGGTATCTGGGAGATCATTTCCTCTACCTTGGATGGACACTTGTCTATAACAGCAGAGTGTGACATTAACCTTTGTGGGGTGTCTAACATATCCTGCACTTCCTGAATGTGATTCTTGGGTATATCTAAGAAGACACCCTCAGGAGTACAATATATGACACACCTCATTTTGCAAAATAAATCTCTCCCAAGTAGATTAGTCGGAGCCGATGCAGCTAGCAAAAAGGAATGCTTGGTCTGCAAAGGCCCTATCGTAATCTTCGCTGGTCTACTTAAAGGGTAGTGTTGCACTATTCCTGTTACTCCCATTGCTGAAATTGTTTTACCCGTGGTGTTCATACCTACCGTTGAATTTAACACTGACCTGGCCGCCCCTGTATCTACAAGAAAAGGTAGTGATCTACCAGCTATATCAACTGTGACCTCAGGTTCACTACCTAGGCTAGCAATCAACTTCACTGGATGCAGACTACAGGTGTGGCCTAACCCCTATTGTATGTTGTGACCCTCCCGCAGCTTGCTGGCAGCTACAATATGTGAGGGGGGTAGCTGAGAATTTTCAGAGGTCTGCCAGTCCCTCCTAGGTGGGTACCTCCTTGTTTCCCCTGCATGTGGCTCATAACTCCTCCTATGCGATCCCTGATCCCTATTACGTGTATCATAATGTGGTTCATGTTCTGGTCTAGGGGGTCGATATACCTTATGTGTGTCCTTATACCTACAATTCCGTGCATAGTGTCCTTCCTTCTGGCAGGTATAACATTTTACTACATACGACTTACCATCAGGGGTCTGGGGTTTCGGCTGATGTGGCTTCGTTGTCAGGGCTTTTATACTTACTGTCATCAGCTTATCCCCCTGTGACTCCCTGTGCTTAATGATGTTCCGATCGTGCTCGATAGCGGACTCTCCTAATGCAGCCACCGAGATACCTCTCCAGTTAGGTTGAGTGGTTTGTACCCTTGTTCTCAATGTTTCCTTTAAGCCGTCCATTAATACTGACACAGCTACCTCCCTGTGGTGTACATTTTCCTTAATGTCCTCGACCCCAGTGTATCTAGCCATTTCCTGCAGTGCTCGATGGAAATATTCAGACGCCGTTCCACCTTCTTTTTGTCTTATGGAAAAGATTTTGTTTAATTTGACAACAGTAGGGAAATATACTCCTAATTGTAGATTAATCTGTCGTACATTCTCCTGAGTGTATTCATCAGTGAGAGGTACTTCTACGTCTAATTTACAATCAGTAATGAATTTCACAGGGTCAATATTGGAGGGTAAACATGCCCGTAGCACTGTTCGCCAATCTTTGTTTGTGGGTTCGGTGGCGTTACCTAATTCTCTAACAAACCTCTGACATGCGGCTAGATCCTTTTTGGGATCGGGAAATTCAGACATAATTGTCCTTAATTCTGTCCGGGACCAAGGACAATGCATAGCAATGTTCCTGACGGGAGTGACTCCCTGAGCGTCAGTCCTCCCATTGGGGACTGCTATCACCCTGACAGGATTTAGTTCATTACATCATTCTGAGTTGCTTCTACAATGTGAGGTGCAATTGTCTCTGCATAATGTACGGTACCGTACTAACCTGTGGACACGACCTCACCTACTCCTCCGCTAGGGGCCTTCACTACTCTTATTGGTTGGTCCGTGCCCACCTGGGTGTCTTGTATGGTGGCTGCTAGAGAGAGTGCCGATATCGTGCTGGGCTCATCTTCTTGCTCGCAGTCCTGAGGGAAGTTTAAGATGGGGTACAACTTGCATGGGTTAGCATTAATACATTTATCAACTTTACGCTTATCATATATCAGTATGCCATTGTCTGTAGCCACTTTCTCCCCTGTAATATACGGTGGTGGTGGTGCAGTTGCCATCAGTTTACTGCTAGGTTTAGAACCGGCTGCATGAGCTAGTTCCCTCTGCATATCACCCTCTTGCTGCCATAAATGTAAACAGTTTGTGTGTCTGACCCTTTGTTTTCGGGATTTTATCAGACATATCCTAAACCTTAAATTCTGCAACACCTCTGGTTCAAAACTGCCTACCCTAGGGAATGGTTCCCTATCTTCCGCAGTCATACGTTCCCATTCATTGCATAAAACCTCTGTGTGTGATCCGTACTTCTCACACATTATGTACCTCGCTGACCCTCTGGGCCGCGGAACATCAACCTGAACCCTGGTTGAACGTCCCTTACTTGAGCAACTGGCCCCCATATTTTGCAGGTATTGCCTTCTCAGCTAATTCCTACAAAAAACCAAAATACTCAATATAAGGCAACGGTGAAAGTTCAAAGAGTGCTCTCACCCACTCACGCCCACGTTAGCCAATACACCTAAACACTGTCGTCAGCGCCGGTACGTACCCAACCTAGGGCCCCTGTGTAACCTCTATTCACTGGAAGTATATGGGAGTGACTTACCCTTCCCAGTAAATATTGGTCGTTGGAGATTTCCTGAGTGACCAGTGAAACTCCCTTAAAACAAAAAAAATTTTTTTTACACAAATCACGCTTCGTATGCTACACCCAGAGCTAATGATCCCGCGATTTTACGCAAAGCTCGTAAAAAGGGGATCACGTTGCGCTAAGTATTGCACTCACGAACGTGCGGTACAATCGCACAGTGTATAAGTAACTGTTACTTATCCGCCGTACGACCAATGGAATAGTTTTTCAGGCTGCGAAACCTCAGCCAGAGCGTATCAATGAAATGGCCTATATGGGTTTCTTCGCTAACCCCTTGTGGTTGCGGCACCTAAACAAAACCTCGCTGACCTTTTGGTCTGCGGTACTCTAAACCTTCACTGACCTTCTGGTCTGCGGTATCTGCTACCTTGCTCCTTTGTACCTTAATCAATGTTAACGTGAGCAAGCCAGTCTCACGCCACCAAGTGTCCACTCACCTGGTGTGGTCTCCTACGGGATCCCGAATTCCCTGGGTCCACAAAACCTTTATTGTTTGCACACTCACGTTCGTTCACTCAAATACACTTTTTGGTTTTTTTTCTGTACAGAAAATTAACTTTCATTCAGGTGAACAGCCTTAGTACCAGAGGTAATGCAGTAAAAAAGGTTTTATTTAAACTAAATCTTGGACACTGAACAATTTGTGCTATTACCGCGTGGCTACCGTTTCGCGCCTAAACTAAACAATGCTATTGTGTAATATATACTTAGTGGCCGTATCCTTTCGCACGTTGCGTAAGCACGCGATCGTGCGTACGTCTTTACGTTGCGTACGCAGTCCCGTACTTTGTCCGAGACACGTATACAAAGACCGTACGTCCGCAACAGTACAAATCCCACACTTCTATAAATGTAAGCGATATTATGCAAAGTACAAAATACAGGTGTATGCGTGTGATGTGTGCGCATTTGGCGCCAAACAGAAATTCACAGACTTTAAAAATAGCTTTGCATTCTTACCTTACGGATCCCACCAGCATCCCTACAAACCATGCAGAGCAGACGCTTATCTTATCAGCACTTGAGAAAGAGTTTACCAGACTATCCACCAACCAGGAGAAGGCTTACATGGATACCTGTCCGCCCTTTGATGATAGATAAAGTCTGCTGTACTCTGCTAGGCTGTGGGTATGAGAAAAAACAGGACGATGCCCCCAATTGATAATGTCGATATTATCTTAAACCATAAAGCTATACCTCTAGAAACACTTTTACCTGAATACACGCGCTACACACTTTGTACGCTATTTGCGTACAGAGTCCCGTACGTGGTACGTACTTGGCGTACACACACCGCGCTGAGTGTACAGAGTACGCACAGCTTGCGCACACACAATTGATAACCTTTAAACCTTATTAGTAATACAATGTAATAATATGGTTACACTTTAAACCTTTATGCAGCAAAGCACTGCAATGATGTTATACCTTAAACCTTAAGTAGCGCTGACGGTATAAAGTACCCGCAGTGCGTACACCTTATCAATACTTATAAACCTTATACAGTTAAATACGCTTTAAATCCTAGCAGGGAAATGAGGACACAACACCGATATGTAGTTGAACCACAGGGTTCTAAGGCCACAGTGGATTATTTCAAAAGGTAAAACAGTACAAATTCTACACTACAGGCTAACAAGATAAATCTACCACAGAATAATGGCTACAGTCAATGTACATACATGTGAATAATCGCGCGCGCTTCCCGGTCCCGGTCCTCCGCTAATCAGGTTGACAGTGTTAAGAGTTTGTGATAGTGACCTGGCCTGCAGCTCGCTCTTTATTCAGTAGATCAAAACATAATTCAACAGACACTGTGTGCTCTTCTTCCATTGGTTCGGGGGTGGGACATATCCTGTGCACCGGGGACCATTGGTCAGTTCAAGAAGTGGGCGATGGCTAGGACTTGAGATGTGATTTCTGTTGTTTACATCTGAGTTCCCGCCCCATGATCAGTTAAACCCATCACATTAATCATAAATCTGGTATTATTAATAACTTAATGAGGTAATATTTAATAATGTTCTTATTCCCACCAGATTAATGTTTACGTGTCTCTGAACAATATGATCCCACACATGATATGATTATCTATTTCAATCTTCAAGATATACATATATCCACATATTCATATATATATATATATATATACACACACACACACACACACACACACACACACACACGTACACACATACTCCTGCTATTACAATTTGTTAGGAATTATATATTTATTCATTCATATATATATATATATATATTTCTAAAGATACAAATGAGGAGAAAGTGCGCTCATAGTGCAGATAAGTATTTTAATGGATAAAACAACACTGTGTACAATCCAGGACAGGTAATTTAAAGACTCGTACCCTGATTACCCACTCTGTGGGCTGATTACCACATGATATAAATGTTTCCACAAGGCTGTCTCAATGATCGCCTACCACAGTCCGGGACACAGCACCGTCTCCAGCCGTAAACACGTCAGGATCCGTCCAGCCACCGTGCCGTGCAATCGACCAGATCAACCAGTATACTTGTGGAGAGAAGACGTCAGACAGACCACGTCCCAACGCGTTTCGTATACCACTTCGTCAGGAGGCCTCCTGACGAAGTGGTATACGAAACGCGTTGGGGCGTGGTCTGTCTGACGTCTTCTCTCCACAAGTATACTGGTTGATCTGGTCGATTGCACGGCACGGTGGCTGGACGGATCCTGACGTGTTTACGGCTGGAGACGGTGCTGTGTCCCGGACTGTGGTAGGCGATCATTGAGACAGCCTTGTGGAAACATTTATATCATGTGGTAATCAGCCCACAGAGTGGGTAATCAGGGTACGAGTCTTTAAATTACCTGTCCTGGATTGTACACAGTGTTGTTTTATCCATTAAAATACTTATCTGCACTATGAGCGCACTTTCTCCTCATTTGTATCTTTAGAAAACTTATCTCCTGGAGTTCGGAGTGAATATAGGAGTAAAGTGCTGCGGTAATTAAACTTACCTGTGCCTGAAGCCCGGATTGTTGGTCTGTGGACTACCTAACATAGAGTCACCAGCGCACCTGTATATACTTGTTTCAAAATATATATATATATATATATATATAAAATATATATTATATATATATATATACATGAACACCTACATTTCCATGGGTTTTAGACTAGGAATGTTAATATCTTAAATTTCTATCTGTCTGGTCTTGTTGTGGTTAGCTATTGTTTCTGATTTTCTAAACAGCTTCGGTTCCTGGGTATTGTCACTTCGTTTGTTTTTACTTTCAGGTGAGACAATGACAATTCAGTACTCATTGTTTTAAATAGAAACTTGGCTATTTTAGTAAACAAAGGTGTATGCCTTCTTCATAGAATTTCAAAGCTTAGTGTAAATAATGCCATTGTATTTTAGTCTTTGGGAGTTTTAATTTATGTGTGACTGATTTTCATGCTATTTAAAGGTTAACGCAGACAGTGTGGGATTTATACAATATATATATATATTAGATTTATGATATGTCTTTGTGGCTTTTCCATGAGAGTACAAACTCCACTGTAATTACTCATACCACGCTCAAACCGCGCAGGACCGCGGGTGCGACCATACGCAATTTGCAGATATGTGCACGCATGGCGGACATGTGTGTGTGGTTTGTACGTGATGTGTGTACTGCAATATTTTCCGACTTTGACAATATATACACACACACACATATACATACACAGTATATATATATATATGTATATACACAGACACAGTATAAGCATATATACTCTATACATATATTACACAGGCTTCTCCTCCTGCCTGGACTCCCCCCTCACAATGCCCGCTTGCCTTAGCCCAGAGTGGGGAGTTCGATGAACTTGTCGCTGGCTTGTCTTCTCTCAGCGTCCCTCCGGAGGCACAGGCAGGCAGGCAGCTGGGCAGGAACCGGGTTTGCAGAAGGCGCTGCCGGGCGGGAATACAGAGGTCACTTGCAGCAGCAGCGGGACCGCGGCGGCTCCGTACTCAGCTGCAGGAATTGATCGCGGTGGCCGAGGGTTGGAGAAGCAGATGCAGTGGGAGTCTCTGGCTGTAACCTAGCACAGGGAGACGTGCAGCAGTGGCGGCACCGCAACGGTTACTCAGCTGCAGGAGATGATCGCGGCGGGCGGGAGTTGGAGAAGTAGCTGACAGAGGGAGATGTGTAGAGGTCCTTGCGCCCCCAGAAATCTGGCGCCCGGGGCACGTGACCCCTTAGCCCTTCCCTAGTTTTGGCTGTGGATAAAGACTGTACGTAGATTGGCGATTTTCTGCCAGGCCCAGGCCACCGAGGCAGCAGAGTAGGTGGGCTTGGAGTACTCCACCATGCGGGTATAAGCAGCCTCCATCTTCTGCTTGTTGCTGTAGTCTGGTGAGGATGTCAGCCACAGACACTCCCTCTCACGGTACAGGCTGATGAAGCCGGAAAGAAACTCGCGGTTCTCATAGGACATCTGCAGAATGCAAAAAAAGGAAAATTAATAAACATGAAAATAGTTCCATTATTCTGGTTAAATAAAGTTTGTTTTCTAGTTACTGGTGTGAGTTATCTGAAATATGTTGTGAGAATACATTGGTGTGCAGGGTACAGCAGCATAAATGTGGGTTGCAGTGGCGCAGTATAATGGCGTTTAGGGCGCGGCTGCATGCAGTGGTGCAGCGTTTTGGGCATGGGGCCAGTATAATGGTGGGTGCAGCAGCATAATGGTGGGCAGTGGTGGTAAAAAAGACTAATAGTCATTGGTGGCCAATGGCGCAGTATAATGGTGTTTATGGCGCGGCCGCATGGGGCTTGCAGTGGCGCAGGATTTTGGGTAGGCGGCCTGTATAATCATGGGTAGAGCAGCATAAACAGTGGCCAGTGTTGGTAAAACAGCATAATAGTCATTGGTGGCCAGTGGCACAGTATAATGGCGTTTGGGGCGCAACTGCCTGGGGCTTGCAGTGGTTCAGCGTTTTGGGCATGGGGCCAGTATAATGGTGGGTGCAGCAGCATAATGGTGGGCAGTAGTGGTAAAAAAGAATAATAATCATTGGTGTGCAGTGGCGCAGTATAATGGCGTTTAGGGCGCGGCCGCATGGGGCTTGCAGTGGTGCAGCATTTGGGCAGGGGCTTGTATAATCGTGGGTAGAGCAGCATAATGGTGGGCAGTGTTGGTAAAAAAGAATAATAGTCATTGGTGGCCAGTGGTATAGCCTGCCTACCTTGTGCGGTGTTTAGGAGCTCAGCAGCGTGCTTGCAGCCTTCTCTCCAGTCATGTGCGCAGTGAGGGGAAGAGGAGTGTCCAGGATGTCGGCTCCTGTCTTCACATATCGCACATCGCGGTGTGATACATTGAAAGTGGTAAAAAACAGCATGCGATCACGCTGGGATTCGATAAAAATTAAGTGCAGCACATACTATCTTGAGACGCGAGATTTGACCGGCGTGCCCGCGCATCCCGTCGAAGGGTACCTAAAATGTGCATACAATCCTCCGATTTCTCTCACAGATCTAGTCGAAATCGAAGGTTAGTACCGATTATCTCACAAGTGTATGGGCACCATTAGATTTGGGTGAGGTGTGTTCAAACTGAAATCTAAATTGCAGTGTACAAATAAAGCAGCCAGTATTTACCCTGCACAGAAACAAAATAACCCACCCAAATCTAACTCTCTCTGCACATGTTATATCTGCCCCCCCCTGCAGTGCACACAGGGGGTCATTCCGAGTTGATCGCTAGCTGCTGTTGATCGCAGCACAGCGATCAGTGAAAAAAATGGCTAATCTGCGCATGCGTATGCACTGCAATGCGCACGCATGCTGTACGAGTACAAAGTACTTTGTGGTTTTGCAAAGGTTCTAGCAAAGCTTTCAGTCGCATGGCACAACGCAGGAAGATTGACATGAAGTGGGAGTTTCTGGGTGTCAACCGACCGTTTTAGGGAGTGCTTAGAAAAACACAGGCGTGTCGGGGAAAACGCAGGCGTGGCTGGGAAAACGCTGGGTGGGTGTGTGACGTCAAAAGCCGTCCCACCGTCGTTAGAATCAACGCACACGAAGAGTAATTACAAGGCTGGTCTTCTGCAAAACTAAAATACACTCCCCAGTGGGCGGCGGCAATGCGTTTGCACTGCTGCTAAAAACTGCTAGCAAGCGATCAACTCGGAATGAGCCCTGTAGGGCCTAATTCAGGTCTGATCGCAGCAACAAATTTGTTAGCTAATAGGCAAAACCATGGTGGTCATTCCGAGTTGTTCGCTCGCTAGCTGCTTTTAGTAGCATTGCAAACGCTAGGCCGCCGCCCTCTGGGAGTGTATCTTAGCTTAGCAGAATTGCGAACGAAAGATTAGCAGAACTGCTACTAAAAATTTTCAAGCAGTTTCTGAGTAGCTCCAGACCTACTCCTACATTGTGATCACCTCAGTCCATTTAGTTCCTGGTCTGACGTCACAAACACGCCCTGCGTTCGACCAGCCACTCCCCCGTTTCTCCAGACACTCCTGTGTTTTTGCCTGACACGCCTGCGTTTTTTAGCACACTCCCGGAAAATGCTCAGTTACTACCCAGAAACGCCCCTTTCCTGTCAATCACTCACCGATCAGCAGTGCGACTGAAAAGCGCCGCACGAACAGCAGCAAAACTGCTAAGTTTTTAGTTAAATAACTAAGCGCATGCGCGCTGCGTACCATGCGCATGCGCATTTAGCAACAAATCACAGCATAGCGAAAATCGGCAATGAGCAAACAACTCGGAATGACCACCCATGTGCACTGCAGGGGAAGCAGATACTGTATAACGTGCAGAGAGAGTTAGATTTGGGTGGGTTATAGGGATGTGCACTTGAAATTTTTCGGGTTTTGTGTTTTGGTTTTGGGTTCGGTTCCGCGGCCGTGTTTTGGGTTCGACCGCGTTTTGGCAAAACCTCACCGAATTTTTTTTGTCGGATTCGGGTGTGTTTTGGATTCGGGTGTTTTTTTCAAAAAACCCTAAAAAACAGCTTAAATCATAGAATGTGGGGGTCATTTTGATCCCAAAGTATTATTAACCTCAAAAACCATAATTTCCACTCATTTTCAGTCTATTCTGAATACCTCACACCTCACAATATTATTTTTAGTCCTAAAATTTGCACCGAGGTCGCTGAATGACTAAGCTAAGCGACCCTAGTGGCCGACACAAACACCTGGCCCATCTAGGAGTGGCACTGCAGTGTCACGCAGGATGGCCCTTCCAAAAAACACTCCCCAAACAGCACATGATGCAAAGAAAAAAAGAGGCGCAATGAGGTAGCTGTGTGAGTAAGCTAAGCGACCCTAGTGGCCGACACAAACACCTGGCCCATCTAGGAGTGGCGCTGCAGTGTCACGCAGGATGGCCCTTCCAAAAAACACTCCCCAAACAGCACATGACGCAAAGAAGAAAAAAAGAGGCGCAATGAGGTAGCTGTGTGAGTAAGATAAGCGACCCTAGTGGCCGACACAAACACCTGGCCCATCTAGGAGTGGCACTGCAGTGTCACGCAGGATGGCCCTTCCAAAAAACACTCCCCAAACAGCACATGACGCAAAGAAAAAAAGAGGCGCAATGAGGTAGCTGTGTGAGTAAGCTAAGCGACCCTAGTGGCCGACACAAACACCTGGCCCATCTAGGAGTGGCACTGCAGTGTCACGCAGGATGGCCCTTCCAAAAAACACTCCCCAAACAGCACATGACGCAAAGAAGAAAAAAAGAGGCGCAATGAGGTAGCTGTGTGAGTAAGATAAGCGACCCTAGTGGCCGACACAAACACCTGGCCCATCTAGGAGTGGCACTGCAGTGTCACGCAGGATGGCCCTTCCAAAAAACACTCCCCAAACAGCACATGACGCAAAGAAAAAAAGAGGCGCAATGAGGTAGCTGTGTGAGTAAGCTAAGCGACCCTAGTGGCGACACAAACACCTGGCCCATCTAGGAGTGGCACTGCAGTGTCACGCAGGATGGCCCTTCCAAAAAACACTCCCCAAACAGCACATGACGCAAAGAAGAAAAAAAGAGGCGCAATGAGGTAGCTGTGTGAGTAAGATAAGCGACCCTAGTGGCCGACACAAACACCTGGCCCATCTAGGAGTGGCACTGCAGTGTCACGCAGGATGGCCCTTCCAAAAAACACTCCCCAAACAGCACATGACGCAAAGAAGAAAAAAAGAGGCGCAATGAGGTAGCTGTGTGAGTAAGATAAGCGACCCTAGTGGCCGACACAAACACCTGGCCCATCTAGGAGTGGCACTGCAGTGTCACGCAGGATTGCCCTTCCAAAAAACACTCCCCAAACAGCACATGACGCAAAGAAAAAAAGAGGCGCAATGAGGTAGCTGTGTGAGTAAGCTAAGCGACCCTAGTGGCCGACACAAACACCTGGCCCATCTAGGAGTGGCACTGCAGTGTCACGCAGGATGGCCCTTCCAAAAAACACTCCCCAAACAGCACATGACGCAAAGAAGAAAAAAAGAGGCGCAATGAGGTAGCTGTGTGAGTAAGCTAAGCGACCCTAGTGGCCGACACAAACACCTTGCCCATCTAGGAGTGGCACTGCAGTGTCACGCAGGATGGCCCTTCCAAAAAACACTCCCCAAACAGCACATGACGCAAAGAAGAAAAAAAGAGGCGCAATGAGGTAGCTGTGTGAGTAAGATAAGCGACCCTAGTGGCCGACACAAACACCTGGCCCATCTAGGAGTGGCACTGCAGTGTCACGCAGGATGGCCCTTCCAAAAAACACTCCCCAAACAGCACATGACACAAAGAAGAAAAAAGAGGCGCAATGAGGTAGCTGTGTGAGTAAGATAAGCGACCCTAGTGGCCGACACAAACACCTGGCCCATCTAGGAGTGGCACTGCAGTGTCACGCAGGATGGCCCTTCCAAAAAACACTCCCCAAACAGCACATGGCGCAAATAAAAATGAAAGAAAAAAGAGGTGCAAGATGGAATTGTCCTTGGGCCCTCCCACCCACCCTTATGTTGTATAAACAGGACATGCACACTTTAACCAACCCATCATTTCAGTGACAGGGTCTGCCACACGACTGTGACTGAAATGACGGGTTGGTTTGGACCCCCACCGAAAAAGAAGCAATTAATCTCTCCTTGCACAAACTGGCTCTACAGAGGCAAGATGTCCACCTCATCATCATCCTCCGATATATCACCGTGTACATCCCGCTCCTCACAGATTATCAATTCGTCCCCACTGGAATCCACCATCTCAGCTCCCTGTGTACTTTGTGGAGGCAATTGCTGCTGGTCAATGTCTCCACGGAGGAATTGATTATAATTCATTTTAATGAACATCATCTTCTCCACATTTTCTGGAAGTAACCTCGTACGCAGATTGCTGACAAGGTGAGCGGCGGCACTAAACACTCTTTCGGAGTACACACTTGTGGGAGGGCAACTTAGGTAGAATAAAGCCAGTTTGTGCAAGGGCCTCCAAATTGCCTCTTTTTCCTGCCAGTATAAGTACAGACTGTCTGACGTGCCTACTTGGATGCGGTCACTCATATAATCCTCCACCATTCTTTCAATGGTGAGAGAATCATATGCAGTGACAGTAGACGACATGTCCGTAATCGTTGTCAGGTTCTTCAGTCCGGACCAGATGTCAGCATCAGCAGTCGCTCCAGACTGCCCTGCATCACCGCCAGCGGGTGGGCTCGGAATTCTGAGCCTTTTCCTCGCACCCCCAGTTGCGGGAGAATGTGAAGGAGGAGATGTTGACAGGTCGCGTTCCGCTTGACTTGACAATTTTGTCACCAGCAGGTCTTTGAACCCCAGCAGACTTGTGTCTGCCGGAAAGAGAGATCCAAGGTAGGTTTTAAATCTAGGATCGAGCACGGTGGCCAAAATGTAGTGCTCTGATTTCAACAGATTGACCACCCGTGAATCCTTGTTAAGCGAATTAAGGGCTCCATCCACAAGTCCCACATGCCTAGCGGAATCGCTCCCTTTTAGCTCCTCCTTCAATGCCTCCAGCTTCTTCTGCAAAAGCCTGATGAGGGGAATGACCTGACTCAGACTGGCAGTGTCTGAACTGACTTCACGTGTGGCAAGTTCAAAAGGTTGCAGAACCTTGCACAACGTTGAAATCATTCTCCACTGCGCTTGAGACAGGTACATTCCACCTCCTATATCGTGCTCAATTGTATAGGCTTGAATGGCCTTTTGCTGCTCCTCCAACCTCTGAAGCATATAGAGGGTTGAATTCCACCTCGTTACCACTTCTTGCTTCAGATGATGGCAGGGCAGGTTCAGGCGTTTTTGGTGGTGCTCCAGTCTTCTGTACGTGGTGCCTGTACGCCGAAAGTGTCCCGCAATTCTTCTGGCCATCGACAGCATCTCTTGCACGCCCCTGTCGTTTTTAAAAAAATTCTGCACCACCAAATTCAAGGTATGTGCAAAACATGGGACGTGCTGGAATTTGCCCATATTTAATGCACACACAATATTGCTGGCGTTGTCCGATGCCACAAATCCACAGGAGAGTCCAATTGGGGTAAGCCATTCCGCGATGATCTTCCTCAGTTGCCGTAAGAGGTTTTCAGCTGTGTGCGTATTCTGGAAAGCGGTGATACAAAGCGTAGCCTGCCTAGGAAAGAGTTGGCGTTTGCGAGATGCTGCTACTGGTTCCGCCGCTGCTGTTCTTGCGGCGGGAGTCCATACATCTACCCAGTGGGCTGTCACAGTCATATAGTCCTGACCCTGCCCTGCTCCACTTGTCCACATGTCCGTGGTTAAGTGGACATTGGGTACAACTGCATTTTTTAGGACACTGGTGACTCTTTTTCTGACGTCCGTCTACATTCTCGGTATCGCCTGCCTAGAGAAGTGGAACCTAGATGGTATTTGGTAACGGGGGCACACTACCTCAAGAAATTGTCTAGTTCCCTGTGAACTAACGGTGGATACCGGACGCACGTCTAACACCACCATAGTTGTCAAGGCCTCAGTTATCCGCTTTGCAACAGGATGACTGCTGTGATATTTCATCTTCCTCGCAAAGGACTGTTGGACAGTCAATTGCTTGGTGGAAGTAGTAAAAGTGGGCTTACGAATTCCCCTCTGGGATGACCATCGACTCCCAGCAGCAACAACAGCAGCGCCAGCAGCAGTAGGCGTTACACGCAAGGATGCATCGGAGGAATCCCAGGCAGGAGAGGACTCGTCAGAATTGCCAGTGACATGGCCTGCAGGACTATTGGCATTCCTGGGGAAGGAGGAAATTGACACTGAGGGAGTTGGTGGGGTGGTTTGCGTGAGCTTGGTTACAAGAGGAAGGGATTTACTGGTCAGTGGACTGCTTCCGCTGTCGCCCAAAGTTTTTGAACTTGTCACTGACTTATTATGAATGCGCTGCAGGTGACGTATAAGGGAGGATGTTCCGAGGTGGTTAACGTCCTTACCCCTACTTATTACAGCTTGACAAAGGCAACACACGGCTTGACAAATGTTGTCCGCATTTCTGGTGAAATACTTCCACACCGAAGAGCTGATTTTTTGGGTATTTTCACCAGGCATGTCAACGGCCCTATTCCTCCCACGGACAACAGGTGTCTCCCCGGGTGCCTGACTTAAACAAACCACCTCACCATCAGAATCCTCCTTGTCAATTTCCTCCCCAGCGCCAGCAACACCCATATCCTCCTCATCCTGGTGTACTTCAACACTGACATCTTCAATCTGACTATCAGGAACTGGACTGCGGGTGCTCCTTCCAGCACTTGCAGGGGGCGTGCAAATGGTGGAAGGCGCATGCTCTTCACGTCCAGTGTTGGGAAGGTCAGGCATCGCAACCGACACAATTGGACTCTCCTTGTGGATTTGGGATTTCGAAGAACGCAGTTCTTTGCGGTGCTTTTGCCAGCTTGAGTCTTTTCAGTTTTCTAGCGAGAGGCTGAGTGCTTCCATCCTCATGTGAAGCTGAACCACTAGCCATGAACATAGGCCAGGGCCACAGCCGTTCCTTGCCACTCAGTGTGGTAAATGGCATATTGGCAAGTTTACGCTTCTCCTCCGACAATTTTATTTTAGATTTTGGAGTCCTTTTTTTACTGATATTTGGTGTTTTGGATTTTACATGCTCTGTACTATGACATTGGGCATCGGCCTTGGCAGACGACGTTGCTGGCATTTCATCGTCTCGGCCATGACTAGTGGCAGCAGCTTCAGCACGAGGTGGAAGTGGATCTTGATCTTTCCCTAATTTTGGAACCTCAACATTTTTGTTCTCCATATTTTAATAGGCACAACTAAAAGACACAGAGGTAGCTACAGCCGTGGACTACCGTACTGTGTCTGCTGCTAATATAGACTGGATGATAATGAGATGAAATCAATATATATATATATATAATATCACTAGTACTGCAGCCGGACAGGTATATATATTTATTATGTAATGACTGATGACGAACCTGCTGGACACTGTCAGCTCAGCAGCACCGCAGACTGCTACAGTAAGCTACTATAGTAGTATGTATAAAGAAGAAAGAAAAAAAAAAAAACCACGGTTAGGTGGTATACAATTATGGATGGACGAGCGACTGCCGACACAGAGGTAGCTACAGCCGTGGACTACCGTACTGTGTCTGCTGCTAATATAGACTGGATGATAATGAGATGAAATCAATATATATATATATAATATCACTAGTACTGCAGCCGGACAGGTAGATATATTTATTATGTAATGACTGATGACGGACCTGCTGGACACTGTCAGCTCAGCAGCACCGCAGACTGCTACAGTAAGCTACTATAGTAGTATGTATAAAGAAAAGAAAAAAAACCACGGTTAGGTGGTATACAATTATGGATGGACGAGCGACTGCCGACACAGAGGTAGCTACAGCCGTGGACTACCGTACTATGTCTGCTGCTAATATAGACTGGATGATAATGAGATGAAATCAATATATATTATATCACACTAGTACTGCAGCCGGACAGGTAGATATATTTATTATGTAATGACTGATGACGGACCTGCTGGACACTGTCAGCTCAGCAGCACCGCAGACTGCTACAGTAAGCTACTATAGTAGTATGTATAAAGAAGAAAGAAAAAAAAAAACCACGGTTAGGTGGTATACAATTATGGATGGACGAGCGACTGCCGACACAGAGGTAGCTACAGCCGTGGACTACCGTACTGTGTCTGCTGTTAATATAGACTGGATGATAATGAGATGAAATCAATATATATTATATCACACTAGTACTGCAGCCGGACAGGTAGATATATTTGTTATGTAATGACTGATGACGGACCTGCTGGACACTGTCAGCTCAGCAGCACCGCAGACTGCTACAGTAAGCTACTATAGTAGTATGTAAAAAGAAGAAAGAAAAAAAAAACCACGGTTAGGTGGTATACAATTATGGATGGACGAGCGACTGCCGACACAGAGGTAGCTACAGCCGTGGACTACCGTACTGTGTCTGCTGCTAATATAGACTGGATGATAATGAGATGAAATCAATATATATTATATCACACTAGTACTGCAGCCGGACAGGTAGATATATTTATTATGTAATGACTGATGACGGACCTGCTGGACACTGTCAGCTCAGCAGCACCGCAGACTGCTACAGTAAGCTACTATAGTAGTATGTATAAAGAAGAAAGAAAAAAAAAACACGGGTAGGTGGTATACAATTATGGATGGACGAGCGACTGCCGACACAGAGGTAGCTACAGCCGTGGACTACCGTACTGTGTCTGCTGCTTATATAGACTGGATGATAATGAGATGAAATCAATATATATATATATAATATCACACTAGTACTGCAGCCGGACAGGTAGATATATTTATTATGTAATGACTGATGACGGACCTGCTGGACACTGTCAGCTCAGCAGCACCGCAGACTGCTACAGTAAGCTACTATAGTAGTATGTATAAAGAAGAAAGAAAAAAAAAAAAACACGGTTAGGTGGTATACAATTATGGATGGACGAGCGACTGCCGACACAGAGGTAGCTACAGCCGTGGACTACCGTACTGTGTCTGCTGCTAATATAGACTGGATGATAATGAGATGAAATCAATATATATATATATATATATATATATAATATCACTAGTACTGCAGCCGGACAGGTATATATATTTATTATGTAATGACTGATGACGGACCTGCTGGACACTGTCAGCTCAGCAGCACCGCAGACTGCTACAGTAAGCTACTATAGTAGTATGTATAAAGAAGAAAGAAAAAAAAAAACCACGGTTAGGTGGTATACAATTATGGATGGACGAGCGACTGCCGACACAGAGGTAGCTACAGCCGTGGACTACCGTACTGTGTCTGCTGCTAATATAGACTGGATGATAATGAGATGAAATCAATATATATATATATATAATATCACACTAGTACTGCAGCCGGACAGGTAGATATATTTATTATGTAATGACTGATGACGGACCTGCTGGACACTGTCAGCTCAGCAGCACCGCAGACTGCTACAGTAAGCTACTATAGTAGTATGTATAAAGAAGAAAGAAAAAAAAAAAACCACGGTTAGGTGGTATACAATTATGGATGGACGAGCGACTGCCGACACAGAGGTAGCTACAGCCGTGGACTACCGTACTGTGTCTGCTGCTAATATAGACTGGATGATAATGAGATGAAATCAATATATATATATATATATAATATCACTAGTACTGCAGCCGGACAGGTATATATATTTATTATGTAATGACTGATGACGGACCTGCTGGACACTGTCAGCTCAGCAGCACTGCAGACTGCTACAGTAAGCTAGTATAGTAGTATGTATAAAGAAGAAAGAAAAAAAAAAACACGGGTAGGTGGTATACAATTATGGATGGACGAGCGACTGCCGACACAGAGGTAGCTACAGCCGTGGACTACCGTACTGTGTCTGCTGCTAATATAGACTGGATGATAATGAGATGAAATCAATATATATATATATAATATCACTAGTACTGCAGCCGGACAGGTATATATATTTATTATGTAATGACTGATGACGGACCTGCTGGACACTGTCAGCTCAGCAGCACCGCAGACTGCTACAGTAAGTTACTATAGTAGTATGTATAAAGAAGAAAGAAAAAAAAAAAAACCACGGTTAGGTGGTATACAATTATGGATGGACGAGCGACTGCCGACACAGAGGTAGCTACAGCCGTGGACTACCGTACTGTGTCTGCTGCTAATATAGACTGGATGATAATGAGATGAAATCAATATATATATATATAATATCACTAGTACTGCAGCCGGACAGGTATATATATTTATTATGTAATGACTGATGACGGACCTGCTGGACACTGTCAGCTCAGCAGCACCGCAGACTGCTACAGTAAGCTACTATAGTAGTATGTATAAAGAAGAAAGAAAAAAAAAAAACCACGGGTAGGTGGTATACAATATTATATATATATTATATACAATTATATATATATATATATATATATATATTAAACTCACTGGTGGTGATTATTAAACTGGTGGTCAGGTCACTGGTCAGTGGTCACACTATCAGCAACTTGCAAGTAGTACTCCTAAGCAGACAATCACAATATATATTATACTGGTGGTCAGTGTGGTCACAATGGCAGTGTGGCACTCTGGCAGCAAAAGTGTGCACTGTACGTTATATGTACTCCTGAGTCCTGCTCTCAGACTCTAACTGCTCCCCACTGTCAGTGTCTCCCCCACAAGTCAGATAATACAGTCACACTATCTATCACTTCAGCAAGTAACTACTAGTACTCCTCCTAATGCTCCCCAAAATTACTACTGTATCTCTCTCTACTGTCTCACTCTCTTCTCTATAAACGGAGAGGACGCCAGCCACGTCCTCTCCCTATGAATCTCAATGCACGTGTGAAAATGGCGGCGACGCGCGGCTCCTTATATAGAATCCGAGTCTCGCGATAGAATCCGAGCCTCGCGAGAATCCGACAGCGGGATGATGACGTTCGGGCGCGCTCGGGTTAACCGAGCAAGGCGGGAAGATCCGAGTCGCTCGGCCCCGTGTGAAAAAAACTGAAGTTCGGGCGGGTTCGGATTCCGAGGAACCGAACCCGCTCATCCCTAGTGGGTTATATTGTTTCTGTGTAAATACTGGCTGCTTTATTTTTGCACTGCAATTTTGATTTCAGTTTGAACACACCCCACCCAAATCTAACTCTCTCTGCACATGTTATATCTGCTCCCCCTGCAGTGCACATGGTTTTGCCCAATTGCTAACAAAAATCCTGCTGCGATCAACTTGGAATCACCCCCATGGTTTTGACCAATTGCTAACAAACTTGCTGCTGCGATCAACTCAGAATTACCCCCATGGTTTTGCCCATTAGCTAACAAATTTGTTGCTGCGATCAGATCTGAATTAGGCTCATGGGTGGTCATTCCGAGTTGTTCGCTCAGTAATTTTCTTCGCATCGCAGCGATTTTCCACTAACTGCGCATGCGCAATGTTCGCACTGCGACTGCGCCAAGTAAATTTGCTATGCAGTTAGGTATTTTACTCACGGCATTACGAGGTGTTTTCTTCGTTCTGGTGATCGTAATGTGATTGACAGGAAGTGGGTGTTTCTGGGCGGAAACTGGCCGTTTTATGGGAGTGTGTGAAAAAACGCTACAGTTTCTGGGAAAAACGCGGGAGTGGCTGGAGAAACGGAGGAGTGTCTGGGCGAACGCTGGGTGTGTTTGTGACATCAAACCAGGAACGAAACTGACTGAAATGATCGCAGTGGCAGAGTTAGTCCCGAGCTACTCAGAAACTGCAAAGAAATTTCTATTCGCAATTTTGAGAATCTTTCGTTCGCAATTTTGCTAAGATTCACACCCAGTAGGCGGCGGCTTAGCGTGTGCAATGCTGCTAAAAGCAGCTTGCGAGCGAACAACTCGGAATGAGGGCCAAAGGCCCTCATTCCGAGTTGTTCGCTCGCAAGTGAATTTTAGCAGATTTGCTCATGCTAAGCCGCCGCCTACTGGGAGTGAATCTTAGCATCTTAAAATTGCGAAAGATGTATTCGCAATATTGCGATTACACACCTCGTAGCAGTTTCTGAGTAGCTCCAGACTTACTCGGCATCTGCGATCAGTTCAGTGCTTGTCGTTCCTGGTTTGACGTCACAAACACACCCAGCGTTCGGCCAGACACTCCTCCGTTTCTCCGGCCACTCCTGCGTTTTTTCCGGAAACGGTAGCGTTTTTTCCCACACGCCCATAAACCGGCCTGTTTCCGCCCAGTAACACCCATTTCCTGTCAATCACATTACGATCGCCAGAACGATGAAAAAGCCGTGAGTAAAATTCCTAACTACATAGCAAATTTACTTGGCGCAGTCACAGTGCGGACATTGCGCATGCGCATTAAGCGGAAAATCGCTGCGATGCGAAGATTTTTACCGAGCGAACAACTCGGAATGAGGGCCAAAGTTCCTGCTGCGATCAACTCAGAATTACCCCCAATGTGATTCTGCAGTTATTAATTAGTAATTACACAGTCACTTATTTATATTTTGGGAGTAAAAATAATTACTGTCTTGAATAGTAAAGCATTTTCTCTGTATTCTAAACATGATATCGCATCCATTACACATCCTTTCTTCAGCATTATTGTCCTTCTTTATAAGTGACATTTCCTTTTAACTCATGAAAATCTTGCTATTAAGATTACTTCTACATTCCCATTGTTGGGCCTTTTGTGTTCAAGTTCCTCATTTCTGTTAATAGAGATGAGAACATCCACAAGTGTATCACATACAGTATGTTTTCTTTGCAGATTAGGGGTCTATTTATGAAGCTGTGAAAAGTGTGGAGAAGTGAGCCAATGGAGAAGTTGCCCATGGCAACCAATCAGCATTGACGTAACATTTATAATTTGCATACTAAAAATTTATACAGAGCAGCTGATTGGTTGCCATGGGCAACTTCTCCACTGGCTCACTTCTCAACTCTTTTCACTGCTTCATGACTAGACCCCACAGAATTATCAGTTATTTCGCGTAACATATGAATGAGACAATATATTATAGACATGTCAATGAATACATTAGGAATCAAATAACACAAATATAAAGATACCTTAAAATAGAAGTGTCCTCAGAGCTCCTAGCAAAACAAACAAACTTGTTAATACATTTTTCAGTATGCTCAAATATGTACAGTATGTAAAGTATGACATTCAGGGGTCTATTTACTAAGAGTTGGAAGGAGATAAAGTGGATGGAGATAAAGTACCAGCCAATCTGCTCTTAACTGACATTTTTCAAACCCAGCCTGTGACATGAAAGTTAGGAGCCGATTGACTGGTACTTTACCTCCGACGTCTTTATCTCCATCGAAGGCTTAGTAATAGACCCTCAGATAGCAGTCCTTTCCAAGTACAGTAGTGTACACACCCCTCTTTTATACCCCTTTTACATTGCCTTGAAAACCCCAGGTTTTTGCACAGGAATGCACATCAACCCAGGTTTTTGCTCACTGGAAAAGGGTCCCCAAAAAAAAGCAAAACAAAAACTGGGTCCACACTGTTAAGGTGTGTACACACTATGTGATGTGCTCTATGAGCGACGTCGCCTAGTGTTTCCCTTCCCGGGCCAGTGCAGTCGGCAGCAATGCATACACACACTGAGCAATATGACGACTATATCGCTCAGTGACGTCACGCTGCATCAGGGCCTTACATGCAGCTTTTGGACGACAGTGATCTGCATGCACGGGCGACAGCGAAGGTCATTAGTGACTCGCATATACTCAGAGAAAGTAAACGACATCGCACAGGAAGGGTGACGTTGTTTACTTTTTTGGCAAGTGTGCATGCACCTTTAGCGCTACTGTCTGTCCTGGTATGCAGACAGCAGCACATGCTAGAGGTGTGTGCTAGAGGCGGGGGGCAGCCCAGCAGCTTTTGGAGTGCTGGGCTTGCCCCCAGCGCGACATGGGACAGCTTCCATATGGGGCGTGGCCTAACAGGACCAAGGCCACGTCCTGGGGATCCCAATCTGCTGGTTTTCACGGCACTTGGAGACGACACATCTCCAAGCACCGGCCAGAAGACACTGCTCCCGGGTGCAGTGTAAACGGCGCTGACCCGGGATTCTCCTGGGTCATGCCACAGTGGAAAGAGGGTCCAAAAGAAACTGTGGGGCAGATGTATTATCCTGAAGAAGGCATAAGGAAGTGATAAACCAGTGATAAGTGCAAGGTGATAAATGCACCAGCCAATCAGCTCCTAACTGTTAATTTACATATCTGCAGGTACATTGGTTTTCAACACGGAAACATCAGGGTGTAGAGATGGATCTTGATCCAGGCACCAATAGGCTAAAGCTTTAGACTGTCCCAGGATGCATTGGGGCCTCCTCTATAACCCCGCCTCCAGGCACTGTGAGCTCATTTTCGAGTTGGTGCCTGCAGAAGCAGGTCACTTAAAAGATGGCTGCACTTGGCAGCCCTGAAAAAGCTTTTAGAAGACTTCAAGAGCTGCAGCACTTACATGTCAGGGTGACATTCTGTGCTGCGGCTCCGTCACCTCCCCAGCGGCGTTGAATACTGCCGCTGGCTCTCCCGGGTACTTGCGGCAGAGACGCTCCAGCTCTAGGCACACGGTCGCAGATGCTCTCCTTGTTCACGTGGCTGCTACTGAAGGGAGGAAGTAAAAGGGTCCCCCAGGCGGGACCTGCCATTAAATCACGTTCCGATCGCAGTCTAAGGAGACGGATGGCGACGCTGGCGTGGACTCTGTAACAGAGCAAGGACCCCACTATATCCACTCCACCAGGGCATAGGAGTACAGGTCGGATATATAAATATCCACTTTATTAAGACTCCATAGTACCAGGTGGAGAGAACCAGCATAGGGGATAAGGCGCTTGAGCTGTAGCCCCTCCCCCAGCTCCAGGCGCCATCTACTGCTGGTGTTCCCACCCTGGAGCTCCCTCACGCTCTCCCTCACAACCTGACTGAGATGCTGGTCGCCATCTTCTAGCATAGCTACGACTGGTCTCCGGGACTGCAGGGCGAGGTCTCCTCTGTAAATCCGCCTGTACATCAGCGCCATGATTTTACAGACACTTAAGTATTCTACATGTCATTAATAAGACAGCGTTAGTTAAGAACAAGTGTACCTGTGACAGAATATATTGTACGAGTATTCTGATATATACATCCGGTCTCAGACCGCGCATTGTTATATATATATATATACATATACTAGTCCAGTGCAGTTTTATTGTCTTACTATAATTATCTGCATTGTCACTGTGACTGTGTGTGCATGTATCTGCTGTGTGGATTTCACTTTCAGTGTAACCTTTTAGCTATCACTTTATTCTGTACCCTAAGGAACTAGGTGCGTCTGGGTCACGTATATAGTGCTTCACAGTAGTTACCATTATGTGTATTCTACTGTATACTCAGTCACATAATACCGGATTTATTTGCTGGTGTTGTGTACTGTGTACGCTGTCACAAATTTGGGGATTTTTTCACTGGTATTGTACTCTGTCTGGCTGTATCGTACTCATACGCTCTGCAGTTACATTCAATAAAATGTCTAACACAAAGGGTGGGAAATCCACGGATGCTCCTGTATCATGCAGCACATGTGCCAGGGATTTGCCTGAGGGGGAAGCTTTGTATGACGGTCTGTGTACTGTGTTCCATACATCTCCCAGTCAGTCCGCAGCTCCTATAACCAATCAGGAGCCACCTTGGGCTGCGTTCTCAATTACGCTCAATACGCTTGTGACACGCCTTACGCCCCCTATGGGGCCTCCTGTGCCATTGCAACCACATATTGTCCCTATGGTAATCCGCCTTGGGTGCATAATTTGTCTACCCAGTTGCTACAATTGAATCAATCTTTGGTTATACATAAACCTACCCCAACTCACTCTCGTGTTAAGGGGTCATCTAAGCGGGCCACTTCCTCCTCACAATCCACTAATCTCTCGGAAGATTCTTCTGATGAGGGTGGAGAGTATACTGACCCGTCAGACACTGATACAGCTGATTCTGACGAGGAATCTACTATTCAAGTTGTGGTCCCTGATTTAGTGGTTGCTATTAAGCATATCCTACAGATCACTGATGATGATGAGGATTCCACTACAGTTTCTAAAAAAACTGATAAGTTTAAACATCAGAAGGTATCTAAAACATTATTACCGCATTCTGACCATTTAATAGACAAACGTCAAGAACCCCGGTCTTCGCCAGGAAAGAAATTCTCCCTATCTAAAACGATGGTAGCTCATTATCCTCTCCCTTCTGTGTTGTGTAACAAGTGGGAAAATTCACTGCCATGGATTCCCACGTCACCCGTCTCGTGGTGTCATCTACTCTGCCTGTCACCACTGTCACCTCACTGAAGGAACCTACAGATAAGCATGTGGAGGGATGCCTGAAGTCTATTTACTCCCTCACAGGTGCTATACATAGACCCACCAGCCTCTTGGCCTGCAAAAGGAATTGAGGCATGGGTTCAGGCATTAGAGGAAGAGCTGCCTCAGGATATATCTGACATTGCCAGACAGTACCTGTCTCACATTACCACCGCCGCCTATTACATTAAGGAGGCGTCCTCAGAGGCAGGTGTGTTGGTGGTCAAGGCATCGACTACGTCCATCCTAGCTCACCGTATTCTGTGGTTGAGGTCGTGGAAGGTGGACCTGGACTCCAAAAAGACCTTGTTGGTGCTCCCTTTTAAGGGAAACATTCTATTTGAGGAAGATCTCAATAAGATTGTGACTGACTTAGCGGGTGCTAAGACTGCGTTTCTCCCGAATACTAATCCTTCTGCACAGAAGGCAAAAGGTACCACTTTTCACACCTGTCAGTGTCAAGGGAAAGCAAAAGCTCAGGCATTCTCAAGACAATCTTGTGCTCCCAAAACCACCAAGCCCAAGGCAAAACAATCCTGCGCCAACCATCAGGCTGCTTCTAAACACAACAAGCCTGCTGCATGACGGGGCGGGCTTCCCCCTGGGGTCTGGTTAAAGACCACTTCAGATGCATGGGTGCGAGAAATTGTCTCCTACTGGTACACAGTCTTTTTTTAAGAGATGTCCCCCTTGCCAGTTCTGCACAACGGTTATCCCTTCAGATCCGTTAAAAGCACAAGCTTTACAACTGGTTGTGTGTTCCCTCCTGGATACAGGAGTGGTAGTGCTGGTACCTCTGTACCAGTGAGGCAGAAGATACTACTCGACCCTGCTTCTAGTCCCGAAACCCAATGGGTCTTTCCGGCCTATACTCAACCTCAAATCACTGAACAAGTTTGTGAGAGTGTCCAAGTTCCATATAGAAACACTGCACTCAATTGTTCTGGCCATGGAACCCGGGGACTATATGGTATCCCTGGATTTACAAGATGCTTACCTGCATATTCCTATTGCAGATCGCATCAGCAATATCTGCGGTTTGCTATTGGCAACCTCCACTATCAATTCCAGGCTCTGTTGTCTGGCAAATTCCCAAGATGTCCTCCTCAGTCATCTACAACAGATGGTAAACTTCCTACAAGCATACGGGTGGCTAATCAACTTGAAGAAGTCCTTGCTGGTCCCTGCTTGGAGTATGGTGCACCTGGGGGCACTTCCGGACACATACAGTCAACGGCTGTTTCTATCTCCAGAGAAGGTCCTGAAACTGCAGGACAGGATCAGATACTTCCTCTCTCGCTCAAGAGTGTTGATACACTCAGCGATGCAAGTACTAGGCCTCATGGTGTTGGCTTTTGACATGGTGGAGTACGCTCAATTTCATTCCCTCCCTCTACAGAGGTTAATCCTTTCCAAGTGGGATGGCCTGCCTCATCGGATCAGATCTCATATGATCTCCTTAACTCCAGAGATTCGTCTGTCGCTGACCTGGTGGCTACAGGACCAGCAGTTAAGCAGGGGCCATCCCTTCTGGATCTCCAACTGGGTCCTCCTGACGACAGATGCCAGTCTGAGGGGTTGGGGCGTGGTGTTGGAGCAACACTCCTTCCAGGGTCAATGGACCAAGGAGGAGTCACTTCTCCCGATAAACATTCTGGAATTGCGGGCGGTGTCCAATGCTTTGTCTCTCGCCCTACCTCTGTTACAGAACAGGCCTGTTCAAGTACGGTCAGACAATACCACCACGGTGGCATACATAAACCATAATGAAGCAGAAGGCTTTGAGGAAGCAGAGCTGGAGCTCTGTTCCTGAGAATCGGCAGTTGCTGGTTTGCGTGGTTTACCTCTAGCACCTCTGTTGGCATTAGAAGAGCCTCTGGCTTTGCCCTTAAACTAGTCAGTCTGTAAGGACTGTAGAGTAGGTCCTGGGTAGGTCTTCCTGGGTGGGGGCGCTGCAGAAGGCACGTGCAAGGTGGCTACGTGGTCCTCAGTGAACACGTTCATTAGGTTTTATGCCTTCGATACTTCCGCCTCCCAGGATGCTTCCTTGGACACTGTGTTCTCATGCCCGCTACGGTGCATCCCCTCCCATGAGGAACTGCTTTAGGACATCCCCGCTGTTTCCCTGTGGAAACCAATGTACCCTGCTTCAGAAAATGAGATTTATGGTAGACTTACCATTGTTTAACCTCTTTCTGCGAGGTACATTGGTTCCACAGGGCACCCACGCTGATGCACCTAGCTTCTATGGGTTTGTATGGCATTAGCCGCTAGTCCCTTCTCCTGTCGTGAGAATGTGGTTCTATATGACTAACATCTACCTTCTCTTCTACCTGCTCCTGCATTGGACTGGTTAACAAAACTGAGCTCACAGTGCCTGGAGGCGGGGTTATAGAGGAGGCCCCAATCCATCCCGGGACAGTCTAAAGCTTTAGCCTGTCGGTGCCTGGATCAAGATCCATCTCTACCCCGATGTTTCCCTGTGGAACCAATGTACCTCGCAGAAAGAAATTTAACAATGGTAAGTCTATCATAAATCTCTTTATTGGAGCTGATTGGCTGGTGCGTTTATCACCTTGCGCTGATCACTGGTTTATCACTTCCTTATGCCATCTCCAGGCTTAATACATCTGCCCCTGTGTTACAAATCTCGGGTCAGATCCAGAATTTTGGTGTAAAAGGGTACTAGTAACCATAACAATTACTCTCACAGTTATGTGAATGCAGTTTCATTGTTAACCTTTTCTTTCATTCCGGTCAGTCTTACCATAATGAAGAATATGAACATGGTTAATTTCAGGACATATATAACCTTAAAAGTAACTTCCTGAAGTGCCTATAGGAAACCATGGGGGTCATTCCGAGTTGTTCGCTCGTTATTTTTTTCTCGCAACGGAGCGATTAGTCGCTAATGCGCATGCGCAATGTCCGCAGTGCGACTGCGCCAAGTAAATTTGCTATGCAGTTAGGTATTTTACTCACGGCATTACAAAGTTTTTTCTTCGTTCTGGTGATCGTAGTGTGATTGACAGGAAGTGGGTGTTTCTGGGCGGAAACTGGCCGTTTTATGGGTGTGTGTGAAAAAACGCTACCGTTTCTGGGAAAAACGCGGGAGTGGCTGGAGAAACGGAGGAGTGTCTGGGCGAACGCTGGGTGTGTTTGTGACGTCAAACCAGGAACGACACTGACTGAACTGACCGCAGATGCCGAGTAAGTCTGGAGCTACTCAGAAACTGCTAAGAAGTGTCTATTCGCAATTCTGCTAATCTTTCGTTCGCAATTTTGATAAGCTAAGATTCACTCCCAGTAGGCGGCGGCTTAGCGTGTGCAAAGCTGCTAAAAGCAGCTTGCGAGCGAACAACTCGGAATGACCCCCCATGTCTAAGCTATTCCTTCACAAAAATAATGTAGCTCCTACTGTATGGTTTGGCCCACCTGAGTAGTGGAAGGGTTAACTTAGGGGAAAGGAGACTACTGTACAGTATATAGTGGATCTTGCACACTGTAGTCTGAAATTATCTTAAAGCATAGCGGCATCTCCTGCAGATAACAGTTTAGTTACCAACACTAAGGTCTTATACACTGCTCAAAAAAATAAAGGGAACACTAAAATAACACATCCTAGATCTGAATGATTGAAATATTTTTATTAAATACTTTGTTCTTTACATAGTTGAATGTGCTGACAACAAAATCACACAAAAATTATCAATGGAAATCAAATTTATTAACCCATGGAGGTCTGGATTTGGAGTCACACTCAAAATTAAAGTGGAAAAACACACTACAGGCCTTTGATGTAATGTCCTTAGAACAAGTCAAAATGAGGCTCAGTAGTGTGTGTGGCCTCCACATGCCTGTGTGACCTCCCTACAATGCCTGGGCATGCTCCTGATGAGGTGGCGGATGGTCTCCTGAGGGATCTCCTCCCAGACCTGGACTAAAGCATCCGCCAACTCCTGGACAGTCTGTGGTGCAACGTGGCGTTGGTGGATGGAGCGAGACATGATGTCCCAGATGTGCTCAATTGGATTCAGGTCTGGGGAACGGGCAGGCCAGACCATAGATCAATGCCTTCGTCTTGCAGGAACTGCTGACACACTCCAGCCACATGAGGGCTAGCATTGTCTTGCATTAGGAGGAACCCAGGGCCAACCGCACCAGCATATGGTCTCACAAGGGGTCTGAGGATCTCATCTCGGTACCTAATGGCAGTCAGGCTACCTCTGGCGAGCACATGGAGGGCTGTGCGGCCCCCCAAAGAAATGCCACCCCACACCATTACTAACCCAGTGCCAAACCGGTCATGCTCGAGGATGTTGCAGGCAGCAGAACGTTCTACTTGGCGTCTACAGACTCTGTCACGTCTGTCACATGTGCTCAGGGAGAACCTGCTTTCATCTGTGAAGAGCAAAGGGTGCCAGTGGCGAATTTGCCAATCTTGGTGTTCTCTGGCAAATGCCAAATGTCCTGCACGGTGTTGGGCTGTAAGCACAACCCCCACCTGTGGACGTTGGGCCCTCATACCACCCTCATGGAGTCTGTTTCTGATCGTTTGAGTAGACACATGCACATTTGTGGCTTGCTGGAGGTCATTTTGCAGGGCTCTGGCAGTGCTCCTCCTGTTCCTCCTTGCACAAAGACGGAGGTAGCGGTCCTGCTGCTGTGTTGTTGCCCTCCTACGGCCTCCTCCACGTCTCCTGATGTACTGGCCTGTCTCCTGGTAGTGCCTCCATGCTCTGGACACTACGCTGACAGACACATCAAACCTTCTTGCCACAGCTCGCATTGATGTGCAATCCTGGATGAGCTGCACTACCTGAGTCACTTGTGTGGGTTGTAGACTCCGTCTCATGCTACCACTAGAGTGAAAGCACTGCCAGCTTTCAAAAGTGACCAAAACATCAGCCAGAAAGCATAGGAAATGAGAAGTGGTCTGTGGTCACCACCTGCAGAACAACTCCTTTATTGGAGGTGTCTTGCTAATTGCCTATAATTTCCACCTGTTGTCTATTCCATTTGCACAACAGCATGTGAAATTGATTGTCAGTCAGTGTTGCTTCCTAAGTGGACAGTTTGATTTCACAGAAGTGTGATTGACTTGGAGTTACATTGTGCTGTTTAAGTGTTAACTTAATTTTTTTGAGCAGTGTACTAACCTGTAAGCATTCATGATTGGTTTCTTTATAAATGAACTGTTTTTAATAGCTCTCCATTGCGACAGTTTCACCTTGCTCTGCGCCTCCATACATTGGCATTATATAAACAAGTCGCAGGACCTGACTGTGTGCAGTGTTATGGCTCCTTATGCCACTGATGGATTATGATTATAAGTAGAAATTGATACCAACTCTATGTGATCCCCAGGTGGGGGGTCACTGGGAGTTGCAGTGTAGTTAAACACATTTACATACAGTAAGATTAAACTGTTTCTCTGTTGCCTTCTTAAATGTCTTCCTTTTTTTTTTTTTTTTTTTTTTTTGCTGACTCTAAAATTCTCATTTAGGGACATATTTATTAAAGAGTATTTGCGGGATATCTCCCAAAAATGCTGATTTTCTGGGGATACCTGCACATATTAAGGATGCCCCAGATTTAACATGGAGAGACTGCAGCAGACATCTCTGATACTGTTTCTGTTGTGGCTCCTCCATTTCTCCTCCATAGGTTTCTATCGGGGAAATTTACTAAGATGGAAGTTCTATTTAAGATGGGATGTTGCCCATAGCAACCAATCAGATTCTACTTCTCATTTATCTAGCACCCTCTAGAAGATGATACCTGGAATCTGATTGGTTGCTATGGGCAACATCCCATCTTAAATAGAACTCCCATCTTAGTAAATTTACCCCTATATGTCGGTGCTAGGCTTTCAGATTTACCAAGCTTCAGAATGCAACAGTTCATGCCAGATAGCTAATGTTAGTTCCAGATAAGCCTCTTCCTTCATATTGGAAGGAGTCTCGGAGTGCAAGGAGGGATCCAAAAGTAACCCTCCGCCTCCAGTTGTACAGCAGTATAAACTTTAACTGGTGAAAGCAATAAAAATGTTAGTGATATGGACTGAGGGACAGTACTGAATTGCTCTGGTACTTAGGTGTGGCAGATCAGCTTCTAGTAGTTAAACCCCAAATAAGTACTTAAAGTGTATAACAAATTGCAATTGTAGAAAAAATCAATATCCAAGGGCTTCTATAACTTGAGAATGATCAGCATTAGGTTTATTTAAAATTCCTGTTTATACATTATTCAAACTAGCATGCATTACTTACCTGTGAGAGAGGATACACTGGTACCAGTGGCGTAGGTTCGTCCCAGTTGCCCGGAGGCAAGTTAAATATTGGTGCACCCAATAAATAACTATACATATGTATATTACACGTGTTTGTGTATATATGGAATGTTCTGAAAATGTATATATATATATATATATAGTCATTTATTGTAAATCCTACATTCCTTAGCAGTGATACCCAGTATTAGAACCCATGACCTGTTACACTGAAGGCAGACACCTTACTGATAGAGCTATTTGCTTCTGCATAGCAAGCCTTCAGATACTATATGGAGCTACTAGTTAGAATTGTCAGTTCAAAACCATTGCAACTAGGCAGATCTGTGTAGTGTGCAGCCACTTCATACAGTTAGAATTCTCATGCTTTCTGTACAGGAGCAAATAGCTTCATCAGTAAGTTGTCTGCTTCCAGTGTTATATGTTATGGGTTCTAATCCTCAGTGTGACACTTGTAAAATGTGTATCTACTGTATAATAACGAAGGTGTGATTTCTAAGGTGCAGGGACAAATGGGGGAGATGGCCACTTAAATGAACACTGAACACATGGGAGGAGAGGTGCCCGCCTTCAGAGCAGGAGACCGGTGGCAGCTGACACATTTGCCTCCCAGAGTTACGCTTCTGACTGGTATGTATTTACGATGTACAGAAATGACCTGCCCCAGAAGCTTCTAAGCATTATACATTTAAAATCAAGATCTTAGATGCTGATGCACATGATCACAACCCTCACACAAAAATAAGTTGGAAGACATTATATTAATAATATTTTCATGTGGAAGCTTTATGACACTATGGGGGTCATTCAGATCTGATCGCTGCTGTGCGTTTAGGGCCTAATTCAGATCTGATCGCTGGGCTGCTTTTTATTGCTGCCCTGCGATCAGATTGTCGCCACCTACAGGGGGAGTGTAAAATCGCTGTGCAAGTTTGCATTCCTATGTGTAGCAGAGCTGTTCAAAATCAGTTTGTGCAGTCTCTGCGCAGCCCAGGACTTACTCTTCCAGTGCGACTGAATCCTGCTGGTCGGGGACTGGAGCTAATGTCAGACACCCTCCCTGAATACGCTTGAGCCTGCCTGTGTTTTTCCGGACATTCCCTGAAAACGGTCAGTTGACACCCACAAACGGCCTCGTCTTGTCAATCACCTTGTGAACGCCCCTGCGAATGGATCCTTCGCACCATCCCATCGCTGACCGCGATGTCCATTGTAGCCATCTGACGTGCCTTCACATTGCGGCTCAGGAGCATGCGCAGTTCGGATCTGAACGCCCGCTGCGCAAAAACGCACAGCAGCGGTCAGATCTAAATAACCCCCTTTGTAATATCTCAGTATGTATTTGGATTATGCTCTTTTAATTCTAATTTTATTATTTTGTAGTATTATCTGATTGGGCAGAATTATCATCCTTGTGCACCTGCTTTATTGTTTTTGTGTGGAAATGACTTGGCTATATTTACAGAGTTAAACCAGCAAGGAGGCCATGGGACGCTTCAGTGAAGCTTTACAATTCCTCTGCTTCTCTGTAAAACTGCAAATTAAAACATTCATATTACAGGCTATTGTTCAATTTGTATGTGTTATAGCTACTTGTATATTTGGAGTACAGTTTATATTGTTTGATAATAATTTTCTATGTACTGTATTTTGTAAATAAAAACAATTTTCGGAATGAAATATGCAGATATCCTACTTTGCATATAAGCATTTGGATGGCAGGCAAGTTAAATACTAACATTTGGACAGTTGCCTGGAGTGCTAAGTAAGTTTTGGAAAATCGTTTTTATTCAGCATTCAGCTGAAACGATTCATGTGGAACTAACAGACATTTCTATACCGTTACATAGTGCTTTTGCTAAAATGTGAGTTGTAATTGCTCATTTTCACATCACTCTTCAATTAAGCATCAATAAACCATGATCACATATGGCACAGTGTGATGACATCACACAGCATTGAGTTCCAAGGTATCTGGTCAATAAAATCATAAAAAGCCATAACACGCTTGACTAACTGATAGTTTAAAATTGTCATCTTCTAAAAATGGTCACCTGTCAAATTGATTCTCTCAATTTCAGAACTGCTTTGTTGACAGAAACTGTTTCAAGTACATTATGACTAAAAATGAAATTACTGTACATGACTGAGGCTTGACTGCTAAGCATGTTTTGCCTACACACTTGTATTATATTGTTAGCACAAAACAATTACCTTTTAAAATGAAATTAATTTAATTTTCAATGTTTTTTTTGGTTTGTATCAATGCACTTTAGAAACCTGCTTTTGCAGTGTGTTGCCAGCATGGTAATCCGAATGGCTTTTTCTCCTTCTCAGTAGGTGGTTTGAGAAATAATATTCTTTTATTGAAGAATTATTTGTCTTTTTTCATACTTATTTCTAAAATCTGTGCAAGTTTAATTCTACAATTCCATTATTACTGCAGCTTTACATTTTTGAGAGTGAGGAATTAATATTTTAGTCACTTACTGAACAAGTCACTTTAAAGACATGAAGAATATGTATAATTGTTTTTCTGCTGCTCATTGTTTTATAGTTTCATGATATTCAAAGAGTTAAGAAAGTGGGTGACATACTTTAAATGGTATCTCTTTGTTATTTTTATGTGGTTAATTGCTACAAGTGCGTGTGGGAATTTTAGAAACAAAAGAGGTAGGATTAGTTTGGTACTGAGTAATATGGATCCAGCTGTGCACACGGGGGTGGGGGGGTTCCAGTTGAAGTTAGTGTTTGTATAAATGTGTTGATCACTGTAATAAATATATTTAAAAAAATATATATTTCTGCACTAAGTGAATAAGCAACATTTTCTGACTCTACCGTACTACCGTTTTTGAGTAAAACATTTTGGCTACAATAGTCTGTGGCAGGCCTATTGCTCAATGTCTTTTTTCCCACCTTTGCAAAAATCCAGCATTTAGAAACCCTGCTCTCCCTACAGGAATACAGTGTCAGCCCGAGAGATCTTTTAAGAATTACTGAAGCATAGATTAAACAAAATGTATATATATATATAAACAGCAGATAGGTCCGGCTCTCCCATTAACCAGGATCAATGCGCTGGGTGCCCTCACAAGAATAAAATAGACAGCAAGCGGTGCGGCACTCCAAGCGGCTAATACAAACTGGCAGACAACGTTTCAATAAGGTTTATTGCATTTTCGTCAGGTCAATGTGAAACAACAAGTGAACTCACCTAAATACCCAGAGTGTGCAGCGTCCTTCCCCGCACGTCCGGAACTCAGGCACACGCCAGGTCCGTCGGCGCTAGCTGGTGACGCAATCAACCAGTGTCTATCACCATGGACTGCAATTGTTACCCATCCTGAAAAATAGACAAAACTTAGATTGTTAATAGTAGTTTTCTATTGCCCTTAGCCATTCTGAGTGAATTCAGGGGGATGCCAAGTATACTGGTGTAATGGGAGGTAAATGTGACAAAGGGGCATATGTTATAGGGTTTGAGTTTGCCTGAGGTGTGGGGTGCCGTCAAATCTTGGATGTTTTTTTAAAGCGGCAATCATTTACAAGGAAAAGCCATGCCTTGTAAATGATTGCCTTCTAAAAATCGTCCAAGATCGGCCGGTATCCTGCACCTCCAGCAAACTCTGACCCTATTACATATGCCCCAAACTATCAGTAGCATAGTACTGTATTTGCAGAAAATCACATTTACCACGTTTTTCATCATTGTTGCTATCGCAACATTATAAACGGGTCTACACTGGACATATTGGTCTTCTGTATTATTTAGGAATCAGTTTTACTGCATTCCTTACCTGGTAATTGGGAATGGATTGCTTTTCATATTTATCAAGCTGTGAAAATGCAATTTTTTTGGAGCTTGCTGACTTAATTTAGCGCCATCTTCAGATAGCATTACCAACTTTCTTTCTGCATTGCACATTAGCGTGAGAGCGATCTTTTCATATCCCTCCCTTGTGAGCTCACAGTTACCCCTTCCACCCTGGATGGTATTTGCAACAACTTTATTACCGTACATATTACTAATAAAGCGCAGCCAATATTGATTAAAATAGCTTTGTCCAGACAATACTGTAGCAATAGTAATATATAATAGTTATATAAAGTACAATTTCCATCTAACATACTATAATATGATTTAATTGCAGCTCACACAGCTTAGCCAGAGAATGAACAGGACAATAGTACACAGAGATGGAAATACACACCAGAGGGCACATACTGGACCACAATGATGAAAATATGGTGAAGTTTTTCTAAATTTGGAGAAACTGACCTATGGATCGCAATAGAAGCTAAAGTAAAGGGCCCCATACACTACAGCGATAATGCCCGATTTCGTCCGATTTCGGGCATTCGGCCCGATATATATCGGATGAAATCGGGCATTTTGGAGGCGTTTCCGATCCGATGTGCATTCCCGTGAGCATCGGATAAGATCCTCCAGATTGAATGTGCTGCACATTCAATCTGGCCCGACCCCGCAGGTGTGGCTGGGATCACCCATGATTGCTCAAGATACATCGTATGCAAAAGGACAGCATACAATATATATATATATATATATATATATATATATATATATATTGTAAGAGGGCATGGTTTGGCTCATGTGAGATTGTCAACTATATTTAAATCACCAACCATGATCAAATTAGGGGCGTCCACCTGTGCTAGTTTTTGGGAAAGTATACACATTGTGGATGTAATTGTAAAGTAGAGTAACATTCTTTGCATCTATAGGAATATTAAGGAAAACATATGTATCTTTCGGCTTAAGAAAGAAATGCTCAATATGATAGCAACATTTTATTTTTGTATCATGGAATTAAATGGCAATCCTTTTTCTCAGTAAGGTAGAGAGCTGAGAGGCATTTATTAATCCAAATGTGCTTTAAAGTCATACCCTGAACCAGATTCCAATGTGTTTCCCTGAGGATAAAGATTTAAATGAGATGCAACATTTCATCTTTTGGTTGGAGTACTGTAAAAAGGTCTCCCTGGGTAACGTTTTGAGTTGCCTTTCATTCATGGTGGGGTTCTGGGAGGAGCAGTAGCAGTGTTGTTTTGTTTTGCCACGATTTGAGATGCTATAGGTATCGAAGAAGGATAACTCCTTCACTTTGTAAATAAAGAAATGGGTACATGAGGCATGTGTCAGGGTGTACTCCAATAATCGGTGTGTTTACTGTGTTTCTTTTCATATTTACCATCATGTCCTGGCAGGCTAGCTGGAACCTTAAGTCCACCTGTAAAGAACAAAAATGTTTATAAATAATTGTAGTATTACTTCCACACAAAAAGCCCTGGGGTGCAGAGAAGAGAAATGGTGCAGGTTGTCCTTAGGGAGGCGGGATTCATTTATTGGGGGGGGGGGAGGGGGCAGTTCCTTAAGGCTGACTGGTCTGGGGCTGGTTGGCGTTATGACATGGGGACCTCATGCTGTCTCCCTGCTACTTATCACCAGCACCAGCTGGCTCAGATGCCTGGAGCTGGTTATCATTCGGCAGTGGCCCCCAAACCAATTTATTTTACAGATTATACTGATCTGTACACCCTGTGTAGTGTACTGAAAGACTTTTCTAACTTTCACATTTGTCTTTAGAGTGTCTTGATATGGAGATGCCACACTTTCCTCTCTGCAGTATCATGCAATATCCACAAGAAATAAAGGACTTCTTTTTCTTTAATTTTACAGTAAAATATTAAGACAATTCCTAATACAGGATTTTGATGAACCAATAGAATTATAGATTTTCAGTGTTCTTTTTTTCTAATAACACTATACCTTACAGTACTATTAAACTATGTATAAGGTTTTCACAAACAAACAGAAAATCTTGCAACAGTGTCTTAATCTACTTGTCCCAAAGTTGCATGCATTTCAACAAGTGTCTTTGAACAAGTATATATCTCTGTTCAATAAATCCTTCTAGAGATCAGTATTTTTACTGTATTTAACTCTTCTAAGACAGTATAGTTATTCTAACACAATTAGCAAATAAAAGATACACATTACATAAAAATACATGACATTAGATACAATTAGCTGCAGAGTATTAGGAGTCCACAGTTTGATTTGTTCCTCACTCCATAAGGAAGCACCACTGAGCTACTGGGAGGTATTGTAAGGCTTTTCCCTAAAATATGAACAATTGTCCTTAAAAGGCAGGAGATGGTGAAATGGCAGTCAATTCCCAATTTTCTTTAATTAGAGAGGTTAGGTTAGTGATGACAGTTTAAAAGGAAGGAGAGTCAAGTTCAAAGTTTTCCTCTCCCGCTAAGGCTAACTGTTATGAGTTGCCGCTGTGGCTCATTCCTATTTTATTCTGGCTGTCTCCTAGCAACTAGGATGCTGGCTGCTACAGTATGTGCAGCAGCATACCTGGCTGGAGTGCCTCGTTACCTGACTCTAGCCTGATGTCTCCTGTAATTGGTCTGGCTCCCTTTAATTAGGGGTTCTGGCCAGTTCCTGTTCCTGGTGATATTCCCTTGCTCCTAATACGTAGTGAAGCCTGTCACCTGGTCCCTGTACCCAATACAGTTCTCAGTCTCCCTGTCTGTTCCTGTATACTGGTGCACTGCCATTTTGGTCCTGTATCCTTCTTCAGTCCTCATATTGCTGGCCCTGCCAGTTCATGCTATGTTGGATCCTGCCCAGTACCTGCTATCCTGTGTCCATTCCTGCTCCATGTCCTTGTCTTGCATGGCCTTCCAGTTAATTTCATGTCTGTTACTGATTCATGTCCTTGTGAATATACCCTGTCAGCTCTGGTTCTGTGTGTTTCCATCCTGTTTGTCCGTGATCACCACCATCAAAGTATATTCACTCCAGATATGCCTGTATTCACAAGCCTGCAGAATTTTCAGCACACCTGATTCTGTTCTTAAGCTATTTGTGACCCCTCCCCCTGTCTAGCACCTGATATATAATTATCTCCAGGAATGATTGAGCAACTGCCACTGTTTGTCTGCATGTCTATGATCACCACCAACAAAGTATATTCACTCCAGCCATGCCTGTATTCACAAGCCTGCAGAATTTTCAGCACACCTGATTCTGTTCTTAAGCTACATCTTAGCCACTGTGTGTTTTTTAAAACTGCAACCAGTCATACAGTTCATCTAGCAAGTGTCTCTGCTTCTAGGTTCATGCTGTCAACACTGCTTTCAATTGGTACCCACCCAGCACCTGATTGTTCCAGCAGTTAACCACAGCCTGGCTAAGTTTACTGCAACAAATACCTCATTGTTTCAGTTACCATAGTCCTTCTGTGAATCCTGCACACTCGTAGTTCAGTAGTCTTTAATCAGCATATTCTGTTAAATCTCACACACATAGCGCTGGAGTTCCCTAACACTAGCTCTATTTTAGTCTTTCATACTGTTGATGTTACAGCACTGGCTGTTGAAACAACAGAGGTTACAGGCAAGAGAAATATTGCAAAGGGAATGAGAAATGTCTACAATTATCACAACTATGCTAGTCTACCAGATTTAGCTATCCTGTTATTAGTGGCACCTCTGTATTTGTTTGGAGGGTTGAACTGGATGAAGAAAAGCAGAAAATAAGATTTTAAACCTACCGGTAAATCTTTTTCTCCTAGTCCGTAGAGGATGCTGGGGACTCCGTAAGTACCATGGGGAATAGACGGGCTCCGCAGGAGACATGGGCACTAAAAAGAACTTTAGATATGGGTGTGCACAGGCTCCTCCCTCTATGCCCCTCCTCCAGACCTCAGTTAGAAAAACTGTGCCCAGAGGAGACGGACAGTACAAGGAAAGGATTTTTGTTAATCTAAGGGCAAGATTCATACCAGCCCACACCATCCACACCGTATAACCTGGATATACGAACCAGTCAACAGTATGAAACAAAACAGCATCAGCCCGAGACTGATCAAAACTGTAACATAACCCTTATGTAAGCAATAACTACATACAAGTCTTGCAGAATGTAGTCCGCACTGGGACGGGAGCCCAGCATCCTCTACGGACTAGGAGAAAAAGATTTACCGGTAGGTTTAAAATCTTATTTTCTCTTACGTCCTAGAGGATGCTGGGTACTCCGTAAGGACCATGGGGATTATACCAAAGCTCCAAAATGGGCGGGAGAGTGCGGATGACTCTGCAGCACCAATTGAGCAAACATGAGGTCCTCATTAGCCAGGGTATCAAACTTGTAGAACTTTGCAAAGGTGTTTGAACCCGAACAAGTCGCTGCTCGGCAAAGCTGTAATGCCGAGACCCCTCGGGCAGCCGCCCAAGAAGAGCCCACCTTCCTAGTGGAATGGGCCTTTACAGAATTCGGTAACTGCAATCCAGCCATAGAATGAGCCTGCTGAATCTGGTTAAAGATCCAGCGAGCAATAGTTTGCTTCGAAGCAGGAGCGCCAACCTTGTCGGCTGCATACAGGACAAACAGTGCCTATGTTTTCCTCACCCTAGCCGTTCTGGCCACATAAATCTTCAATGCCCTGACCACATCAAGGGACTCGGAATCCTACAAGTCCCGCGTAGCCACAGGCACTACAATAGGTTGGTTCATATGAAAAGAAGAAACCACCTTGGGCAAAAATTGAGGACGAGTCCGCAACTCTGCTCTATCCACATGGAAAACCAGATAGGGGCTTTTGTGAGATAAAGCCGCCAATTCCGACACTCGCCTTGCCGATGCCAAGGCCAACAACATGACCACTTTCCAAGTGAGAAACTTAAATTCCACCGTTTTAAGAGGCTCAAACCAGTGAGACTTAAGGAAACGTAACACCACGTTAAGGTCCCAGGGTACCACTGGAGGCACAAAAGGAGGCTGGATATGCAGCACTCCCTTCACAAAAGTCTGTACTTCCGGAAGAGAAGCCAATTCCTTTTGAAAGAAAATGTATAGGGCCGAAATCTGAACCTTAATGGAGCCTAATTTTAGGACCAAATTCACTCCAGTCTGTAGGAAGTGAAGGAAACGGCCCAGATGGAATTCTTCCAGAGGAGCATTCCTGGACTCACACCAAGAGACATACTTCCTCCAAATACGGTGATAATGTTTCGCTGTCACGTCCTTCCTAGCCTTTATCAGAGTAGGAATGAACTCATCCGGAATGCCCTTTTCCGCTAGTATCCGGTGTTCAACCGCCATGCCGTCAAATGCAGCCATGGTAAGTCTTGGAACAGACAGGGCCCCTGTTGTAACAGGTCCTCTCTGAGAGGAAGAGGCCACGGGTCTTCTGTGAGCATTTCCTGCAGATCCGGATACCAGACCCTTCGAGGCCAATCTGGAACAATGAGAATTGTCTGTACTCCTCTTCGTCTTATGATTCTCAATATCTTGGAGATGAGGGGAAGAGGAGGAAACACATAGACCGGCTGGAACACCCACGGTGTCACCAGGGCGTCCACTGCTACCGCCTGAGGGTCCCTCGACTTGGCGCAATACCTCGGTAGCTTTTTGTTGAGGCGTGACGCCATCATGTCTATCTGAGGCAGTCCCCACTGACTTGCAATCTCTGCGAAGACATCCTGATGAAGTCCCCACTCTCCTGGATGTAGATTGTGTCTGCTGAGGAAGTCTGCTTCCCAGTTGTCCACTCCCGGGATGAAGACCGCTGTCAGAGCGCTTACATGATTTTCCGCCCAGCAAAGAATCCTGGTGGCTTCTGCCATTGCCACTCTGCTCTTTGTTCCGCCTTGGCGGTTTACATGAGCCACTGCAGTGATGTTGTCTGACTGAATCAGAACCGGTAGGTCGCGAAGGAAAGTCTCCACTTGACGAAGGCCGTTGTATATGGCCCTCAACTCCAGTACGTTGATGTGAAGACAAGTCTCCTGGCTTGACCAGAGACCCTGGAAGTTTCTCCCCTGTGCGACTGCTCCCCAACCTCGGAGGCTCGCGTCCGTGGTTACCAGAACCCAGTCCTGAATGCCGAACCTGCGACCCTCCAGAAGGTGAGCACTCTGCAGGCACCATAGGAGAGATACCCTGGCCTTGGGGGACAGGGTGATCATCTGATGAATCTGTAGATGAGACCCGGACCACTTATCCAGAAGGTCCCATTGAAAAGTTCTCGCATGGAACCTGCCGAATGGAATGGCCTCGTAAGTTGCCACCATCTTTCCCAGAACTCGAGTGCAGTGATGCACCGACACCCTTTTTGGCTTCAATAGGTCCTTGACCAAAGACACGAGTTCTTGGGCCTTTTCCGTCGGAAGATAAACCCTTTTCTGGTCTGTATCCAGAACCATGCCTAAGAAAGGCAAACGAGTCGTTGGAACCAACTGTGACTTCGGGATATTCAGAATCCAGCCGTGCTGTTGCTACACCCTCAGGGAGAGTGATACGCTGTTCAGTAACTGTTCTCTCGATCTCGCTTTTATTAGGAGATCGTCCAAGTTGCGCAGGATCACCATCATTTCCGCCATCACCTTTGTGAAAATTCTCGGGGCCGTGGAAAGCCCAAACGGCAACGTCTGAAATTGGTAATGACAATCCTGTACAGCAAACCTCAGGAACGCCTGAGGCGGATATATGGGGACATGAAGGTATGTATTCTTTATGTCCAGGGACACCATATAATCCCCCCCTTCCAGGCTGGCGATGACCACTCTGAGCGACTCCATCTTGAACTTGAACCTTTTTAAGTATAGGTTTAAGGATTTTAAATTCAAAATGGGCCTGACCGAACCGTCCGGTTTCGGGACTATAAACAGGGTTGAGTAATACCCCATCCCCTGCTGCAGCAGGGGGACTGTGACCACCACTTGCTGAAGACACAATTTTTGAATTGCATTTAACACTATCTCCCTCTCTGGGGGAGAAGCTGGTAGGGCCGATTTGAAAAACCAGCGAGAAGGCACCTCTTCGAATTCCAGCTTGTAACCCTGGGAAACAATTTCTATTTCCCAGGGATCCACCTGTGAGTGAACCCAGACGTGGCTGAAAAGTCGAAGACGTGCCCCCACAGGGGCGGACTCCCTCAGCGGAGCCCCAGCGTCATGCGGTGGATTTTATAGAGGCCGTGGAGGACTTCTGCTCCTGGGAACTAGCTGTGGTTGGCAGCTTTTTCCTCCTGCCCTTACCTCTGGCAAGAAAGGAAGATCCCCGCACTCTCTTGGGTTTATGCGACCGAAAGGACTGCATCTGATAGTGTGGTGTTTTCTTAGGCTGTGAGGAAACATAAGGCAAAAAAGTTGATTTACCTGCCGTAGCCGTGGAAACAAGGTCCGTGAGACCTTCCCCAAACAATTCCTCACCCTTGTAAGGTAAAACCTCCATATGCCTCTTCGAGTCGGCATCGCCCGTCCATTGACGGGTCCATAGGGCTCGTCTAGCCGAAATCGCCAAAGCGTTGGCCCTGGAACCCAGTAGGCCAATGTCTCTCTGAGCATCCCTCATATACAGGACAGCATCTTTAATATGACCCATGGTCAATAAAATGGTTTCCATATCCAGCGTATCTATATCAGCAGACAAGGTATCTGTCCACGCTGCTACAGCGCTACAAACCCAAGCCGACGCTATCGCCGGTCTGAGTAAGGTACCAGTATGTGTGTAAATAGACTTCAAGGTAGTCTCTTGCCTGCGATCAGCAGGATCCTTGAGGGTTGCCGTATCTTGAGAAGGCAGCGCTACCTTTTTGGATAAGCGAGTCAACGCTTTATCCACCCTCGGGGAGGATTCCCACCACAACCTGTCCTTAGTAGGGAACGGATACGCCATAAGAATCCTTTTGGGAATCTGCAGCTTTTTGTCTGGAGATTCCAAAGCCTTTTCAAATAATTCATTCAGCTCGTGAGATGGGGGAAAGGTTACCTCAGGTTTCTTTTCCTTATACATGCGCACCCTCGTGTCAGGGACAGAGGGATCATCTGTGATATGCAACACCTCTTTTATTGCAATGATCATATAATGAATACTTTTAGCCAATTTTGGCTGCAACTTTGCATCATCGTAGTCGACACTGGAGTCAGAATCTGTGTCGGTATCAGTGTCTACTATTTGGGATAGTGGGCGCTTTTGAGACCCAGAAGGCCCCTGCGACATAGTGAAAGGCAGGGCTACACTCCCTGTACATTTCCCGGACTCAGCTTTGCCCAACCTTTTGTGCAATAAATTCACATTTGCATTAAAAACATTCCACATATCCAACCAGTCAGGTGTCGGCGTTACCACACTCATTTGCTCCACCTCCTCCCTAGAAGAGCCTTCCGCTTCAGACATGCCGACACACGCGTACCGACACACCACACACTCAGGGAATTCTCTATCTGGAGACAGTTCCCCCACAAGGCCCTTTGGAGAGACAGAGAGAGAGTATGCCAGCACACACCCAGCGCCAAGACCCAGGGAAAAAATTACCCAGATAGCGCTTTTAATATATATATAACACTGCGCCAAATTATGTGCCCCCCCCCCCCTTCTTTCAAACCCCCTGTCACCGTGTTCAGCAGGGGAGAGTCCGGGGAGCCAGCTTCTCAGCGGTGTGCTGTGGAGAAAGTGGCGCTGGTGAGTGCTGAGGATCAAGCTCCACCCCCTCAGCGGCGGGCTTCGGTCACGCTCGATTACTTTCATAAACTGGCGGGGGATCTCTTATATATAATGCAGAGCCCATATATGCCCAGATTTTGCCAGATCAGCGGTTTAATTGCTGCCCAGGGCGTCCCCCCTGCGCCCTGCACCCTTACAGTGCCTGCCGTGTGTGTGTTGTGCGGGAGCAATGGCGCGCAGCGTTACCGCTGCGCGTTACCGCTGCGCGTTACCTCAGTGAAGATCCAAAGTCTTCTGCCGCCTCTGAAGTCTTCTTTCTTCTCATACTCACCCGGCTTCTATCTTCCGGCTCTGTGAGGAGGACGGCGGCGCGGCTCCGGGACGAACAGCTAGGAGAGACCTGCGTTCCAACTCCCTCTGGAGCTAATGGTGTCCAGTAGCCTAAGAAGCAGAGCCTAGCAGTTAAGTAGGTCTGCTTCTCTCTCCTCAGTCCCTCGATGCATCGAGTCTGTTGCCAGCAGGCTCCCTGAAAATAAAAAACCTAACAAAACTACTTTCTTTCAGGAAACTCAGTAGAGCACCCTGTAATGCACACAGTCTCCTCTGGGCACAGTATCAAAACTGAGGTCTGGAGGAGGGGCATAGAGGGAGGAGCCAGTGCACACCCATATCTAAAGTTCTTTTTAGTGCCCATGTTATGTTTCCACAGAAAACTCTGGAGAGCTCTCTGCAGTGCACCCATTCTCCTCTGGGCACAAGATCTAACTGAGGTCTGGAGGAGGGGCATAGAGGGAGGAGCCAGTGCACACCCATAGTCAAAGTTCTTTTTAGGTGCCCTATCTCCTGCGGAGCCCGTCTATTCCCCATGGTCCTTACGGAGTCCCCAGCATCCTCTAGGACGTAAGAGAAATATAGGGAAAGTTGTGTCATTATTTGTTTAGACTCACATCCCTCTGTGATGCTGCAGGGCCACCTCCTGTTGACATACAGAATTGATGAGTCTCCTCCGCAAGACGTCCTGATGCTGTACAGCCCACTGGGGTTGGAGCTTTATCTCAGCAAATAAGCCAGGTAAGCTGTCTCCAGGTTGGGTTTGTATTTTTATTGATTGCTACTTTAAAACATTGGGCAGACTTGCACGGTACCCATAGATGCCTGTAGTTTGCAGGATATTACATTACCCCTACAGTATATGTCATTTACATTAGAGATGAGCGCCGGAAATTTTTCGGGTTTTGTGTTTTGGTTTTGGGTTCGGTTCCGCGGCCGTGTTTTGGGTTCGACCGCGTTTTGGCAAAACCTCACCGAATTTTTTTTGTCGGATTCGGGTGTGTTTTGGATTCGGGTGTTTTTTTCAAAAAACCCTAAAAAACAGCTTAAATCATAGAATTTGGGGGTCATTTTGATCCCAAAGTATTATTAACCTCAAAAACCATAATTTCCACTCATTTTCAGTCTATTCTGAATACCTCACACCTCACAATATTATTTTTAGTCCTAAAATTTGCACCGAGGTCGCTGTGTGAGTAAGATAAGCGACCCTAGTGGCCGACACAAACACCGGGCCCATCTAGGAGTGGCACTGCAGTGTCACGCAGGATGTCCCTTCCAAAAAACCCTCCCCAAACAGCACATGACGCAAAGAAAAAAAGAGGCGCAATGAGGTAGCTGTGTGAGTAAGATAAGCGACCCTAGTGGCCGACACAAACACCGGGCCCATCTAGGAGTGGCACTGCAGTGTCACGCAGGATGTCCCTTCCAAAAAACCCTCCCCAAACAGCACATGACGCAAAGAAAAATTAAAGAAAAAAGAGGTGCAAGATGGAATTGTCCTTGGGCCCTCCCACCCACCCTTATGTTGTATAAACAGGACATGCACACTTTAACCAACCCATAATTTCAGTGACAGGGTCTGCCACACGACTGTGACTGAAATGACGGGTTGGTTTGGACCCCCACCAAAAAAGAAGCAATTAATCTCTCCTTGCACAAACTGGCTCTACAGAGGCAAGATGTCCACCTCATCATCATCCTCCGATATATCACCGTGTACATCCCCCTCCTCACAGATTATCAATTTGTCCCCACTGGAATCCACCATCTCAGCTCCCTGTGTACTTTGTGGAGGCAATTGCTGCTGGTCAATGTCTCCACGGAGGAATTGATTATAATTCATTTTAATGAACATCATCTTCTCCACATTTTCTGGATGTAACCTCGTACGCCGATTGCTGACAAGGTGAGCGGCGGCACTAAACACTCTTTCGGAGTACACACTTGTGGGAGGGCAACTTAGGTAGAATAAAGCCAGTTTGTGCAAGGGCCTCCAAATTGCCTCTTTTTCCTGCCAGTATAAGTACGGACTGTGTGACGTGCCTACTTGGATGCGGTCACTCATATAATCCTCCACCATTCTTTCAATGTTGAGAGAATCATATGCAGTGACAGTAGACGACATGTCCGTAATCGTTGTCAGGTCCTTCAGTCCGGACCAGATGTCAGCATCAGCAGTCGCTCCAGACTGCCCTGCATCACCGCCAGCGGGTGGGCTCGGAATTCTGAGCCTTTTCCTCGCACCCCCAGTTGCGGGAGAATGTGAAGGAGGAGATGTTGACAGGTCGCGTTCCGCTTGACTTGACAATTTTCTCACCAGCAGGTCTTTCAACCCCAGCAGACTTGTGTCTGCCGGAAAGAGAGATCCAAGGTAGGCTTTAAATCTAGGATCGAGCACGGTGGCCAAAATGTAGTGCTCTGATTTCAACAGATTGACCACCCGTGAATCCTTGTTAAGCGAATTAAGGGCTCCATCCACAAGTCCCACATGCCTAGCGGAATCGCTCCGTGTTAGCTCCTCCTTCAATGTCTCCAGCTTCTTATGCAAAAGCCTGATGAGGGGAATGACCTGACTCAGGCTGGCAGTGTCTGAACTGATTTCACGTGTGGCAAGTTCAAAGGGCATCAGAACCTTGCACAACGTTGAAATCATTCTCCACTGCGCTTGAGACAGGTGCATTCCACCTCCTATATCGTGCTCAATTGTATAGGCTTGAATGGCCTTTTGCTGCTCCTCCAACCTCTGAAGCATATAGAGGGTTGAATTCCACCTCGTTACCACTTCTTGCTTCAGATGATGGCAGGGCAGGTTCAGTAGTTTTTGGTGGTGCTCCAGTCTTCTGTACGTGGTGCCTGTACGCCGAAAGTGTCCCGCAATTCTTCTGGCCACCGACAGCATCTCTTGCACGCCCCTGTCGTTTTTTAAATAATTCTGCACCGCAAAATTCAAGGTATGTGCAAAACATGGGACGTGCTGGAATTTGCCCATATTTAATGCACACACAATATTGCTGGCGTTGTCCGATGCCACAAATCCACAGGAGAGTCCAATTGGGGTAAGCCATTCCGCGATGATCTTCCTCAGTTGCCGTAAGAGGTTTTCAGCTGTGTGCGTATTCTGGAAACCGGTGATACAAAGCGTAGCCTGCCTAGGAAAGAGTTGGCGTTTGCGAGATGCTGCTACTGGTGCCGCCGCTGCTGTTCTTGCGGCGGGAGTCCATACATCTACCCAGTGGGCTGTCACAGTCATATAGTCCTGACCCTGCCCTGCTCCACTTGTCCACATGTCCGTGGTTAAGTGGACATTGGGTACAGCTGCATTTTTTAGGACACTGGTGACTCTTTTTCTGAGGTCTGTGTACATTTTCGGTATCGCCTGCCTAGAGAAATGGAACCTAGATGGTATTTGGTACCGGGGACACAGTACCTCCAACAAGTCTCTAGTTGGCTCTGCAGTAATGATGGATACCGGAACCACGTTTCTCACCACCCAGGATGCCAAGGCCTCAGTTATCCGCTTTGCAGTAGGATGACTGCTGTGATATTTCATCTTCCTCGCAAAGGACTGTTGGACAGTCAATTGCTTGGTGGAAGTAGTAAAAGTGGTCTTACGACTTCCCCTCTGGGAAGACCATCGACTCCCAGCAGCAACAACAGCAGCGCCAGCAGCAGTAGGCGTTACACGCAAGGATGCATCGGAGGAATCCCAGGCAGGAGAGGAATCGTCAGAATTGCCAGTGACATGGCCTGCAGGACTATTGGCATTCCTGGGGAAGGAGGAAATTGACACTGAGGGAGTTGGTGGGGTGGTTTGCGTGAGCTTGGTTACAAGAGGAAGGGATTTACTGGTCAGTGGACTGCTTCCGCTGTCACCCAAAGTTTTTGAACTTGTCACTGACTTATTATGAATGCGCTGCAGGTGACGTATAAGGGAGGATGTTCCGAGGTGGTTAACGTCCTTACCCCTACTTATTACAGCTTGACAAAGGCAACACACGGCTTGACACCTGTTGTCCGCATTTCTGTTGAAATACTTCCACACCGAAGAGCTGATTTTTTTGGTATTTTCACCAGGCATGTCAGTGGCCATATTCCTCCCACGGACAACAGGTGTCTCCCCGGGTGCCTGACTTAAACAAACCACCTCACCATCAGAATCCTCCTTGTCAATTTCCTCCCCAGCGCCAGCAACACCCATATCCTCCTCATCCTGGTGTACTTCAACACTGACATCTTCAATCTGACTATCAGGAACTGGACTGCGGGTGCTCCTTCCAGCACTTGCAGGGGGCGTGCAAATGGTGGAAGGCGCATGCTCTTCACGTCCAGTGTTGGGAAGGTCAGGCATCGCAACCGACACAATTGGACTCTCCTTGTGGATTTGGGATTTCGAAGAACGCACAGTTCTTTGCGGTGCTTTTGCCAGCTTGAGTCTTTTCAGTTTTCTAGCGAGAGGCTGAGTGCTTCCATCCTCATGTGAAGCTGAACCACTAGCCATGAACATAGGCCAGGGCCTCAGCCATTCCTTGCCACTCCGTGTGGTAAATGGCATATTGGCAAGTTTACGCTTCTCCTCCGACAATTTTATTTTAGGTTTTGGAGTCCTTTTTTTACTGATATTTGGTGTTTTGGATTTGACATGCTCTGTACTATGACATTGGGCATCGGCCTTGGCAGACGACGTTGCTGGCATTTCATCGTCTCGGCCATGACTAGTGGCAGCAGCTTCAGCACGAGGTGGAAGTGGATCTTGATCTTTCCCTAATTTTGGAACCTCAACATTTTTGTTCTCCATATTTTAATAGGCACAACTAAAAGGCACCTCAGGTAAACAATGGAGATGGATGGATACTAGTATACTTATGGATGGACTGCCGAGTGCCGACACAGAGGTAGCTACAGCCGTGGACTAACGTACTGTGTCTGCTGCTAATATAGACTGGATGATTGATAATGAGATGAAATCAATATATATATGTATGTATATATAATATCACTAGTACTGCAGCCGGACAGGTAGATAATATATTTATTAGGTAATGATGACTGATGATGGACCTGCTGGACACTGTCAGCTCAGCAGCACCGCAGACTGCTACAGTAAGCTACTATACTCTATAGTAGTATGTACAAAGAAGAAAGAAAAAAAAAACCACGGGTAGGTGGTATACAATTATGGATGGACTGCCGAGTGCCGACACAGAGGTAGCTACAGCCGTGGACTAACGTACTGTGTCTGCTGCTAATATAGACTGGATGATTGATAATGAGATGAAATCAATATATATATGTATGTATATATAATATCACTAGTACTGCAGCCGGACAGGTAGATAATATATTTATTAGGTAATGATGACTGATGACGGACCTGCTGGACACTCTCAGCTCAGCAGCACCGCAGACTGCTACAGTAAGCTACTATACTCTATAGTAGTATGTACAAAGAAGAAAGAAAAAAAAAAACCACGGGTAGGTGGTATACAATTATGGATGGACTGCCGAGTGCCGACACAGAGGTAGCTACAGCCGTGGACTAACGTACTGTGTCTGCTGCTAATATAGACTGGATGATTGATAATGAGATGAAATCAATATATATATGTATGTATATATAATATCATTAGTACTGCAGCCGGACAGGTAGATAATATATTTATTAGGTAATGATGACTGATGAAGGACCTGCTGGACACTGTCAGCTCAGCAGCACCGCAGACTGCTACAGTAAGCTACTATACTCTATAGTAGTATGTACAAAGAAGAAAGAAAAAAAAAACCACGGGTAGGTGGTATACAATTATGGATGGACTGCAGAGTGCCGACACAGAGGTAGCTACAGCCGTGGACTACCGTACTGTACTGTGTCTGCTGCTAATATAGACTGGATGATAATGAGATGTAGTATGTATAAAGAAGAAAAAAAAAACCACGGGTAGGTGGTATACAATTATGGATGGACTGCCAAGTGCCGACACAGAGGTAGCTACAGCCGTGGACTACCGTACTGTACTGTGTCTGCTGCTAATATAGACTGGATTATAATGAGATGTAGTATGTATAAAGAAGAAAGAAAAAAAAACCACGGGTAGGTGGTATACAATTATGGATGGACTGCCGAGTGCCGACACAGAGGTAGCTACAGCCGTGGACTACCGTACTGTACTGTGTCTGCTGCTAATATAGACTGGATGATAATGAGATGTAGTATGTATAAAGAAGAAAGAAAAAAAAAACCACGGGTAGGTGGTATACAATTATGGATGGACTGCCGAGTGCCGACACAGAGGTAGCTACAGCCGTGAACTACCGTACTGTGTCTGCTGCGACTGGATGATAAATAATGATATAAAAAATATATATATATCACTACTGCAGCCGGACAGGTATATATTATATAATGACGGACCTGCTGGACACTGTCTGTCAGCAGAATGAGTTTTTTATAGAATAAAAAAACACCACACAAGTCACACGACGAGTGTTTAACTTTTTCAGGCAATCACAATATAGTATACTATACTGGTGGTCAGTGTGGTCAGGTCACTGGTCAGTCACACTGGCAGTGGCACTCCTGCAGCAAAAGTGTGCACTGTTTAATTTTAATAATATGTACTCCTGGCTCCTGCTATAACCTATAACTGCTCCCCAGTCTCCCCCACAATTAAGCTGTGTGAGCACAGTCAGATATTATACATAGATGATGCAGCACACTGGGCTGAGCACAGATATGGTATGTGACTGAGTCACTGTGTATCGTTTTTTTCAGGCAGAGAACGGATTATATTAAATAAAACTGCACTGGTGGTCACTGGTCAGTGGTCAGTCACTAGTAAACTCTGCACTCTCTAGTACTCCTAAGCTCCAGTAAATCAAGTGTCTCTGTCTCAATCTCACTCTCTCTCTTCTAATCTAAATGGAGAGGACGCCAGCCACGTCCTCTCCCTATCAATCTCAATGCACGTGTGAAAATGGCGGCGACGCGCGGCTCCTTATATAGAATCCGAGTCTCGCGAAAGAATCCGAGCCTCGCGAGAATCCGACAGCGTCATGATGACGTTCGGGCGCGCTCGGGTTAACCGAGCAAGGCGGGAAGATCCGAGTCGCTCGGATCCGTGTAAAAAAAGCTGAAGTTCGGGCGGGTTTGGATTCCGAGGAACCGAACCAGCTCATCTCTAATTTACATCAGTCTCTGCCTCATGCTGACATTACGAATATTGACATGGTGACTGTCGACCTAATATACCAAACCCAATCATAAATTAAAGACTGTATGTTCATTCCTCAGCTACTACATTAAACATCATTCAATGAAGCATAAATAGATCTTCCTTGATTAACTATATTCCCTATATGTGAGCCCATGTTATAACGTCTATCAGCTGCATTTTAACAAAGTGAGGAGTGGGCACTTATTCAGAAACTGAAAGAAAGCATGACATGTTCTTATTTGTTCTGAGAATAGTATGCTATACATGTATTCAGGGTTGGCTGGCCCACAGGGGTACAGGGGAAACCCCCGGTTGGCCCCATTGACACCAGGGATCCTCTAGGGATCAGGTTCCAGACTTTGCACTTGAATTATACATAAATTACATTATACTGCACAGACTATTTTATATTTTCTACAGTGGATTAACCTGGTAAATTATCATGCATGGAGTATATTTATAAAGGGGTCCAGATCATACTCTCTCTAATGGTAAGCGAAACCTCCGTTAGATGGCCACACCCCATCTGGAGGCTGACCACACCCCTACTGCATTCCCTCAGTGGGCCTTTCATGCGCCAGTTCGACACTGCATGTATTGTATCCATGTACAGTATTGTATAACATTTAACGTAGGCAAATGAGAAAAGTTCTGCATTAGTAGGATGAAAACCAGATATGCTATTACTTACTGGCTAACATTAGTATAAGTGGTAACTGGAGTAAAAGTGCAAAGAGTTAATACAAACAGCAATGTTCGGAAATTATCATCACATATAACAAGAGATATTCATTTTTAAATAGTGTGTAAAACCTCTATTTAGTATGATTAAATGTCAAAGGTTGTGTTGTACTGAAATAAGCCAAATACAGTACATTAAGTAAATGGAGTGTTTGTACTTATCCAGATATATTCATCAGATTCTCTCACCTGTTCCATAGAAAAACTGTTCCATGACCTGCATCCTGTGGTCACAGATCCACATTGCCACTGTATTCAATTGACACAGGAAGTCTGCAATGGGGACCATCCATTTAAACTGATTGCAGAATGGCCACTTTAAAAATGGCCAAATATGTACGGTAGATATGAAGGGCCAAATGTAATAGAGTGAGAGTGATTTGGTAAGGTTTTGCAGTTTTTTTTAAAGTGGCAATCATTTACACTGCAAAACCAGGTTGATCTTGCCGTGTAAATGATTGCCACTTTTAAAAAAACTGCGAAACCTTACCAAATCTCTCACTTTTTGAAACTCTCACTCTATTACATTTGGCCCGATTTGTCTGAGCAACAAAAATCGGATTCGATTTCACTGTTCAGAATGTAACATTTTGTTAGGCAGCACAGCTCTTGTTACTGCATTTATCAAAATGCATTTTACATCTTAGAAAATTCCTAACTACTTTTATCTGATAACAGTGCATAGCCAAACAATTAAAGTTACAGTATTTTTGAAGGAAATTTTGTCATGGCAACCTCAATCCTGAAAAAATAGATGATTAAGAGTCTTATTAGCAATCATCAGGGAGGAAAGCAAGTACAACCATACATGTCATTCAGTTGCTACAGTAAAAATGCATCTCAACTAAATCATTGTAACTTTTTATGCATGTATTGGTATACATATCTACTTTTCTTAGTATGGTTATGAAGTGTTGCTGTGCCATTTGAATTACTGGTGATTTGAAGTCTTTTTCCTGTACTCTACTGATCTCTGTTTGGCTAATGGTGTTCCGTTGAGGAAGGAAACTGAGCTATCACAGGCAGGTTTTGTATATAATGTCGACATGCACCACGTCAACATAGGAATGTTGACATTGCATCATGTAGACAGTGACAGCTGACACGTTAATAATTTAACATGTCGGCTCTAATCAAGTGTCGACATGGTCAGAATGTTGACAGTGTGCATTTGCGGGAAGTCTATCCCTAAATTGTAACTCTAAGCCTATCCCTAAGACTAATATTGGCATTTTCACAATGTCAACATTTCATATGTTGACATTCTGTCCAGTCAACTATTTCAGTTGTCGACATTTTAACTGTGTCGACATCATAACTGTCGACATTCTGGTGTTAATATTATGAATGTCGATTTGATGACTTCCTTTTGCAGAAGGCCACAAACAGGAAACACTGCCAGGTAATGGGCTCTTTACTGTACATACAGTATACTACGGACCTTTTTAGCAGAATTTGCAATCCTTTCACTCGCATGCTGGGGCCCACCCATCGCAGGGTAAGGCCACTCAGCATCCTGTCCGCCGCCCACTCACTGCGATCACGCTGAAATTGTGGTGCGATTGCAATTCCAGAGTGTTCGCCAAAATTATGGAAGCCTTCTGCGGCACAGCCTGGCTGCGACAGAAAGAGCCCTGGCACCAGTTTTAAGATTGAGCAGCTGCATGTGACGACATGCAGCCACCATGATAATTCCACCATCATGCCCCCTGTTTATGCCGCCACCCCCCTCATTTGTCTTCTGACGCCCCCGCAATGCTGTATCTCTGCCTTGGAAACAGAGAGTTGCCGCCCCACGAACACCTCTGTCTGGCAATCAGGCAGAGGTGTTCGTAATTACTGCAGGTCATCCACAGTAAATGCGGGCACATGCGCAGGATGGGCCCTGCGTACAGTGTGATCGCAAAAATTCCAGATAGATTGCGATTTGCGATCCAACCTGAATTAGCCCCTATATACACTGGTTACAGAGGGATGAGACAATACACTGTACACTAGTAACGTTGTATGTTATTGTAGCCATTAATGTATATATTGTATATTGCAGAATATTTTATTGTAGCCATTAAGGTATATATTATTCACATGCAGTAGTGTATATAATGTATCCTAACCATCATGCAATAAGTTCTGAATTACACCACAGGGAATAATGTAGGAATGGTGTCAATGGGGGTTGGGGCTGACATGCCGGTCATCGGGATACCTCGGTCAGAATACCAACCACGGCATCCCGATGATGAGAAACCTGACGGGCAAGGTAAGTATACTTACCTTTACCTAATGCACCCCTAGCCCTAACCCTCCCTTACCGCAGCCTAAACCTAACCCCCCCTGCAGCCTCAACCTAACCCTCCCCCTGCAGCTTAATCCTAAACCTCCCAGTGGGTGCCTAAACCTAACCCTCCCTCCTCACAGCCTAAACCTAACCTCCCCCTGCAGCTTACCTCTCCGGGGACTTGTTCGGGACCCAAGCTGTTGGGATTCCGGCACCGAGATTGTGATCCTAGTTGGGATGCAGGCGCTGGCATTCAGAGCAGTGTTGGGATTCCGGCGTCAGTATTTTGACTACCGGGATCCAGACCGCCGGGATCCTGACCAGATCATGTCAATGGCAACTGTGCATAGGTGAATGGAATGCGCTGTGCCAACTTTGCTTTGGATCAAAAAACACTTGTCATACCTCTGGAGACCTGGGTCAGGTAAGGGCAATAGGTGCTGTGAGGATACTGGGTTCCAAATCACTCAGTCATGGTGGTAGATGAAAAACCAACAGTGGTTTATTGAACAGAATGGGTTATAAACAGCTCAGCACACTTCTGTGATCCAATTCTACACGACAATCCCTCCTGGAACTCCTGACAGAACATTACTTCTTAGCCAGTCTCCTGCCACTCTCTCACCTTCTCTGTCAGACCTCTCTCAATCCCCCCTGTTTGCTATTATCAAAACCTTTGTCTTTTCTACCAGAAGGCGACACCCCCAGAACAGTTTCAGAGCAAACCTACTTTCACATGTCCAGGCATGTCCCCTAGGCCACAATAGATGTTAACTAAATTAACCTTACTTAATCTGATTGTGTGGCCTGGAATCCATTGTGTGGGGAAGAATGAGGGGGTTGTATGGCCTGACATCTGAGACTGGCTGTATCTACCCAACAGCAAACACACAAGTTATCTGAGCAGTCACATAGGGGGAACATTATTTTACAAGCTATAACACAATAACCAATACATTCATATATATATACATCGAAAACATAACTGTACCCTTGTAACAATAACATCATACAATATAATACAATATTGCCTAGTACATAGCCAAATACAGATCAACAATTAGTGTAGTCCATGGGTAAGACCAGGGCTAGGGAAGTAGCTGCGTGTATTTTACCACTGTGTGACACAACGCGCCAGCTGTGTTGTCACATTTCCTCCCTCTACTTCCAAGCCCGGTGTCCTGGGTGGCTTAAGCTTGCTGAGAGTAATGGTATTCTCCTGTACCCTGGGTATTGGTAGCGAGGGATCTCCTGGGCTTGCTCGGCGCTGGGTCTGGTTCCTGCTGATGGGACAGGCCATCTGCGTTCCCATGATCTCTCCCCTTTTTGTGAGAGATAGAGAAATTGTATAGTTGTAGGGCTAAGCTCCATCTCAGCAGTCGTCCATTGTCTCCGGCAGTGCGCTGTAACCAACTAAGGGGACTGTGGTCTGTTACCACTGAGAACTCGCGCCCGTACACATATGAGTGCAATTTCTTGAGTGCCCAGACTATGGCCAGGCACTCCTTTTCAATAGTGGCATAGGCTATCTCACTGTCCATAAGTTTTCGGGAGAGAAAGGCAACTGGGTGTTCACAACCATCCTCCCCTACTTGGCTCAACACAGCTCCTATTCCACAACCCGAGGCATCTGTTTGCACAATGAACCACCGGCGGAAGTCGGGGGCTGCTAACACTGGGGATTGGGACAAAATGTCCTTCAGCTTGGAAAAAGCCTGCTCACACTCTGGGCTCCAGTCAATTTGTCGGGTGTACTTTTTTGTCGTTAGGTCAGTCAGGGGTTTGGCAATGGTGCTGTACTGGGGCACAAATTTACGGTAGTACCCTGCTGTTCCAAGGAAGGCACGTACCTGTTTTTGGTTAGTGGGCCGAGGCCATTTCAGGATGGCCTCAATTTTCGCTGGCTCTGGACGAATATGGCCTCCACCAACCCTATGCCCGAGGTACAACACCTCTGCCATCCCCAGCTGACATTTGTCAGGTCGGATTGTTAACCCTGCCTTGCTGATCCGTGCCAACACCTGGGCCACATGCTGCAGATGCTCCTCCCATGTCTGACTAAAAATGGCTATGTCATCAAGGTATGCCTGGACAAAGTCCTGACACCCTGTCATTAGGTGATCTATGGTACGCTGAAAGGTGGCTGGGGCATTCTTCATCCCAAAGGGCATGGCAGTAAATTCAAAGAGCCCAAATGGGGTGCTGAATGCAGACCTCTCCTGTGCCTCCCTGGTAAGGGGTATCTGCTAGTATCCTTTGCTAAGATCCAGAGTGGATACATAGCGTGCCATTCCCAACCTGTCTAACAGCTCATCTACCCGGGGCATGGGGTATGCATCTGTCACTGTCACCTTGTTCAGCCTCCTATAGTCCACGCAGAAGCGGGTACTGCCATCTTTCTTGGGCACTAGGACTACGCTGGCGGCCCAGGGACTATGGGACGGTACAATAACACGAAGCACCAGCATTTCATCGACCTCCCTTTTGATCATATCAATCACCCCGGGGTTCACCCGATAAGTGGGTTGCCTAGTGGGCCGAGCCTCTCCGGTGTTGACATGATGGGCCACTACATGAGTGCGCCCTGGCCTGCTTGTGAATTGTGGCCTCTCTACCTCCAATACCTCCCTCATCTGTAGGGCCTTGGTTTCGGTTAACTGCGAGCCTATGGGCACCACCTCCACTCCTAGGTCCCTCTTGGTGGCTGCTAGAATGTCAGGGAAGGGGTCAGTCTCTGGGTCATCCATAGGTGGGCAGCAGATTGCCACCACCCCTATCTCCCTGGTGACATATTTCTTTAACATATTAATGTGGTAGGTACCCACCCGCTTCCCTGTTTGGTCTAGGGCAATAATGTAATCTACCCGGCCCTGCCGATCCACTACAGTATAAGGCCCTGCCCAGGTCACCTGTAACTTATGCTTTCAGGCAGGTACTAGCACCATCACTTTCTGTCCAACCTCTAGTTCCCTGTCCTGCGCTCGTTGGTTATAGTACCGGCACTGTCTTTCCTGCGCGCCCAGGGTGTGGTCATGCGCAAGCTGCATCAGCCTGTGCAGTTTCTCCTTCATTTGGACTACATATTCCAAGATGGGAACCTCAGGTTCCTGAAATGACCCTTCCCAGCTTTCCCTGACTGGGTCAAGTGGTCCCTTTACCATTCGGGCATATAGTAACTCGAAAGGAGAAAATCCGGTTGAATCCTGCGGCACTTTGAGGTACGCGAATAATAGCTGTTGCAAGGACTTCTCTTAGTCTCCCCCCTCCGATTCAGCAAATGCCCGCAGCAACTGCTTTAGGGTCGAATTGAATCTCTCACAGAGACCATTAGTCTGGGGGTGATAAGGGGTGGTGCGTAAGGGATGGAACCCAAAGTTGTCCCATACCGTTTGCAGCAATTCCCCTTGAAATTGCGTACCCTGATCAGTAACTACTTCTTGGGGAAATCCTACGCGACTAAAAATATCCATAAGAGCCTGGGCGATATGTTCAGCATCTATGGATGCCAGTGCCACTGCCTCTGGGTATCTAGTCGCGTAATCAACTACAGTCAGTATGTATCTCTTTCCTGTTCAGCTTGGTTTCTTAAAAGGCCTCATAATGTCCATGGCCACTCTCTTAAATGGCTCACTTATGACAGGCATGTGTTGTAGGGGAACCCGGCGTGGGGGTCCCCCGAGGCGTTGGCAGACCTCACATGACTCTCTATACTGTATTATCTCCTGGTTAACCCCAGACCAGAAGAAATGTCGTAGCAGCCGGGCACGGGTTTTCCGAACCCCTAAGTGGCCTGCTAAGGGAATGTCATGGGCAAGGGCCAGCAACCGGGCACGGTACTGCTGTGGAACAATCAACTGTTTTCTTAGGACCCCGGGCTCTAATGGGTCTGCTTTTACTGGCACCCGGTACAGTCTCCTCTCCTCCCACATAATGTGATCCTCCTGAGGCCCCCAATCTGTTCGTCCCGCTGCCCTGCGGAGGCTAGCTAGGGAGGGGTTGGTCCGTTGGGCTTCCCTAAAGGCTACCCTATCTACTTCCCCCAGATTCTCATCACAGTCAGGCAAGTCTGGTACAGGGTTACTCACCGCCAACGGTTCAGGGTTTGTGGCTGTCACATCCACCGAGACTCCTGGTGCTGGCATGAGAGGGTCCTCATGCACTGTCTCCAATGCCTGTGCTTGGCTTCGGGTGATAGCTCCCACAAAGTAACTAGCCAATCCAGCACCCAGATCATTGCCCAGAATGATGTGAGTGGGTAATCCATCCAAAAGTCTCACATTTACCTCTCCAGAGTCCAGGCCCCAGTCCAGGTGTACCCTTGCCCTAGGTATTACAGTGATCTGCCCTCCTGCCATGGAAATTTTAACTTTCCTTTTCTTCAGTATTTGGCAGAGGGGAATTAATTCTGGCCGGATAAGGGTGATAGAAGCTCCAGAGTCTCTCAACCCTTGCAGCTCCTTCCCATTAACTTTTACAGGTTGTAGGTGGGTCTTCATATTATCTGGGGTGGATTTCCCAATAGCTGCTACCACCTCTACTTGGTATGCTACTTCCTCCGCCTCTGGCGCATCAGGAAAGTAGTCCGCCTCCCCCGTTCCAAATGATTCGTGGCACACAGCCACCCGCGACATGGCAGATTGGGCAACTGGGAGTGGCCGTTTTACCCGTGTACCGTCCCGAAGTAAATGCCCCACCTGGTCACAGTTGTAGCAGCGTCAGCTTGCAGGTGACGCTGGTCCCCGAGACCTTGAATTTCTGGCTACGGAAGCTGGGGTATGTATTGGGGCCGGCCAGTGGGGGAGCAATGGTAGATCACGATCCTGCTGGGGCCGTCGGAGGGTTGTCTTCTCCTCTGTGTTGGCACCTCTCCACCGAGGCCTGTTAGCTGTGAACTCATCTGCTAGGTGTGCTGCTTTTTCCGGAGTGGTAGGGTTCCGGTCTGCCACCCACTCCCTGATCTCTGGAGGCATCTTGTTTAGCAACTGCTCCAAAATAAAAGCATTTTTAATGTCTGCTACAGTAAGGGCCTTCTTCACGGCCAGCCACTTATCACAGTTCCTCCGCAGCAAGTTATTGAACTCTATAAATGAGGCATCTCCTTTCCGTGCCATAGTCCGGAACTTACTGCGATACGATTCCACGGTCACCGCATATCTGGCAAGCAGCACACTCCGTACCTCCTTATATATCAGGATCTGCTCTGGGCTCAGGGCATGGCATGCCTCCAGTGCCCGTCCTCTCAGACTGGGTACCAAATATCGAGGCCACTCTGCTGCCTCAATTCCATGCATTATCATAACAGATTCAAACATCTGCAAATGAGTATCAATATCCGAACTGACCTCATGAAAAGGTGGGACCTCAGCCGGGATGTCTGCCTTACCGCTACTGCCGGGGCGGTTATACCGGTCTGAGCCCCCAATGCGGCTCCCAGTACTGATGCTCCTTGTCCTAGTGCTGCCAGCAACTCCCGCAACTGATCTGTACTTCCAATGGCCAGTGCAGGGCTCGTTGTAGCAGTTCCAGTGGTTCCTTGACCTCCTGCCCAGGGTGTTCTTGGTCCCATTCAGCTAGCTTTGCCATTAAGACTGCTCTGGTGTCCGATGCATTAAACTCAATCTGTCTTGTTTGACAGAGGTCCTGTAGTTGATCCTTCTTGCTGTATCAGTAGCATAGCGGGGCAGAATCCATTGCCTGCTGTGGTTTATTCCTTTCTGCTGGTGTCTTGAGTGATTCCACCGCTGCCGCCAAATGTGAGGATACTGGGTTCCAAATCACTCAGTCATGGTGGTAGATGAAAACCAACAGTGGTTTATTGAACAGAATGGGTTATAAACAGCTCAGCACACTTCTGTGATCCAATTCTACACGACAATCCCTCCTGGAACTCCTGACAGAACATTACTTCTTAGCCAGTCTCCTGCCACACTCTCACCTTCTCTGTCAGATCTCTCTCAATCCCCCCTGTTTGCTATTATCAAAACCTTTGTCTTTTCTACCAGAAGGCGACACCCCCAGAACAGTTTCAGAGCAAACCTACTTTCACATGTCCAGGCATGTCCCCTAGGCCACAATAGATGTTAACTAAATTAACCTTACTTAATCTGATTGTGTGGCCTGGAATCCATTGTGTGGGGAAGAATGAGGGGGTTGTATGGCCTGACATCTGAGACTGGCTGTATCTCCAACAGCAAACACACAGGTTATCTGAGCAGTCACATGGGGGGAACATTATTTTACAAGCTATAACACAATAACCAATACATTCATATATATACATCGAAAACATAACTGTACCCTTGTAACAATAACATCATACAATATAATACAATATTGCCTAGTACATAGCCAAATACAGATCAACAATTAGTGTAGTCCATGGGTAAGACCAGAGCTAGGGAAGTAGCTGCGTGTCTTTTACCACTGTGTGACACAACGCGCCGGCTGTGTTGTCACAGGTGCCTTTTCCTAAATACTGTTATGCTAATGTTGATAATATGAGTTCATGTCAAAAGTGATGGCCTAGAGCCTGGTTCATAGATGCACCCTAATGCCATCGCAGCTGTCATCCTGTACACAGCGGCTATGCAAATATATGCAAATGTTGCAAACCCCAGGATTTGTACTGAGATTCCCTCTGGCAGTGTCTCAGATCCACCATTTGTGCAGGAATATGCTACCATCGGATGCACACTGGTGGATCATTGACCTTCTAAATAACCCTATGCTTGCTCAGAATAGCCATTGAAAGTTAGATGCCTGAGCCATTTTAACTGTATACAAGATCGCATTCGCAAGCTGTGACATGACTCTGGGATGGTTGCAATATGTCTGCATTTGAGTGGCCACCCCTGTTACCACCCACAATTGCTCCCTGACTGTCAGTCACTTTGCATATAAATTCTTGCTGCGACCACCATCACATGGCAATCGCACATGCGAGGTTCATCTTAGACGCATGCGCAGTGGCAAAAAAATCGCTCATCTGCATCTGACATCAGCATTGCGTCCATCTTTGAGCCAGACCCTTAGTTAGACTAGAAGAGGTGAAACATTTGCCCACTAAGTTAGTCCTGTTTCAGTGCAATATCCTGCACAATCCATATGTTAATCTGCATGTCCTGTACTCCAGCCAGATAGTAGTTTGTGGCTCTCAGGGTCATCACTGCATGTTTAGTTATGTATACATGTCGGAATTGCAGTCTGTTTCCCTGAGTGTTTAGCCGTACCATGCATTATAGTAATACAGTGCTACTTCTAAGTTATGACTGTGTGCTCCTTTATACCTTTTTGCTTACATACAAGGTCAGTCCTGTATGAGTAAAATGGCACTCATAGAGGATGTGTTTATGCTCATACTTGAAAATGAATGCTTAAATATGCCTGTCATGTCTGCGTGCTGTAAAAATACCAGGCATCATTTTTCTTCTTTATGAATCTGTTTTATTCTGTTGCATGGGAAAAATGAGAAAACAATATAAACAGATGGGTAATGGATTTATTCATGAGAGCTGCTTTCATAAATGCTTGTGCAATCACACTATGATGTCAGACAAAGGCATAGGATAAGGGCAAGTGCTTTCTCTGCTTTATTTCACCAGCCGCTTCACTATATTTCATGAATGATTTTCTTTTTAAGCACAATCAATGCTAAACACTGAGAGGGAGACCTTGCTGATCATTTTGGCAAAGCAAAGTAGCAAATAGTCATTAGAGGATTGATAGGAAATGGGTTGGTAATAAATAATCACTTCATTTAGAGGTTTTTGTTTCGTTTTTATAGCCTTTAGTCTACACATTATAATTTTTGCTACAGTTATATCATCTTGAGGATCTGATGTTATTGTATATTCAGCTATGTTTGGGCCTGATTCTGACCTAATCGCTGCTATGCGTTTTTGCACAGTGGGCGATCAAGTAATAACTGCACATGCGTATGCACCGCAATGCGCATGTACGTTGACCAACAACAACGGGCATCACCAGTCAGCGACAGCATGGTGTGAAAATTTCATTCGCACGGGCGTTCGCAAGGTGATTGAAGAAAGAGGCCATTTGTGGGTGGTAACTGACCGTTTACTGTGAGTGTCCAGAAAAACGCAGGCGTTCCCAAGTGTTTTCAGGGAGGGTGTGTGACGTCAGCTCCGGCCCCGATCAGCCTGTTCTGATCGCACTGTAGGAGTAAGTCCTGGGCTGCGCAGAGACAGCACAGACTGAATTTTTGCGGCTTAGCGTACACATGGGATCCTACACTTGAATGGCGAATTTACACTCCCCCTGGGGCGGTGACTATCTAAACGCAGGACAGCAAAGTTAGCAGCCCAGCGATGAGGTCTGAATCACCTCCTTATTTTGCTAATGAGGAATTTGAATTTTTCTGTACTTGCGTGCCAATAGGTTACCTTTTGCTTTTGCATTGAGTTTGTGTTATTTATTTTCCCTACTTTGTGATACTACTCATTGTGACCCAATTTCTCTCTCTATCAGTGTATTGGGAGCAATTCAGAGTTGACCGTAGCAGCAAATTTGTTAGCAGTTGGGCAAAACCATGGTGGTCATTCCGAGTTGTTTGCTCGTTGCCGATTTTCGCTATGCTGCGATTTGTAGGTAATTGCGCATGCGCAAGGCACGCAGGGCACATGCGCTTAGTTATTTAACTAAAAACGTAGCAGTTTTGATGTGGATCCTGCGGCGCTTTTCAGTCGCACTGCTGATCGGTGAATGATTGACAGGAAAGGGGCGTTTCTGGGTGGTAACTGCCCGTTTTCCGGGAGTGTGCTAAAAAACGCAGGCGTGTCAGGGAAAAACGCGGGAGTGTCTGGAGAAACGGGGGTGTGGCTGGCCAAACGCAGGGCGTGTTTGTGACGTCAAACCAGGAACTAAACGGACTGAGCTGATCGCAATCTGTGAGTAGGTCTGGAGCTACTCAGAAACTGCAAAGAATTATTTAGTAGCAGTTCTGCTAATCTTTCGTTCGCAATTCTGCTAAGCTAAGATACACTCCCAGAGGGCGGCGGCCTAGCATGTGCAATGCTGCTAAAAGCAGCTAGCGAGTGAACAACTCGGAATGAGGGCCCATGTGCACTGCAGATGTGGCAGATAAAACATTTGCAGAGAAAGTTAGATTTGGGTGGGTTATTTTGTTTCTGTGCAGGGTAAATACTGGCTGCTTTATTTTTATGCTGCAATTTAGAATTCAGTTTGAATACACCCCACCCAAATCTAACTCTCTCTGCACATGTTATATCTGCCCCTCCCACAGTGCACATAGTTTTGCCCAACTGCTAACAAATTTGCTACTGCGATCAACTCTGAATTAGACCCATACTCTTTTCTCTCAACTCCAGTGCCCCTCCAACTTGAGAGGCTTGCCTATACTCCAAGGAAGCAGCAGTTGCATCAGGCCCAAGGTGCACTGAGTTCTTTATGTACTAGCAGTTGTTGATTCAGGAAGATGATTACCTCCTACTCTAGCGGCACCTAAAACCACATATTCCTCTGTTTATAGCGCTTTTAAGGGTAATTATCTCAAATATATGAAGGTGACAACAACTGGATTTATTCTCTTAGAATATTTTCATATTTGTGTTGCCCCACATTAATGAATTTCTTACTGCTAATGTATCCTGGATTTACTTTTGTCAACCCAAACTTTGTGGGAGATTTAATTAACTGCCAAGTCCAAGTCTCAAGATACCTCTCATTTCGCTTGTTCTGTTCATCAGAATATATTGGTGGGATGTAATGGCATGCGAGATTAACGTGCAGGACAAACCTACACCTTCTTGCACATTAGAAGGTGTGAGTTTGTCCAAAAACTCGCCCAATGTAATAACCTGTGAATTTTTAAGTTCAAGTCTATTACATTGTGTGATGTAGGGCTAGTTTTTCAAGAATGATGCTGGTTCCAAAAAACTGGGGGATTTGGAAGTAGAGGTCGACCGTATTTGTGAAACCAGCTCTGTGCTCCACTAATAATGGAGATAATGTAAAAGTTGGGGGAAACATTTATATAAGTCCCTGCAGCTGTTGCATTTCACCCCCTAACTAACACCAGGGTTTCCTGTGGGTGTGAAGACCCCCCACAATAAAGGGGTCCCTCCACCAGGCACGCAAGGGCTAAGGATGAGGCCCAGGGCTGTCCCCGCCATCCGTGGGCTGTGGATGATGGGCTGATAGCCATTAAAAGTGTAAAAATTTAAAATATTGTCTTTTGCTGTGGAACTACAGGTCCCAGGTCCTTGGAGAGCCACAAGTACCAACATGTGGAACATTAAAAGGGCCTGCTGATACCTGTAGTTCCACAGGAAAAGAAATATTCCAATAAAGACCTGACACACACATTGTACATAGTAAAACTTTAATAAATCACACTTGCACACTTACACTTACATATACTTACCTACATCCCACTCAGCCATTCACATCCCCTTCAACAGTAGAAATCCATAGGGTACCTGTAAAAAAATAAGATTTTAAACCTACCGGTAAATCTTTTTCTCCTAGTCCGTAGGGGATGCTGGGGACTCCGTAAGGACCATGGGGAATAGACTGGCTCCGCAGGAGACATGGGCACTAAAAAGAACTTTAGATATGGGTGTGCACTGGCTCCTCCCTCTATGCCCCTCCTCCAGACCTCAGTTAGAGAAACTGTGCCCAGAGGAGACGGACAGTACGAGGAAAGGATTTTTGTTAATCTAAGGGCAAGATTCATACCAGCCCACACCATCCACACCGTATAACATGGAATATACGAACCAGTTAACAGCATGAAACAAAACAGCATCAGCCCCAGACTGGTCAAAACTGTAACATAACCCTTAAGTAAGCAAAAACTATATACAAGTCTTGCAGATGTAGTCCGCACTGGGACGGGCGACCAGCATGCTCTACGGACTTGGAGAAAAAGATTTACCGGTAGGTTTAAAATCTTATTTTCTCTTACGTCCTAGAGGATGCCGGGGACTCCGTAAGGACCATGGGGATTATACCAAAGCTCCAAAATGGGCGGGAGAGTGCGGATGACTCTGCAGCACCGATTGAGCAAACATGAGGTCCTCATCAGCCAGGGTATCAAACTTGTAGAACTTCGCAAATGTGTTTGAACCCGACCAAGTAGCAGCTCGGCACAGCTGTAATGCCGAGACACCTCGGGCAGCCGCCCAAGAAGAGCCCACCTTCCTAGTGGAATGGGCCTTTACAGAATTCGGTAACTGCAATCCAGCCATAGAATGAGCCTGCTGAATCGTGTTACAGATCCAGCGAGCAATAGTTTGCTTCAAAGCAGGAGCGCCAACCTTGTCGGCTGCATACAGGACAAACAGTGCCTATGTTTTCCTAACCCGAGCCGTTCTGCCCACATAAATTTTCAATGCCCTGACCACATCAAGGGACTCGGAATCCGCCAAGTCCCGTGTAGCCACAGGCACCACAATAGGTTGGTTCATATGAAAAGAAGAAACCACCTTGGGCAAAAATTGAGGACGAGTCCGCAACTCTGCTCTATCCACATGGAAAATCAGATAGAGGCTCTTGTGAGATAAAGCCGCCAACTCCGACATTCGCCTTGCCGATGCCAAGGCCAACAACATGACCACTTTCCAAGTGAGATATTTTAATACCACCGTTTTAAGTGGTTCAAACCAGTGAGACTTAAGGAACCGCAACACCACGTTAAGGTCCCAGGGTGCCACTGGACGCAAAAAAAAGAGGCTGGATATGCAGCACTCCCTTCACAAAGTCTGGACTTCTGGGAGAGAAGCCAATTCCTTCTGAAAGAAAATGGATAGGGCTGAAATCTGAACCTTAATGGAGCCTAATTTTAGGCCCAAATTCACTCCCGTCTGTAGGAAGTGAAGGAAACGGCCCAAATGGAATTCTTCCCGAGGAATGTTCCTGGACTCACACCAAAATACATACTTTCGCCATATACGGTGATAATGTTTCGCTGTCACGTCTTTCCTAGCCTTTATCAGAGTAGGAATGACCTAATCCGGAATGCCCTTTTCCGCTAGGATCCGGCGTTCAACCGCCATGCCGTCAAATGCAGCCGCGGTAAGACTTGGAACAGACAGGGCCCCTGTTGTAACAGGTCCTCTCTGAGAGGAAGAGGCCACGGATCTTCTGTGAGCATTTCCTGCAGATCCGGATACCAGGCCCTTCGCGGCCAATCTGGAACAATGAGAATTGTCTGTACTCCTCTTCGTCTTATGATTCTCAATATCTTTGAGATGAGCGGAAGAGGAGGGAACACATAGACTGACTGAAACACCCATGGTGTCACCAGGGCGTCCACCGCCACTGCCTGAGGGTCCCTCAACCTGGCGCAATACTTCGGTAGTTTCTTGTTGAGGCGTGACGCCATCATGTCTATCTGAGGCAGTCCCCACCGACTTGCAATCTCTGCGAAGACTTCCTGATGAAGTCCCCACTCTCCTGGATGTAGATCGTGTCTGCTGAGGAAGTCTGCTTCCCAGTTGTCCACTCCCGGAATGAAGACTGCTGTCATGGCGCTTACATGATTTTCCGCCCAGCGAAGAATCCTGGTGGCTTCTACGATTGCCACTCTGCTCTTTGTTCCGCCTTGGCGGTTTACATGCGCCACTGCGGTGATGTTGTCTGACTGGATCAGAACCGGTAGGTCGCGAAGCAAATTTTCCACTTGTCGAAGGGCGTTGTATATGGCCCTCAACTCCAGTACGTTGATGTGAAGACAAGCCTCCTGGCTTGACCAGAGACCCTGGAAGTTTCTCCCCTGTGTGACTGCTCCCCAACCTCGGAGGCTCACGTCCGTGGTTACCAGAACCCAGTCCTGAATGCTGAACCTGCGACCCTCCAGAAGGTGAGCACTCTGCAGCCACCACAGGAGAGATACCCTGGCCCTGGGGGACAGGGTGATCATCTGGTGAATCTGTAGATGAGACCCGGACCACTTGTCCAGAAGGTCCCATTGAAAAATTCTCGCATGGAACCTGCCGAATGGAATGGCCTCGTAAGTCGCCACCATCTTTCCCAGAACTCGAGTGCAGTGATGCACCGACACCCTTTTTGGCTTCAATAGGTCCTTGACCAAAGACACGAGTTCTTGGGCCTTTTCCGTCGGAAGATAAACCCTTTTCTGGTCTGTATCCAGAACCATGCCTAAAAAAGGCAAACGAGTCGTTGGAACCAACTGTGACTTCGGGATATTGAGAATCCAGACGTGCTGTTGCAACACCCTCAGGGAGAGTGATACGCTGTTCAGTAACTGTTCTCTCGATCTCGCTTTTATTAGGAGATCGTCCAAGTACGGGATAATTGTGACACCCTGCTTGTGCAGGAGCACCATCATTTCCGCCATTACCTTTGTGAAAATTCTCGGGGCCGTGGAAAGCCCAAACGGCAACGTCTGAAATTGGTAATGACAATCCTGTACAGCAATCCTCAGGAACGCCTGATGAGACGGATATATGGGGACATGAAGGTATGCATCCTTTATGTCCAGGGACACCATATAATCCCCCCCTTGCGGGCTGGCGATGACCGCTCTGAGCGACTCTATCTTGAACTTGAACCTTTTTAAGTATAGGTTTAAGGATTTTAAATTCAAAATTGGCCTGACCGAACCGTCCGGTTTCGGGACTACAAACAGGATTGAGTAATACCCCATCCCCTGCTGCAGGGGGACTTTGACCACCACTTGTTGAAGATACAATTTTTGAATTGCATTTAACACTATCTCCCTCTCTGGGGGAGAAGCCGGTAGGGCCGATTTGAAAAACCGGCGAGGAGGCACCTCTTCGAATTCCAGCTTGTAACCCTGGGAAACAATTTCTATTGCCCAGGGATCCACCTGTGAGTGAACCCAGACGTGGCTGAAAAGTCGAAGACGTGCCCCCACTGGGGCAGACTCCCTCAGCGGAGCCCCAGCGTCATGCGGTGGATTTTGTATAGGCCGGGGAGGACTTCTGCTCCTGGGAACTAGCTGTGGTTGGCAGCTTTTTCCCCTTGCCCTTACCTCTGGCAAGAAAGGAAGATCCCTGCACTCTCTTGGGTTTATGCGACCGAAAGGACTGCATCTGCTAATGTAGTGTTTTCTTAGGCTGTGAGGAAACATAAGGCAAAAAAGTTGATTTACCTGCCGTAGCTGTGGAAACAAGGTCCGTGAGACCTTCCCCAAACAATTCCTCACCCTTGTAAGGTAAAACCTCCATATGCCTCTTCGAGTCGGCATCGCCCGTCCATTGTCGGGTTCATGGGGCTCATCTAGCCGAAATCGCCATAGCGTTGGCTCTGGAACCCAGTAGGCCAATGTCTCTCTGAGTATCTCTCATATATAGGACAGCATCTTTAATATGACCCAGGGTCAATAAAATGTTTTCCTTATCCAGCGTATCTATATCAGCAGATAAGGTATCTATCCACGCTGCTACCGCACTACAAACCCAAGCCGATGCTATCGCCGATCTGAGTAGGTACCAGTATGTGTGTAAATAGACTTCAAGGTAGTCACCTGCCTGTGATCAGCAGGATCCTTGAGGGTTGCTGTATCTTTTGGATAAGCGTGTCAACGCTTTATCCACCCTCGGGGAGGATTCCCATCGTATCCTGTCCTTAGTCGGGAAAGGATACACAATAAGAATCCTTTTGGGAATCTGCAGTTTTTTGTCTGGAGATTCCCAAGCCTTTTCAAATAATTCGTTCAGCTCGTGAGATGGGGGAAAGGTTACCTCAGGTTTCTTCTCCTTATACATGCGCACCCTCGTGTCAGGGACAGAGGGTTCATCTGTGATATGCAACACCTCTTTTATAGCAATAATCATATAATGAATACTTTTAGCCAATTTTGGCTGCAACTTTGCATCATCGTAGTCGACACTGGAGTCAGAATTCGTGTCGGTATCAGTGTCTACTATTTGGGATAGTGGGCGCTTTTGAGACCCAGAAGGTCCCTGCGACATAGTGAAAGGCAGGGCTAAACTGCCTGTACATTTCCCGGACTCAGCTTTGCCCAACCTTTTGTGCAATAAATTCACATTTGCGTTTAAAACATTCCACATATCCAACCAGTCAGGTGTCGGCGTTGCCGACGGACACACCACACTCATTTGCTCCACCTCCTCCCTAGAAGAGCCTTCCGCTTCAGACATGCCGACACACGCGTACCGACACACCACACACTCAGGGAATTCTCTATCTGGAGACAGTTCCCCCACAAGGCCCTTTGGAGAGAGAGAGAGAGAGTATGCCAGCACACACCCAGCGCCAATGACCCCGGGAAAAAAATTACCCAGATAGCGCTTTTAATACATATATATATAACACTGCGCCAAATTATGTGCCCCCCCCCCTTCTTTCAAACCCTCTGTGACCGTGTTCAGCAGGGGAGAGTCCGGGGAGCCAGCTTCCCGCTTGATTTCTTTTAAAAACTGGAGGGGAGCTCAAATATACAGTGCATAGCCCATATATGTCCTGATTTGCCAGACCAGAGGTTTAAATTGCTGCCCAGGGCGCCCCCCCTGTGCCCTGCACCCTTACAGTGCCTGCCGTGTGTGCGCTTTACCTCAGTGAAGATCCAAAGTCTTCTGCCGCCTCTGAAGTTTTCTTTCTTCTCATACTCACCCGGCTTCTATCTTCCGGCTCTGTGAGGAGGACGGTGGCGTGGCTCCGGGACGAACAGCTAGGAGAGACCTGCATTCCGACTCCCTCTGGAGCTAATGGTGTCCAGTAGCCTAAGAAGCAGAGCCTAGCAGCTAAGTAGGTCTGCTTCTCTCTCCTCAGTCCCTCGATGCAGGGAGCCTGTTGCCAGCAGGCTCCCTGAAAATAAAAAACCTAACAAAATTTCTTTCTTTCAGGAAACTCAGGAGAGCTCCCTGTAATGCACCCAGTCTCCTCTGGGCACAGTATCAAACTGAGGTCTGGAGGAGGGGCATAGAGGGAGGAGCCAGTGCACACCCATATCTAAAGTTCTTTTTAGTGCCCATGTCTCCTGCGGAGCCCGTCTATTCACCATGGTCCTTACGGAGTCCCCAGCATCCTCTAGGACGTAAGAGAAAAAAATATATATAAATATACTCATCTATTTCCAGTGTAGATCGGTCCTCTTCAGTCCATGTAGGCATCCAGGGGTTAAAAACAAACAAACTGCATCAACCCTCTCCACTGGCAAAGGAGATCCTTTTCCCGAGTGCCGGGTCCCCATCTGACCTCTGTTACTTGAATACCTGTCAGCCAATCAGGGAACGCCAAGTCATAACACTATTCTGATTGGCTGTGCGCTCCTGTCAAGTCAGTCAAGCGGAGCCCAAAGGCTATAATGGGGAAAAAAAATCTCCATTGTAATCTATGGTGGGAACCTGCAGTCTACCGCAGACCGCAAGGTTAATTGAGGTAACTCTTGTGGGTGACTACCCCTGGATGCCTACATAGAACAAAGAGGACCAATCTACACTGGAAATAGGTGAGTGTATATACAGATAGATAGATAGATAGATAGATAGATAGATAGATAGATAGATAGATAGATAGGAAATGTTTCTTAGGGGGCGCCTACATGTAGTTATACATTTTAGTTTTATACATTTTTTTTAGATTTATAACCCATTAGTGCATGCTTCATATATATTTACTACATGACGTACCTAATTAGCTTCAACATATTATTCATTGAGTACAACCATATAGAATCTTTTGAGATATGATTATATTTATTAAAAACTTTCTTTAAAAAAATTCTCATAAAAATATTAGAACCTTGTAACAGCAAGACAATATTTGTGATATAGACACATTAGAGTTTTCAACAAATTCTTAAAGTACAACTCTAATGTGCCTATATCTTATCACAAATATGGTCTTGTTGTCAAAAGGTTCTAATATTTTTATTAGAATTTTTTTTAAAGAAAGTTTTTTTAATAAATAAAAGTATATCTCAAAAGATTCTATATGGTTGTACTCAATGAATAATAGGTTGAAGCTAGTTAGGTACTTCATGTATTAAATATTTATGTTTGATGCACTAAAAGGTATATAAATCTAAAAAATGTTTTTCTAAAAACATTTTTTATGACTTGGCGCCCCCGAAAATAACATTTTCCATTTATTTACCCAAAAGGCCCTTTCTAGCAGAGGACCATTCTGTGGGGTATTGTTGCCGAACAAACTTAAAGACATCTAGTCATAGAAAACCCTACCAACTAAATTTAAGTGATACATAAGTTTAACAAGCGCAGTACAGGTTGAGTATCCTATATCCAAATATTCCAAAATACGGAATTTTTTGAGTGAGACTGAGATAGTAAAACCTTTGTTTTCTGATGTCTCAATGTACACAAACTTTGTTTAATACACAAAGTTGTTAAAAATATTGTATTAAAGGACCTTCAGGCTGTGTGTATAAGTTGTATATGAAACATAAATGATTTGTGTGTATGTACACAATCTTTGTTTAATGCACAATGGTATTAAAAATATTGGCTAAAATTACCTTCAGCCTGCGTGTATAAGGTTTATAAGAAACATAAATGCATTCTGTGCTTAGACTTGGGTCCCATCGCCATGATATCTCATTATGGTATGCAATTATTCCAAAATACGGAAAAATCCGACATCCAAAATACTTCTAGGGGGTCATTCCGAGTTGTTCGCTCGCAAGCTGCTTTTAGCAGCTTTGCACACGCTAAGCCGCCGCCTACTGGGAGTGAATCTTAGCTTATCAAAATTGCGAACGAAAGATTAGCAATATTGCGAAAAGACTTCTCTGTGCAGTTTCTGAGTAGCTTGAGACTTACTCTGCCAGTGCGATCAGTTCAGTGCTTGTCGTTCCTGGTTTGACGTCACAAACACACCCAGCGTTCGCCCAGACACTCCTCCGTTTCTCCAGCCACTCCCGCGTTTTTCCCAGAAACGGTAGCGTTTTTTCACACACTCAGATAAAACGGCCAGTTTCCGCCCAGAAACACCCACTTCCTGTCAATCACATTACGATCACCAGAACGAAGAAAAAACCTCGTAATGCCGTGAGTAAAATTCCTAACTGCATTGCAAATTTACTTGGCGCAGTCGCACTGCGGACATTGCGCATGCGCATTAGCGACTAATCGCTCCGTTGCGAGAAAAAAATAACGCGCGAACAACTCGGAATGACCCCCCTAGTCCCAAGCATTTTGGATATGGGATACTCAACCTGTACTAGTTACCAAATATTCTAATAAATATCTATATATAATATATATCTATATATATATATATATATTTATATATATCTATATATATATTTCTATGTATATATATATATATATCTATATATATATATATATATATATAATTTCATTTTTTTTTTTTTTTTTTTTACAGGTACCCAAAGGATTCTACTGGAGAATAGGACGTGATTGTCTGCGTGGGATATAGGTAAGTATACATAAGTGCGAGTGTGCAAGTGTGATTTATTAAAGTTTTACTATGTACGGTGTGTGTGTCATGTCATGTCATTTATTGGAATATTTATTTTACTGTGGAATTACAGGTACCAGCAGGCCCTTTAATGCCCCACATGCTGATACTTGTGGTTCTCCAAGTACCAGCATGCGGGGGAGGCTTGTTGGGACCTGCAGTTCCACAGCAAATGACAATATTTATTTCTAATTATTACACTTTTAATGACTATCAGTCCACCATCAACAGCCCACAGATGGTGGGGGCAGACCCCGGGCCTCATCCATAGCCCTTGGGTGCCTGAAGGGGGGAGACCCCTAAATTGGGGGTATCCCCACTCCCCGAGAGAACTCCGGCCAGGGGTGACTAGTTGGGAGGTAATGCCACGGCCGCATGGACCTATATAAATGTGTCCCCGCGGCTGTGACATTATCTTCTTGACTAGTAGAGCCTGGTGCTGGTTTAATAAATATGGGGGACCCCTACCAGGGCCGTAACTAGGTGTGTGCAAAGGGGGCACCGCACATATCGCTGCAGGGTAGGGGGTGCTGTTGGCGGCACTTGTCAATTATTTGTTTTGATTACTCTCACTTGTAGCTTCCTCCCTTTTTGAAGTCAAGCATCTCATGACCGCCCCTGTCTCCTACCCTGACCCAGTGTCGGACTGGAGCATGAAGGGCCCACCGGGGATATGCAGTGGTAGGGGCCCATGATTAGAGGTGTGGCCAGCCTCCAAAGAGGGTGTGGCCAGCCACCGCAGAGGTTTGGCTAACCATTATAGAGTACCTGGTCTGGACGCCTTGATAATTTGTATAGTAATTAATGCTAGTGCAAGATTAATGACAGCAATGTACTTTAGAGAATACATTATAGTCCTGTGCAGTATAAGGTAACATATGTATAACATATAATCCAAGTGCACAGTCTAGAACTTGATCCCTAGAGGAGGAGGGGCCCCCAGGCAGTGGGGCCTACCGGTGGTTTCCCCTGTACCCCTGTGGGCCAGTCCGAGCCTGCCCTGACCCCTTCTGTCGCTAATACATATACAATACTCATGAACTCAACTTGAGTGTTCTTCTGAGTAGGTATTTTGATTAGAATTCAACAGGTTATAGGTTTGAATTCTGGGTATGGCATTATATTGAAATGTTTTATTTAATAAAGGGTATTGTAACTGAAGCTCTCAATTTAAGAGTGCATGAATGTGGTATAAAGATTTGTTTCCAAATCCATTTTCTATGGTCTATAAATGTGTATTTTATGTGTGTGTGTGTGTGTGTGTGTGTGTGTGTGTGTGTGTGTGTGTGAAATAACAGATGCCGTGCTTACTAAATAAATATACGGTGTACCTTTAAACATATATAAGGCTCTGATAAATGGAATCAACAAAAACACAAATTTAGTGCATGCAAACACTAGACCCTCATATAGGGGGTCATTCTGACCCAATCGCTCGCTGCAGTTTATCACAGCGCAGCAATCGGGTCAGAACTGCGCATGCGCTGGTGCCGCAGTGCGCCGGCGCATGACGGATGGCCGAAGGCCATCGTACCCTAGCGATCACCTCTGCCTGACGTCACACACAGCCGCTGTGACCAGGGGCAGCGACGATCAACTCCCGGCCAGCCACAGGAGCTGCGCTGGCCGGGAGTTACTCAACAAGTACAAAAGCATTGCCGCTGTGCGATGCTTTTGTACTTGTGTGGGGAAGTGGGCGGCCAGACATGTGGGGCGGGCTAGCCCTGTGCTGGGCGTCCCCTCCGCATGCCTGGGATCATGAACATAGCTGTGCTAAATTTAGCACAGCTACGATCAACTCGGAATGACCCCCATAATCACATAATCCGCACTCCTCTTTCTTAATCTGTAATCCTCCAGGTATTAATCTGTCAGAAAAAGCATATAGAGGATGTGCTCCATAGTGTAAAATCAGCGGTTTTGGTGTGGCTGTGATTGTATCTTTGCTTGAAGTCCGGTGAAGGGGTTGAGGAATCCCGTCCAGCTGTAAACAGTGTTCCTTTGTCAGCCTGGGTTATATGTGGAATCATGTGGTAACCAGCCCTTACTGGTTAATTATTGGTATGGGCAATATTGTTTTTAACTTGTATTCGTCTGTTAAAAATTCAAGTCTGGGCTCTGACTGGGCCACTCAAGGACATTAACAGAGTTGTCCTGAAGCCACTCCTTTGATATCTTGGCTGTGTGCTTAGGGTTGTTGTCCTGCTGAAAGATGAACCATCGCCCCAGTCTGAGGTCAAGAGCGCTCTGGAGCAGGTTTTCATCCAGGATGAATCTGTACATTGCTGCATTCATCTTTCCCTCTACCCTGACTAGTCTCCCAGTTCCTGTCGCTAAAAAACATCCCCAGAGCATGATGCTGCCATCACCACAATGCTTCACTGTAGGGATGATATTGGCCTGGTAATGAGCGTTGCCTGATTTCCTCCAAACATGACGCCTGGTATTCACACCAAAGAGCTCAATGTTTGTCTCATCAGACCAGAGAATTTTGTTTCTCATGGTCTGAGAGTCCTTCAGGTGCAATTTGGCAAACTCCAGGCGGGATGCCATGTGCTTTTTACTAAGAAGTGGCTTTCTTCTGGCCACTCTACCATACAGGCCTGATTGGTAGATTGCTGCAGAGATGGTTGTCCATCTGGAAGGTTCTCCTTTCTCCACAGAGGAATGCTGTAGCTCTGACAGAGTGACCATCAGGTTCTTGGTCACCTCCTTGACTAGGGCCCTTCTTCCCTGATCGCTCAGTTTAGATGTCTGGACAGCTCTAGAAAGCGTCCTGGTGGTTCCAAACTTCTTCCATTTATGGATGATGGAGGCCACTGTGCTCAATGGGACCTTCAAAGCAGCAGATATTTTTCTGTACTCTTCCCCAGATTTGTGCCTCATGACAAACATGTCTCGGAGGTCTACAGACAAATCAATTGACTTCATTCTTGGTTTGTGCTCAGACATGTACTGTGAAAGTGTGGGACCTTATATAGACAGTTGTGTGCCTTTCCAAATCATGTCCAGTCAACTGAATTTACCATTAATTAAGCTGTAGGAACATCTGAAGGATGCTCAGTGAAGACAGGATGCACCTGAGCTCAATTTTGAGCTTCATGGCAAAAGACTGTGAATACGTATGTACATGTGATTTCTTAGCTTTTATTTTTTAATAAATTTGCACACAAAAAAAATGTAAATTTCACGTTGTCATTATGGGGTACTGCATGCATTAGATCTATACATGCAAAGCTAATTCTGCTGGGTAATTACAATTGTAAAATTATTGCATAGTATGTGATTTTGAAGTACTTTTTTAAGTTCTGAATGAGATAGACCCAGTTTATTCTTTGTGGAATGCCTGGTTGTTGTTTTTAAGGTAATTTATTGCCTTGCATTTGAGGGGGTGGGGTGTGGTTACAGATTTCAATTATTGGTTTCACTTGTAATAGTCTTCTACTTAAGTCCACTGGTGTAGGCTGTGCAAAGCCGTTTGGCTGTGCATTTAGTATCGAAGCGTGCATTTTATCAAAGCGTGATAAAATTGACACATAACAGCAGCGTTCAATCAGCGTTCAATCGAAGTGAAAAAGAAGGAACACAGAAGCACAACAATCAAACAAAACCAAAAAAAACTGAAGAACTAATAACAAATGTGAGTCACTTACTCCTCAGATCACTTACCTCCTGATTGTTGCATCTGATTAAATAGCACGGAAATACCTTACTTGGACATTTCAAAAACCGTCCATTTCACCTACAAATGCTTGTATCTGCATTGTAATTTTGTTTTTTAAGCACAGCTGCACCAATGCAATTTAACCTGCAAACACTTAAAAAAATCTAACATAATTACCATTGCTTCTTAAACCTCTCACAATCCTTTCATTTCTTACACTCCAAATACATTTCTGCAACCACTTTATCTACGCTTTTGACTCTTTTCATACTAAATCTACACCCCTTGAGCCTACACTGCTTTTCTCACCTGCATTTCAGCAAATCTTCTGCTTGGATTCACTTGCAGTCTCCTCTCCTACTTCCACTTTCCCTCAACCTATTTACCTACTTAACACTATGTCAAGGCTTTGCTATACTCCCCACATCACTCAGTGTCTACCTAATAATGTATCTTTATCCATCCCCCCTAGTCTCCTACACCTCCTCCTCTCTCCCCTCCTCTGTCTCCCCTCCATCCCTCTGTTTCCTACCCCCACCTTTCCTGTTACCCCACTTTCATTCACCTCTGCCCCATGGTCCTGCTACCCCACAACTCAGCCCTGCTCCCTCTCTCCCTTCCCTGTCACCTGCCCACACCCCCATCCACATCACACTGACCTCCCTCCCTGCCCACCTCCTGCAGTTTCCCCTCCTAGCTCAGGCACCCGTACCATCATTACTCTCTCATCATCCCTGCCCTCAAAGTTAATCCCACCTCATCGCTACAGCAACCCTGAAAATCTCATTCACATCTCTCCCACAAACTCATACCCCCTATCCTGTGCACTCTGGAATGCCAGATCTGTTTGTAACAAACTGGTCCCCACTCATGACCTTTTCATTTCCAACTCCCTACACCTACTAGCCATTACTGAAACTTGGATTACACCCTCTGACACTACTTCTGCTGCTGCTCTCTCTGCTGGGGGCCTCACATTCACACACACACCCCGACCTGGGGGTCGCCATGGGGGTGGTGTTGGGGTCCTTTTACCTTCTAGTTACTCCTACCAACTCATACCACCAGAACCATCCCTTATATTCTCTACATTTGAGGTCCACGCCATACGCCTCTTCCAACCAGTCCATCTTAGAGTAGCTGTCATTTACCGCCCCCCTGGCACTGCTTCCAAATTCATCGACAACTTTGCTTCCTGGCTTCCTCACTTCCTCTCTTCTGACATTCTCACCATTATTCTAGGCGATTTCAACATCCCTATTGACATCCCCACACAATCCCCTGCCTCTAAACTCCTTAACCTCACCTCTTCACTTGGTCTCTCCCAGTGGACCTCCTCACCCTCTCATGTGAATGGGAGCTCACTGGATCTGGTCTTCACTCACCGCTGTGATATTTCTGATTTTTCCAACTCCCCATTTCCCCTCTCTGACCACCACCTGCTCTCCTTTAACCTATCTCTCTCGACTTCCCCATCTCTACCTCCTAAGGCTACCATCACTAAGCGTAACATTGAAGCTATTGACACCACATTCCTTTCCTCCCTGTTTGACTCACTTCTCTCTCCTATTCTCTCTCTCTCATGCCCTGAACAAGCCACTTCCACATACAATGCTTCCCTTACTTCTGCTATTGACTCTGTTGCTCCACCAACCACTATTCACCCTCGCAAATTAACACCTCAACCCTGGCACACCAAATGCACCAGATATCTGCAAAAATGCTCACGTACTGCTGAGCGACACTGGAGGAAATCACGCTCTAAGGCAGACTTCCTCCATTTCAAACTTATGCTTTCATCCTTCAGTGCTGCCCTTTCTCTTGCTAAACAGTCATACTTCAAGAACCTCATCTCCTCCCAGTCTTCCAACCCCCGGCGCCTCTTTGCCACTCTCAACTCACTCCTCTGCCCACCTCCACCTCGTCTCCCTTCCTCACTCTCTGCTCTTGACTTTGCCACTTACTTCACATCCAAAATTGACTCCATACGTCAGGACATCACATCACACCAGACCATCAGTAACCAGCCTTCTCCCATCCCTTACCAACCCTCCCCATCCCTCGCACCAACTCTGTCATCTTTCTCCCATGCATCTGGAGAGGAAGTCATGGCCCTCATTCGTTCCTGTCCCCTCACCACCTCCCCACTTGACCCTATCCCCTCCCGCCTCCTCCGCTACCTCTCTTCTTCTGCTTGTTCCCATCTTTCCCACCTTCTCAATCTCTCCCTATCATCAGGCACTGTCCCCTCTGCCTTCAAGCATGCACTCATCTCTCCTATTCTTAAAAAACCTACCCTTGATCCAAACACTCTCTCCAACTACCGACCCATCTCTCTCCTCCCTTTTGCCTCCAAACTCCTTGAGCGTATTGTCTACAACCGCCTTACTTCCTTTCTTTCCTCACACTCACTGCTTGACCCATTCCAATCTGGCTTCCGTCCTCTCCACTCCACTGAAACTGCCCTTACAAAAGTATGCAATGAACTCCATGCTGCTAAATCTAAGGGACACTACTCTCTACTTATTCTACTTGATCTCTCTGCTGCTTTTGACACTGTGGACCATCCTCTCCTACTGCAAATCCTTCACTCCATTGGTCTGCGTGACACTGCCCTCTCTTGGTTGTCGTCCTACCTTTCTAACCGTTCATTCTCTGTCTCCTCTCATGACTCCACCTCCCCCTCACTTCCACTAACTGTAGGGGTACCCCAAGGTTCTGTCCTTGGTCCTCTTCTCTTCTCTCTCTATACGTCCTCACTAGGTAAGCTCATTAGTTATTTTGGTTTCCAATATCATCTTTATGCTGATGACACTCAAATCTATCTTTCCTCTCCAGACCTCTCCCCTACTCTCCTCACTCGTATCTCCAACTGTCTCTCTGCTATCTCTTCCTGGATGTCCCAGCGCTTTCTTAAACTTAACATGTCTAAGACCGAGCTGATCATCTTCCCTCCCTCCCGCATAACCTCACCTCCTACAATCTCATTATCTATTGATGGCACTACTATCTCCTCTACCCCCCAAGTGCGCTGTCTTGGAGTAATCCTTGACTTCTCCCTCTCCTTCAAACCTCACATTCAGCACCTCTCACAAACCTGCCGTTTTCATCTAAAAAATATTTCCAGGATCAGACCCTTTCTGACCCAGGATGCTACTAAGACTCTTATCCACTCACTGGTCATCTCCAGACTGGACTACTGTAATCTCCTCCTGACTGGCATTCCTGACAAATACCTCTCTCCACTCCAATCTATCCTCAATGCTGCTGCCCGGCTCATTTTCCTCACCAAACGCACTACGTCCACCTCTCCTCTCTTACTAGACCTTCACTGGCTCCCCTTCCCTTTCAGAATCCATTTCAAGCTTCTCACACTTGCTTACAAAGCCCTCACCCACTCCTCTCCCATCTACATCTCTGATCTTATCTCGCTTTACACTCCCACCCGTCCTCTTCGCTCTGCTAATGCTCGCCGACTCTCCTGCCTACGGATTACTTCCTCCCACTCCTACCTCCAAGATTTTTCACGCGCTGCACCACTTCTCTGGAATTCCCTACCTCTCCCCCTCAGACTCTCCACCTCTCTACAAAACTTCAAACGGGCTCTCAAGACCCACTTCTACACCAAACCCAGCCAAATCTCATCCTAAACCTCTGTTCCACGCTCTCTATGTACCCCATCTGTCTCACCCCTGTCTGTCTACCCCTCCCCGTTAGAATGTAAGCTCTCACGAGCAGGGCCCTCTTCCCTCATGTGCTTACCCTTTTCTTACTTTAATAATCTTCAACTGCACCAAATCCAGCAGTCTTCTGCCACCTGATACTTATTCCAGTGTCATCTGCTGATGTAGCTATGTTTATTTACCCTGTACTTGTCCTATATTGTCGTCAACTGTAAGTTGCTGTTTTCTTGTTTGATTATTTGTTTATGTACTCTGTAATTGGGCGCTGCGGAACCCTTGTGGCGCCATATAAATAAAGGATAATAATAATAATAATATTAATAAGGGGAAAAATGTATTGATTCCATTTTTGAATAAGGCTGTAACATAACAAAATGTGGAAAAAATGGAGCGCTGTGAACACTATCCGGATGCGCTATATATATATATATATATATATATATATATATATATATACAGACAGAAAGTTCAGCACTCACCAAGGCAAGCTCACTTATCCTCACAACATTAATAAATAAATGATGGGGGTTTAGTTAGTGAATTGGCCAATGCACGGAAGCCTGCAAACCACTCGCCAAGGTACCCCACCTTCATGCAGGTCCTACACTATCACAGAGTCTTAAAAATTAAAACCTGGCAACTGTATCACACATAACATAGCTTAAAATATGCCTACTTGGTTTAATGTGCACCTGCCACACACTCCATGGCTTTTAAAGGTACACTAGTCACCTGACACTGGCTGATAAATTACTAAAGAACAGCTGACACAGGTTTAAGATAATTGGGTTTGCATAGGGGTGCATGAAAAAAGCTTGTGGCCACAGTTAATATGAGTTAACCAAAGATAAACCCTACAATACACCAGGTTTTAATTTTTAAGACTCTGTGATAGTGTAGGACCTGCATGAAGGTGGGGTACCTTGGCGAGCAGTTTGCAGACTTCCGTGCATTGGCCAATTCACTAAGTAAACCCCCATCATTTATTTATTGATGTTGTGAAGATAAGTGAGCTTGCTTTGCTGAGTGCTGAACTTTCTGTTTGTATATTTTAAGCAGGTGGCCATGGGCTACATGCACCCCACCCTGTGAGTGGTGAGTGCAGACACTGTGCACCCCGCTTCTGGGGCGGCGAGTGCTGTGGTTTATATTTGTTGTTTGTTGGTATATATATATATATTTATATATATAATGTAGGAAGGGGCATCATAGCATGGGCACCAATTCTCTCTCTGGCACAGGGGGACAAAAACTGTAGTTACGGTTCTGACCCCTACATCCTTTTCCCCCCATATTTTTAGAACCAGGACTGGTCCAAGAGACACAATTTTGTCCCTTTATTTTAGCAACCAGGATACTTTTACAGACAGAAGCATGCACGGATCTCATTAATCTGTGCATGTTTCCGTCAAACTCGCCAGCCAGAAGCTGGTCTATTTATTGGAGAGATTTTAGTAATGTTTTAGGTGCGAGTTGTAAATTTGCATCCTATTACACTGCCCGAGTTGTATGTCTGCAATGGCAAAACATCTGGATGCGAGTTTTGCCATTGCGAGTTTGGGATTGCAGGAAACATGCGAGTTTGCATTTACCGCACCCCATTACATTGGTCGACTTTGCAAAATGTACGAGTTTAGTGTCATACTCACAAATTTGTGCAAACTGGCGCTCCATTACATCGCACCGTATGTGTCTTTTATCCTTACTCATTATGTGCTTAAAGTCCTGGGTGCAAGAGATTTATGCTCTCTACTAACTCACACTTCCCAAATACAGCAAGACTTTTCACTACCCTCCAATCATTTAAGTATTCCCTTAAAACATATGGGGTCATTCCGAGTTGATCGTAGCTGTGCTAAATTTAGCACAGTTATGATTGTAAACTCAGACATGCGGGGGGACGCCCAGCACAGGGCTAGTCCGCCCCGCATGTCAGTGCCGGACCCCCACACAAATACAAAAGCATCGCACAGAGGCGATGCCTTTGTATCTGTGGAGTAACTCCCGGACAGCGCAGCTCCTGCGGCTGGCCAGGAGTTGTGTGTCGCTACCGCTGGCCGCAGCCACGCCCCCCCAATGGTCCGGCCACGCCTGCGTTGGCCGGACCGCACCTATTAAACTGCAGCTTAACGCCGCCGCCGTTCAGCCCCCTCCCGCCCAGCGACCGCCTCTGTCTCAGAGGTGATTGCTGGGCACCGACGACTGCCATACGCCGGCGCACTGCAGCGCCGGCGCATGCGCAGTTCCGACCCGACCGCTGCGCTGCGACAAACTGCAGTGAGCGATCGGGTCGGAATGACCCCCAGAGTGCTCTAGGTTAGCTTTTGCAAACCACCCCCTTAACATCCCTAGGCTATGCTACTTAATTACCTTCCCTCTACACAGGTTTAGTCAAGCTTAAATTTATCCCACTGTATACTTCAACACAATACTGGAACCTAAGCCAACACTGTTCTGGGTCTGGATTGCATAGCTGCATTTCACCAATGCAATCTGATTAAATGGAATCAGTAGGAAATGGCAGTGCTTGGTATCCTGGTGGTCAGGAGACTGATATAGAATTTGACGGCAGATAAGAACCACTTGGGCCCATCTAGTCCGCCCCTTTTTTTTTTTTTTTACATTATTTTTTATCTCTAACCTTATTTGATCCTTATTTCTTTGTAAGGAGATCCTTATGTCTATCCCATGCATGTTTAAATTGCCCTACTGTCTTAGCCTCTACCACCTCTGATGGGAGGCTATTCCACTTGTCCACTACCTTTTCTGTGAAGTAATTTTTCCGCAAATTTCCCCTGAACCTCCCCCCCTCCAGTCTCAGTGCATGTCCTCGTGTCCTATTGCTGTTGGGATATCGAAGTTTTGAATACCGACGGGGGTAAGTTGTGGCTGTTTTCCCCTCTCCCCTGCCATCTAACTCTAACCCTCACTTGCTGCAGCCTAACCCTAACCTCCCCCTATAGTGCCTAGCCCTAACCTCCCCTCGGCAGTACCTAAACCTAACCACCGCTCCCTGCAGCCTAAACCTAACCCTCCCTCTCTGGCAGCCTAAACCTAAACCTCCGCATGGGTGCCTAACTCTAGCTCCCCCTTGACCTACCCTTCCCACAGCCTAACCCTAAACTCCCGGGGAGGGGGGGGTAGGAGGGGGAGCAGCTAAACGAACCCACCTCGCCCCTAAACCTAACCATGGTGGCATAGTATAGTCGGGATTCTGACAGTCAGAGTTCCAACGTCGGTCACCTGACTGTTTCCTAATTTCAGCGCCGGTATTGTGATTGGTGTTGGGATTCCGGCATTGGTATTCCAACAGCTGGGGTCTCAACTGCGGGTAAGTTAACCGCATCCTGATTAAACGTATATGCAATCTTTGGCATTTAGACTCAAGTATTTTCTTATTGCTTGTAAGATTGTGAACAGGACCTTCTTCCCATTGCCTGTTAGTTACTACAGAGCCGGATTAAGGCTATGGGGGGCCCGGGGCACTTCAGAGAGTGAGGCCCCTAATAAATAGGCTGACTGCTGAGATATATATTTATAAATATATATATAAATATATATATATATATCTGTAAATATATATGTGTGTTGTATGTATATATATATATATATATATATATATATGGATGATCTGTCTCCAATAAAGTACCTGCAACTAATGCGCCCTACACACTGGGCGATAACACTGCAAGATATGAACGATCTCGTTCATTATGGAACGAGATAACGTTCATATCGTGCAGTGTGGAGGCACCAGCGATGAACGATGTGCAGCCCTGCGCTTGTTCATCGCTGATGCCCCGTCGGCTGTGCATGCAGGCCAATATGGACGAGATCTTCCATATTTGCATGCATGTCTACGGAGCCGGGTGACGGGGGGAGTGAAGAAACTCCCCTCCCCCCCCCCCCCGTCACTGTCCCCCCGTTGCCGGGTCGCCCGTCTGCCGTATCGGCGGTCGGGCAGCTTGGCGGCACATCGCCGAGTCTGTAGGACCCATTAGTCTCCTGAGTGCCGCCCATATTTGCCTTTCTGTATGGACATCTGCTTCCAGGGAGGGCACCAGAGCAGCTGCACTGCGAGTTATATGAGTGCCGGATGTTTTAAAAAGACTATATATATATATATATATATATAGTATTGGGTCAAAAAAGTCACCACCACAAGCATCTGGTTGGATACACGTCCTTTTCAAGTTCTGATTGTGATTACCTGACTATAAATTCCTCATATCAACTAAAAATGTCTATGTATAAGATTGTGAAATCGTTTTACTGAATTTTTAGACAATTGTATCAATGAAACATATATAGGGGGCGCTCCATAGTGCATAAAAGTTTTATTTTAAAAGATAATACACAAGGTATTAAAAACCAACTGTAAGTATTCGTACCAGAAGGCAACCAGTGTGGGCTGGTTACCACGTGATTCAAGTAAAAATGATCAATTGGAACAGCAGCAACAAGTGTCAGGCGATCATACCGGATACCTCCACCCGTCGACGGCTGGTCTCCCCAGACTCTCGGGCAGGAATCACACACGTCCCCGACTCCTTGCTCAGCGATACCAACGATCATGTACGTCACCAGACTCCGCCCCAACGCGTTTCATCATAGACTTCGTCAGAGGGCTGGAGTCTGTGACGATCAGATCCATTAAAAAGTGTTCAGTGTCTGATTTACATGATTATTAGAGTGACTACACCTGAGCTGCAGGCTGTGATTTAAAACTATGGTGGGCGTATACCAGATCAATACTCCCTGATATTAGTTAGGAACTTAATGAATCGGAGTACAAGAGATATATATTAATATATTTATATATTGTATCACGTTAACGTTAAGACCCACCTCTTAGATCAAGGTGTAAGAATTAGCGGAGCTCATATTGCCTCCATAATTATATAGAGCAATTTAGAAAATTTATAGAGTTTTAGAGGACACAGTATGCAGCTTGGTTTACAAAGCCATGAATGTTCAAATTACATAGATATTAGATCTGCAAGGTGTAAACCGCAAATCGTCGCATATTATTATAATAAACCCATAATAAACAAATGTCTAATATTTGTTCTAAAATGTATTAGAGACAGATGTTATTTGAATTTAGATGAACAATGAACACCAATATATGCGGCTATGCATAAATGACGTGTAATTATATACATATTACAGGGTGAAGTGTTACTTAATTATTTAAACCATTTTCTACATTTTATCATACCACGGTGTGCGGTCAGATCTTGTATTATGTAAATATAGTAAAAATAAGGCAAAAATAATGTCCAAGGGCCTTCATGGCACAATATATAGGTAGTACATACATAAAGAGTTGTTAATTAACATCCGATTAAAAAATAGATAGATTTTATACATATAACGATGCATACCCATTATACTATTATATGACTGAGAGAACAACAATAAGTACATGGAGGACTAGGGAATTATTTATATGGGTCTAGTAATACAAGAAAGTAAACAGAAAAATGTTCGAAGAATCACCAAAAGGTTATCAAAAAGGATTATCAAAAAGAATATATATATATATATAGAGAATGTACGTTGGAACTATCACTTAAGGAACGGGGTGATCTCAAACCCTTCATTTAACCCCTCTGGTTTCAATGTTTTAAGGGTGAGTATCCAGAAGGTTTCTCTTCGTTCTAATTCTAGGTCCCGATCTCCCCCATTTTTATTCATGCTTATGTGTTCGATGCCTTTAAATCGAAGCTTCATCGGGTCACTATGATGGTGTTCCTTAAAGTGTCGTGGAACACTATGATTTGAAACTTGATTTTTTATGTTTCTTGTGTGTTCCAGTATACGTACTTTTAACATTCTTTTTGTTTTGCCTATATATCTGTAACCGCAGGGACATATAAGCATATATACTACATGAGTGAAATTGCAATTAATAAAACTGTTAATTTGATATATTTTGGTTTTATTTTTGTCATAAAAAACAGTTTTCTCCTTATCAAGGAGTTTACACACCTTGCAGCTACCACAAGCATGGCTACCTTTGAGGTCATCCTTTGCTTTCCTATAGAAAATACATACAAGTAGGTCTTGTATATAAGGACAAAATGGGAAACGTGGAGTTAGAGAAAAATAAAAATACATGTCCATTCATTACAGATTATAACAACGAAGCTGGAAATATAAAAAAGATACTTAAAAAGAACTGGCATATTTTACAACTGGACCCTGTACTAGGGGAACATCTTCCCAGTTACCCAGGGATTTTCTATAGGAAAGCAAAAAATGTCAAAACCATGGTATCAAGAAGCCGATTAGAACCCATCAGAGAAAATAAAGAAAAACATTTTCTGGATGACCTCAAAGGTAGCCATGCTTGTGGTAGCTGCAAGGTGTGTAAACTCCTTGATAAGGAGAAAACTGTTTTTTATGACAAAAATAAAAATATATCAAATTAACAGTTTTATTAATTGCAATTTCACTCATGTAGTATATATGCTTATATGTCCCTGCGGTTACAGATATATAGGCAAAACAAAAAGAATGTTAAAAGTACGTATACTGGAACACACAAGAAACATAAAAAAATCAAGTTTCAAATCATAGTGTTCCACGACACTTTAAGGAACACCATCATAGTGACCCGATGAAGCTTCGATTTAAAGGCATCGAACACATAAGCATGAATAAAAATGGGGGAGATCGGGACCTAGAATTAGAACGAAGAGAAACCTTCTGGATACTCACCCTTAAAACATTGAAACCAGAGGGGTTAAATGAAGGGTTTGAGATCACCCCGTTCCTTAAGTGATAGTTCCAACGTACATTCTCTATATATATATATATATTCTTTTTGATAATCCTTTTTGATAACCTTTTGGTGATTCTTCGAACATTTTTCTGTTTACTTTCTTGTATTACTAGACCCATATAAATAATTCCCTAGTCCTCCATGTACTTATTGTTGTTCTCTCAGTCATATAATAGTATAATGGGTATGCATCGTTATATGTATAAAATCTATCTATTTTTTAATCGGATGTTAATTAACAACTCTTTATGTATGTACTACCTATATATTGTGCCATGAAGACCCTTGGACATTATTTTTGCCTTATTTTTGCTATATTTACATAATACAAGATCTGACCGCACACCGTGGTATGATAAAATGTAGAAAATGGTTTAAATAATTAAGTAACACTTCACCCTGTAATATGTATATAATTACACGTCATTTATGCATAGCCGCATATATTGGTGTTCATTGTTCATCTAAATTCAAATAACATCTGTCTCTAATACATTTTAGAACAAATATTAGACATTTGTTTATTATGGGTCTATTATAATAATATGCGACGATTTGCGGTTTACACCTTGCAGATCTAATATCTATGTAATTTGAACATTCATGGCTTTGTAAACCAAGCTGCATACTGTGTCCTCTAAAACTCTATAAATTTTCTAAATTGCTCTATATAATTATGGAGGCAATATGAGCTCCGCTAATTCTTACACCTTGATCTAAGAGGTGGGTCTTAACGTTAACGTGATACAATATATAAATATATTAATATATATCTCTTGTACTCCGATTCATTAAGTTCCTAACTAATATCAGGGAGTATTGATCTGGTATACGCCCACCATAGTTTTAAATCACAGCCTGCAGCTCAGGTGTAGTCACTCTAATAATCATGTAAATCAGACACTGAACACTTTTTAATGGATCTGATCGTCACAGACTCCAGCCCTCTGACGAAGTCTATGACGAAACGCGTTGGGGCGGAGTCTGGTGACGTACATGATCGTTGGTATCGCTGAGCAAGGAGTCGGGGACGTGTGTGATTCCTGCCCGAGAGTCTGGGGAGACCAGCCGTCGACGGGTGGAGGTATCCGGTATGATCGCCTGACACTTGTTGCTGCTGTTCCAATTGATCATTTTTACTTGAATCACGTGGTAACCAGCCCACACTGGTTGCCTTCTGGTACGAATACTTACAGTTGGTTTTTAATACCTTGTGTATTATCTTTTAAAATAAAACTTTTACGCACTATGGAGCGCCCCCTATATATGTTTCATTGACAGATATCTCTTCTCCGGAGGAGTTCGGATTGCTGGAAGGGGAGCTGCGGTCCCACTAATACAACAAGGATCTAGTGCACTTTGGCAACACCCAAATGAAGTTGCTGTGATTCAAATATATGGACACACGCTAAGTGTATTTAGATATACACATCCTATATTTTCTCTGTTATATAATAATCAGCGCTATATCATATTTGTCTGTATCTTCAATTGTATCAGTGTCGAATTTTTAGGTTACAAGTACCTTTTATTTGTGTATAAATAAAAACCTTTTAAATATTGTTAAATATTATTAATCTAAAGGCTGATTGGCTCCCATGAGAACCTTTTTACTCCATATATATATATATATATATATACACACCATATATTTATATACACACATATATATGTATATATATACACAAATATATATATATATATACACACAATATACATATATAGGTATCCCGTCAGCACTCCGCAGACTTTCAGGGTACAGATTCATACTAATTTAAAAGCCTGTGGAGAGCCACCTATATTAAACTAGGAGGACACCCTAGCATTATATATATATATATACATATACATACACTTATACAGTACTTACACACACATATATATATACATGCATATACAGTATGTTTACATACTGTATACTGTATATGCACACACAGAAATATACACATAGTTATATATATAAACACTATATATATATATATATATATATATATATAATCTATACACACACAAACGTGATTCATAATGATATAGCCAGCTAGCCTTACTTTTGCTGGCAGGCTGCTGTAGAGCAGGAGACAGAAGAGTGAGCGTTCCTTTAAGAAGCAAACGCCGCTCTGTATATTCTTTCAAACAGCCTGCGCGCTCAGTGACAGAGCCGCAGGCTGCTATCTAGCACACTATTGGACAGCTGAGCCGTCGCTCAGCTGTCCTGTACTGTTAGGTGGCGCCGGCGCCGCGGCTCAGCTGATAGGTTGCCAGGGGAGCCGGGAATGCAGCGTAGCGCCGCAGATCGGTAAGATCTCCGATCTGTGGTGGGGGGCCCCTTTAGGAAGGGGGGCCCGGGGTACTTATCCCCAGGGCCCCCCCCTTAATCCGGCTCTGAGTTACTACTCTTGTTTGGAACTGTTTGTTCCCAATTGACTAATGTGCTGCAGAAAACGCTTGTGCTGTCCTAATTATCCATATGGATATGATGGAATAGGTGATTTAAGACAAATAACATGGGTGCAGTTCTGATACATTAGTTTCCAGTTGATGGTGTCAAAATATTACTACAAAGCTAAAAGTGAATTTTGCATATTTACTCCTGGAACATGACTATTGAGAACATCATAGTCAACTGAACTAGAGGTCCAGGGTGGAGACAAAAGGTAGCTCCCAATCCGAGATCCAGAATTGTAGGACAATGCATAATGGGCCTAATTCTGAGTTGATCGTAGCAGCAAATATGTTAGCAGTTGGGCAAAACCAAGTGCACTGCAGGGGGGGGGGGTAGATATAACATGTGCAGAGAGAGTTAGATTTGGGTGAGGTGTATTCAAACTGAAATCTAAATTGCAGTGTAAAAATAAAGCAGCCAGTATTTACTAGAGATGAGCGCCTGAAATTTTTCGGGTTTTGTGTTTTGGTTTTGGGTTCGGTTCCGCGGCCGTGTTTTGGGTTCGAACGCGTTTTGGCAAAACCTCACCGAATTATTTTTGTCGGATTCGGGTGTGTTTTGGATTCGGGTGTTTTTTTCAAAAAACCCTAAAAAACAGCTTAAATCATAGAATTTGGGGGTAATTTTGATCCCAAAGTATTATTAACCTCAAAAAACATAATTTACACTCATTTTCAGCCTATTCTGAACACATCACACCTCACAATATTATTTTTAGTCCTAAAATTTGCACCGAGGTCGCTGTGTGAGTAAGATAAGCGACCCTAGTGGCCGACACAAACACCGGGCCCATCTAGGAGTGGCACTGCAGTGTCACGCAGGATGTCCCTTCCAAAAAACCCTCCCCAAACAGCACATGACGCAAAGAAAAAAAGAGGCGCAATGAGGTAGCTGTGTGAGTAAGATTAGCGACCCTAGTGGCCGACACAAACACCGGGCCCATCTAGGAGTGGCACTGCAGTGTCACGCAGGATGGCCCTTCCAAAAAACCCTCCCCAAACAGCACATTACGCAAAGAAAAAAAGAGGCGCAATGAGGTAGCTGTGTGAGTAAGATTAGCGACCCTAGTGGCCGACACAAACACCGGGCCCATCTAGGAGTGGCACTGCAGTGTCACGCAGGATGGCCCTTCCAAAAAACCCTCCCCAAACAGCACATGACGCAAAGAAAAAAAGAGGCGCAATGAGGTAGCTGACTGTGTGAGTAAGATTAGCGACCCTAGTGGCCGACACAAACACCGGGCACATCTAGGAGTGGCACTGCAGTGTCACGCAGGATGTCCCTTCCAAAAAACCCTCCCCAAACAGCACATGACGCAAAGAAAAAAAGAGGCGCAATGAGGTAGCTGTGTGAGTAAGATTAGCGACCCTAGTGGCCGACACAAACACCGGGCCCATCTAGGAGTGGCACTGCAGTGTCACGCAGGATGTCCATTCCAAAAAACCCTCCCCAATCAGCACATGATGCAAAGAAAAAGAAAAGAAAAAAGAGGTGCAAGATGGAATTATCCTTGGGCCCTCCCACCCACCCTTATGTTGTATAAACAAAACAGGACATGCACACTTTAACCAACCCATCATTTCAGTGACAGGGTCTGCCACACGACTGTGACTGATATGACGGGTTGGTTTGGACCCCCCCCAAAAAAGAAGCAATTAATCTCTCCTTGCACAAACTGGCTCTACAGAGGCAAGATGTCCACCTCATCTTCACCCTCCGATATATCACCGTGTACATCCCCCTCCTCACAGATTATCAATTCGTCCCCACTGGAATCCACCATCTCAGCTCCCTGTGTACTTTGTGGAGGCAATTGCTGCTGGTCAATGTCTCCGCGGAGGAATTGATTATAATTCATTTTAATGAACATCATCTTCTCCACATTTTCTGGATGTAACCTCGTACGCCGATTGCTGACAAGGTGAGCGGCGGCACTAAACACTCTTTCGGAGTACACACTTGTGGGAGGGCAACTTAGGTAGAATAAAGCCAGTTTGTGCAAGGGCCTCCAAATTGCCTCTTTTTCCTGCCAGTATAAGTACGGACTGTGTGACGTGCCTACTTGGATGCGGTCACTCATATAATCCTCCACCATTCTATCAATGTTGAGAGAATCATATGCAGTGACAGTAGACGACATGTCCGTAATCGTTGTCAGGTCCTTCAGTCCGGACCAGATGTCAGCATCAGCAGTCGCTCCAGACTGCCCTGCATCACCGCCAGCGGGTGGGCTCGGAATTCTGAGCCTTTTCCTCGCACCCCCAGTTGCGGGAGAATGTGAAGGAGGAGATGTTGACAGGTCGCGTTCCGCTTGACTTGACAATTTTGTCACCAGCAGGTCTTTCAACCCCAGCAGACCTGTGTCTGCCGGAAAGAGAGATCCAAGGTAGGCTTTAAATCTAGGATCGAGCACGGTGGCCAAAATGTAGTGCTCTGATTTCAACAGATTGACCACCCGTGAATCCTTGTTAAGCGAATTAAGGGCTGCATCCACAAGTCCCACATGCCTAGCGGAATCGCTCCGTGTTAGCTCCTTCTTCAATGCCTCCAGCTTCTTCTGCAAAAGCCTGATGAGGGGAATGACCTGACTCAGGCTGGCAGTGTCTGAACTGACTTCACGTGTGGCAAGTTCAAAGGGCATCAGAACCTTGCACAACGTTGAAATCATTCTCCACTGCACTTGAGACAGGTGCATTCCATCTCCTATATCGTGCTCAATTGTATAGGCTTGAATGGCCTTTTGCTGCTCCTCCAACCTCTGAAGCATATAGAGGGTTGAATTCCACCTCGTTACCACTTCTTGCTTCAGATGATGGCAGGGCAGGTTCAGTAGTTTTTGGTGGTGCTCCAGTCTTCTGTACGTGGTGCCTGTACGCCGAAAGTGTCCCGCAATTTTTCTGGCCACCGACAGCATCTCTTGCACGCCCCTGTCGTTTTTTAAAAAATTCTGCACCACCAAATTCAAGGTATGTGCAAAACATGGGACGTGCTGGAATTTGCCCATATTTAATGCACACACAATATTGCTGGCGTTGTCCGATGCCACAAATCCACAGGAGAGTCCAATTGGGGTAAGCCATTCCGCGATGATCTTCCTCAGTTGCCGTAAGAGGTTTTCAGCTGTGTGCGTATTCTGGAAAGCGGTGATACAAAGCGTAGCCTGCCTAGGAAAGAGTTGGCGTTTGCGAGATGCTGCTACTGGTGCCGCCGCTGCTGTTCTTGCGGCGGGAGTCCATACATCTACCCAGTGGGCTGTCACAGTCATATAGTCCTGACCCTGCCCTGCTCCACTTGTCCACATGTCCGTGGTTAAGTGGACATTGGGTACAACTGCATTTTTTAGGACACTGGTGAGTCTTTTTCTGACGTCCGTGTACATTCTCGGTATCGCCTGCCTAGAGAAGTGGAACCTAGATGGTATTTGGTAACGGGGGCACACTGCCTCAATAAATTGTCTAGTTCCCTGTGAACTAACGGCGGATACCGGACGCACGTCTAACACCAACATAGTTGTCAAGGACTCAGTTATCCGCTTTGCAGTAGGATGACTGCTGTGATATTTCATCTTCCTCGCAAAGGACTGTTGAACAGTCAATTGCTTACTGGAAGTAGTACAAGTGGGCTTACGACTTCCCCTCTGGGATGACCATCGACTCCCAGCGGCAACAACAGCAGCGCCAGCAGCAGTAGGCGTTACACGCAAGGATGCATCGGAGGAATCCCAGGCAGGAAAGGACTCGTCAGACTTGCCAGTGACATGGCCTGCAGGACTATTGGCATTCCTGGGGAAGGAGGAAATTGACACTGAGGGAGTTGGTGGGGTGGTTTGCGTGAGCTTGGTTACAAGAGGAAGGGATTTACTGGTCAGTGGACTGCTTCCGCTGTCACCCAAAGTTTTTGAACTTGTCACTGACTTATTATGAATGCGCTGCAGGTGACGTATAAGGGAGGATGTTCCGAGGTGGTTAACGTCCTTACCCCTACTTATTACAGCTTGACAAAGGGAACACACGGCTTGACACCTGTTGTCCGCATTTCTGGTGAAATACCTCCACACCGAAGAGCTGATTTTTTTGGTATTTTCACCTGGCATGTCAACGGCCATATTCCTCCCACGGACAACAGGTGTCTCCCCGGGTGCCTGACTTAAACAAACCACCTCACCATCAGAATCCTCCTGGTCAATTTCCTCCCCAGCGCCAGCAACACCCATATCCTCCTCATCCTGGTGTACTTCAACACTGACATCTTCAATCTGACTATCAGGAACTGGACTGCGGGTGCTCCTTCCAGCACTTGCAGGGGGCATGCAAATAGTGGAAGGCGCATGCTCTTCACGTCCAGTGTTGGGAAGGTCAGGCATCGCAAACGACACAATTGGACTCTCCTTGTGGATTTGGGATTTCAAAGAACGCACAGTTCTTTGCGGTGCTTTTGCCAGCTTGAGTCTTTTCAGTTGTCTAGCGAGAGGCTGAGTGCTTCCATCCTCATGTGAAGCTGAACCACTAGCCATGAACATAGGCCAGGGCCTCAGCCGTTCCTTGCCACTCCGTGTGGTAAATGGCATATTGGCAAGTTTACGCTTCTCCTCCGACAATTTTATTTTAGGTTTTGGAGTCCTTTTTTTTCTGATATTTGGTGTTTTGGATTTGACATGCTCTGTACTATGACATTGGGCATCGGCCTTGGCAGACGACGTTGCTGGCATTTCATCGTCTCGGCCATGACTAGTGGCAGCAGCTTCAGCACGAGGTGGAAGTGGATCTTGATCTTTCCCTAATTTTGGAACCTCAACTTTTTTGTTCTCCATATTTTATAGGCAGAACTAAAAGGCACCTCAGGTAAACAATGGAGATGGATGGATTGGATAGTTTACTAGTATACAATTATGGACGGACTGCCACGGTTAGGTGGTATAAAAAAACCACGGTTAGGTGGTATATATTATAATAATAATACAATTATGGATGGACGGACTGCCTGCCGACTGCCGACACAGAGGTAGCCACAGCCGTGAACTACCGCACTGTACACTGGTTGATAAAGAGATAGTAGTATACTCGTAACAACTAGTATGACACTATGACGACGGTATAAAGAATGGAAAAAAAACCACGGTTAGGTGGTATATATTATAATAATAATACAATTATGGATGGACGGACTGCCTGCCGACTGCCGACACAGAGGTAGCCACAGCCGTGAACTACCGCACTGTACACTGGTTGATAAAGAGATAGTAGTATACTCGTAACAACTAGTATGACACTATGACGACGGTATAAAGAATGGAAAAAAAACCACGGTTAGGTGGTATATATTATAATAATAATACAATTATGGATGGACGGACTGCCTGCCGACTGCCGACACAGAGGTAGCCACAGCCGTGAACTACCGCACTGTACACTGGTTGATAAAGAGATAGTAGTATACTCGTAACAACTAGTATGACACTATGACGACGGTATAAAGAATGGAAAAAAAACCACGGTTAGGTGGTATATATTATAATAATAATACAATTATGGATGGACGGACTGCCTGCCGACTGCCGACACAGAGGTAGCCACAGCCGTGAACTACCGCACTGTACACTGGTTGATAAAGAGATAGTAGTATACTCGTAACAACTAGTATGACACTATGACGACGGTATAAAGAATGGAAAAAAAACCACGGTTAGGTGGTATATATTATAATAATAATACAATTATGGATGGACGGACTGCCTGCCGACTGCCGACACAGAGGTAGCCACAGCCGTGAACTACCGCACTGTACACTGGTTGATAAAGAGATAGTAGTATACTCGTAACAACTAGTATGACACTATGACGACGGTATAAAGAATGGAAAAAAAACCACGGTTAGGTGGTATATATTATAATAATAATACAATTATGGATGGACGGACTGCCTGCCGACACAGAGGTAGCCACAGCCGTGAACTACCGCACTGTACACTGGTTGATAAAGAGATAGTAGTATACTCGTAACAACTAGTATGACACTATGACGACGGTATAAATAATGGAAAAAAACCACGGTTAGGTGGTATATATTATAATAATAATACAATTATGGATGGACGGACTGCCTGCCGACTGCTGACACAGAGGTAGCCACAGCCGTGAACTACCGCACTGTACACTGGTTGATAAAGAGATAGTAGTATACTCGTAACAACTAGTATGACACTATGACGGTATAAAGAAAGAAAAAAAAATACCACGGTTAGGTGGTATATATTGTAATACAATTATGGATGGACGGACTGCCTGCCGAGTTCCGACTGCCGACACAGAGGTAGCCACAGCCGTGAACTACCGCACTGTACTGTGTCTGCTGCTAATATAGACTGGTTGATAAAGAGATAGTATACAATACATACAACAATGAATATACTACTATACTGGTGGTCAGGCACTGGTCACCACTAGTCACACTGGCAGTGGCACTCCTGCAGCAAAAGTGTGCACTGTTTAATTTTAAATTAATATAATATTATGTACTCCTGGGGGCTCCTGCTATAACAACCTGCAGTGCTCCCCAGTCTCCCCCACAATTATTATAAGCTTTGCCTTTTATACATTGATGTGCAGCACACTGGGCTGAGCTGAGTGCACACAGACTGAGTCACACTGTGTGACTGGCTGCTGCTGTGTATCGTTTTTTTTCAGGCAGAGAACGGATATAGCAGAGAACGGATATATATTAAAATAAATAAAAGTTAACTAACAACAACTGCACTGGTCACTGTGGTAAACTCTGTCTGACTCTGCACAATCTCTCTCTCTCTTCTAATCTAATTTCTAATGGAGAGGACGCCAGCCACGTCCTCTCCCTATCAATCTCAATGCACGTGTGAAAATGGCGGCGACGCGCGGCTCCTTATATAGAATCCGAGTCTCGCGAGAATCCGACAGCGTCATGATGACGTTCGGGCGCGCTCGGGTTAACCGAGCAAGGCGGGAGGATCCGAGTCTGCTCGGACCCGTGAAAAAAACATGAAGTTCGTGCGGGTTCGGTTTCAGAGAAACCGAACCCGCTCATCTCTAGTATTTACCCTGCACAGAAACAATATAACCCACCCAAATCTAACTCTCTCTGCAAATGTTATATCTGCCCCCCCTGCAGTGCACATGGTTTTGCCTAATTGCTAACAAACTTGCTGCTGCGATCAACTCAGAAGTATCCCCTATATACGCTGCAGTGTCTAGGCAGCTTTTACTCTTTTTGCTGTATAGACCTTCCATATCCTTTACACTGGCAGGAAGCAAATTTATTATTACCTGCAGATATCATAAGCCTCTTAAATAATAAATACTTATTTATTCCCATCATTATAAGATCACCAGTGCAACTGTTGCACACCAGGGAGCATAAGAGGCTTAACGTATTACCAATAATCAGAAGTACTTAATACTAATGTACAAAAATAGTTTCATAAATATTGATTTTCGGTATTCACCTAAAATTCTGCTAGGTTTAAGCTCAATAGTCTTACATTTATAATATGATTGAAGGGTCCTCATGGCTGTATTTATCATGTGTCTCTTCTTTGTGTTTGAATACTTATATTACAGATTGCTCAAAATATGTATAGAAAAAGCCACTTTTTAATATCAAGTAGGTGTAATAGGGTAAAGGTATAACTTTCAGGGAGAACATTTCTCTGTCTGCCATCCGTTAAAAAGGAAATGCTCACACAAATGCGCCACAGTCTCATTGGATTTCATTCCACAAAATTAAATCTAACTGTTACGCAGGTTGATGCACCTGGCCAGGACCATGCAAGGAAACTACAGTATGTGGTTTTACACAGCTCCTTCCATAGGCATCAAGATGTGCAGTTTATGTGTTGCTTATAATCAGGTGATATGCACTAAAATAGTTTTGCAATATTGGGGGTAATTCCAAGTTGATCGCAGCAGGAATTTTTTATAGCAGTTGGGCAAAACCATGTGCACTGCAGGGGGGTGGGGGGCAGATATAACATTTGCAGAGAGAGTTAGATTTGGGTGGGTTATTTTGTTTCTATACAGGGTAAATACTGGCTGCTTTATTTTTACACTGCAAGTTAGATTGCAGATTGAACACACCCCACCCAAATCTATCTCTCTCTGCACATGTTATATCTGCCTCCCCTGCAGTGCACATGGTTTTGCCCAATTGCTAACAAACTTGAGGCTGCGATCAACTCAGAATTACCCCCCATTGTCCTTTACAGCCATCAACTTCATTACATTTTTATAGTCTTAAAATAATGGTTAGTCTATCATGATTTATGCTTGTCGGTATCATGTCCTTCAAGATTTGTATTATATTGTCCAAAGCAAACCCAGGGTCTAAATCAGTAAGAATTGCAATTGCAAATCTGCTTGCAGCAGCTTTGCAAATGCAATCCTTAGCAATGCAAATGCAGGAGGAGGTGCATACCACCTCCTTCCTACATTTGCGATGCGATCGCATCTGTGATAAACATCGTGACCATCGGTCGCAATGTTCATCTGCGACAGCAGGCTGAGCAAGCCTAAGCTTACTCAGGCTTGCCGTTGCAGGGCGGCTGTGAGGCCAAGGAAAGTGCGTCTCGCGACGCAGTCCCAGGGCTCTCCACTCACAGAAAATGGGGGACCCCGTCCCTCCCCGCAAATGCCTCTGCCTGTCAATCAGGCAGAGGCGTTCGCATCCCTACAATGTGATTGCAGGACCCATTCTGCACATGCGTAGAACGGGTCCTGCTTGTGCGCATAAGCGATCCTTACTGAATCAGGGCCCAAGATGTGTGCTTTCCCATAGAAGAGCATGTGAAAATATGGGGCTGATTCAGAAGTGGCTGATTCAGAGGTGTTCGCGCAAGTTTCTGATTTTCTTTCTGATACTGTATGTGCATGTGCAGGAGCCGCACTGCTCATGTGCATATCTGGTTCTGCAAGGTTGGCTGCAGTGTGGCTGCAGACGTCAGGTGAGTGAGAGTCTGCAGTGGTTGGGGAGTGGGATCATTGCAGAAAACATTAGCGTGTCAGCCCCATTTTCTGAGTGTGCCAAAGTCAGTGGCTGCGTCCCCAGACACAGTTTCACTGGCCTCAGCAGTGTAGTTTTGCTGGACACCCGTCTTCAAACGCAGCAGAGGATCAGAGAAGCCAACAGTGAGTGTTTTACACATGCGTACATAGCGGTAGTACTATTAGTGTCCACCTCTGAATCAGGCACTATATCCTGTTATACGTATATGGTTAATACTCTTTTAGTACTGGAGCATTCAAGCACTGTAGGTACTTTTTATGGGCAGAAAATATGATCTCTTCACCCCACTAATATACATGTCTGTTTGTTGTGTTTTTTTTGGAGCTGTGTAAAGTGATGACTATGACTGATTTCGTAGAACATGAATAATACCGCTTTCAGACATGCAGTTAAATCCTGGTTTGATGCACGTGAGCGTGCATCAACCCAGGATTTCTACATGTGTGAAAGGACAAAGGTGGTCATTCCGAGTTGTTCGCTCGCTAGCTGTTTTTAGCAGCCGTGCAAATGCTATGCCGTCTCCCACTGGGAGTGTATTTTAGCTTAGCAGAAGTGCAAACGAAAGGATCGCACAGTGGCTACAAATTAATATTGTGCAGTTTCAGAGTAGCTTCAGACCTACTCAGCGCTTACGATGACTTCAGACTGTTCGGTTCCTGTTTTGACGTCATGAACATGCCCTGCGTTCGCCCAGCCACGCCTGCATTTTTCCTGGCACGCCTGCGTTTTTCAGAACACTCCCTGAAAACGGTCAGTTGACACCCAGAAATGCCCACTTCATGTCAATCACTCTGCGGCCAGCAGTGCGACTGAAAAGCTTTGCTAGACCTTGTGTGAAACTACATTGGCCGTTGTGAAAGTACGTCGCGTGTGCGCATTGCGCCGCATACGCATGCGCAGAAGTGACGGTTTTTTTCATCATTGCTGCACAGCGAACATTTTCTGCTAGCGATCAACTCGGAATGACACCCAAAACCCAGGAGTAAGGCTGTGTACACACGGTGCGATGCGCCATACAGGCCGACATTGACAATTCGACGAGGCCAGAGCCCAGCCCCGCCGAAACAGTCAATGGTGGCTGCCAGCACAGTCTATTTTTCCTTGCGATGCTGAATCCGTGGGACCACGCATTGGCATCGCAAGGACTATACACACTGTGCGATACGCACTATATTTTCTTACAACTTAGACTATATAGTCAAAATCAAAAGAAATATTGCACCGTGTGTACACACCTTTAGTCTCGGGTCTCCAACCATGCTCCCGACTAGGGTCACGGAGCTGAGACCCGGGAATTTGCCAGCTGCTGGACCCGGAAAATTCCTGGGTCATATCTCTGAAAGGAGTATAAAAGTTTGATTTGAGAATCCTATTATGTTCGGAACCAGTTAATTCCACACAAAAAAATGACAACCACCAAGACTATTTTTATATCAACTTTACAGCATTAAATGTGATAAAGACAGCTGGTCATATGAACTGTTGTTACTGATAAATAGTAGTTATTTTATTTTTACTAAGTTAATACCACATTTGACATTGTGCATTATGCTTTTGAATAGCTATTTGTTATAATCGTTCCTGTTAATATCTAAATAAATATGTTTCTGGAAAAAAACATGGTGGGAATTTAGTACTGTAAAACTCTGTTCCCAGGCAACACTACACAGTCTGGTATTGTGTCGAGGAAAGAATTTTGCAAAGGACTAAGGTTAAAATCATAGTGTTTTTACCGCTACCTCCCCTGTGCAGTGCATAATCTGCCAGAGAAAATAAACCTTATTATGATTGGAAAAAAGACCACAGAAAGCTACCTAGCGGATACTGCAGCAGCTTATATACATATCTGCAGGCTTCACTAGCAGCTCGTGTTTTAGCAATATTCATGCTGAAGCACAGGTGATCCAATTGCTATCTCACTCCTTTTCATTTACTCTCAAGGTGCTCAGTCAGCAAATGAGGCCTGCTAGTGGGTCCTGAGGATAGGTTTGAAAGCCATGGCTAAACTAAATATATATGCTATGTATGTGAAATAAATCAGGATTGTAGATTAGATTAAGGGTAAAAAAAAAAAGGAGTCAAGCAGAGTTCACATACCTACTATATTGTTTCATTCAATGCCACAGATGGCCTGCTATATGAACCAGGATATACAGTATTCATCAATTCAATAAGTAATATGTTCTTAATGCAAAGTTTTATTTTTTATTGCTTTAGATTATAGATCAAACTAAACTATATGACACCTAGGTTGAAGTGTAATGACAGGGTCCTCCACTACAAAAGTAGGCATACCTGCTTGCACACTAAATATCATATCAGTACATAGGCTCAGCATTGGGTCTGCTGCATAGACCATATAATGCAGGGGGGAACCGCTTAGCACATATGAACATAAATGTTCTGATGTATGTAATATAGGAATACGGTGTGGATGTTGGTGGTCGGGACGCTGGCAGTCGGAATCCCGGCGCCAGAATCCCGACACACAACAAAAATGCTGGCGCTTGAACTCCGACATCAATCGAAATGGCGATGCTGGAATCCCGACACCCATTATCCGTACTGTAAGTATGCTGCCTACCGTTAGTGTTAGTCTGCTGGGGGGAAAGGTTAGGTTTAGGCACCCACGGGGACGGTTAGGGTTAGGTTGTGGGGAAGGGAGGGTTAGGGTTAGGCTGCATGGAGGGGGCAGGGTGGGTTAGGTTTAGGCACCCTTGGGGAGGGTTAGGCTGCAGGGGAGGGAGGGATAGGTTTAAGCTGTGGGGGGGAAGGGGGGTTAGGTTCAGGCACGACCGGGGAGAGTTAAGCTTGGGAGGGGGAAGTTAGGTTTAGGCACTACTGGGGAGGGTTAAGGTGGGGGGAGGGGGGGGGTTAGGCTGTGGGACATATCATAAGGCATCACACCTCTTTTAAGCCTGCCCCGGTCACCTTCTATCTCCCTTTCACCCCTGCCTCGGTCACACACATTTTTCCATGCACGTTTTCTTGAGTAATGTATGCACATTTTTTTTCCAACTCTGGATGAGCCCCAAAGTGCATAGACCAGAAGGACATGGACAGCCGAGAGAGTGCTGTTAGCAGTGCTGCTGTAAATACAGTCATGTATGGAGCAGAGTGAGTACAGTTAGCACTAGTACTGTATACCTAAAGGTGCTATTCAAGGACAAAGTAGAAGATTCTAAGGGGAATCCTAATCCAGCAGAGAGACACTGATTAGCCTTGGACTGGCATTATAGTTACGTTTCTAATTCTACACGGATCTGAGTTCCCTGTGTGAAAGTGAAAAATTATCTCAGATTAACATCCTTTTGACAATTAACCCAGTATATTAAAGAACAGTTTGCAAAGGAAGTATGGTAGCTAAACACATTTGTAAAATGATAGCCACAATGAAAGATGCTTATGCAAGGTTCACAGCATGTATTCTTCTCAGCAGAGGCTTAATAAGCATTTCACAAAGTTTCCTGGGATTACCTTCTGGAGGTCAAATACACATATTACTTTGTAGCACCAGGCATTGCTGTCGCTATTCCTCCTCTATTTATTTTTCATTGAAACCACTGGCCATGATATTGAGGGAAATGCATGAATATAAATTTATAATGACAATTAGGATAGCATAAAATTAGTTTTAAGGATTACATAAAATGAGTCTTATTTAATAATGATTTAATTTGTTCAAGGATTCAATGAAGACCATTGGCTCTAGGGGCAATTTAAGAGAGGAGAGGGCCAGTGTACAGGCTCTGTGCAGGCCCCATCTTCTCAGCAGATCCCTTAAATTCTGTAAATAGCGAGGTAGGACCTCCACGGCTCAGACTTGTTTTGCCAGAACACCCCACAGATGCTTGATCGGATTGAGATCTGAGGAATTTGGAAGCCAAGTGTCATACCCCCAAGGGATGCTGCAAAGTCAGTCCATGTTTTCTACCTGTCAGGCCACATGTGAGTATCCGGTGTGCTCTGGCAGTTTGGCGGCATGCTCTTCTCACGGCTGCAGTAGTAACAGCAATTGGGGCTGGGTCCTCTGTGTACGATACTCCTGCCAGCCCGGCACCATGGACGACACCATCTTAGTGTTAGCTGACCAGTCTCTGACCAAATCCATCCAACCAGAGTGTCAGCTGACACAGCCAATCATGTGTCACCAAGGGTTTTGAAGCTTCCTGTTTCTCAGTGTTCAGGTTGCTAGTGCCATAAGTCACACAGCTCTGTGTGTGAGCTTTGAAGCTGCGCTCCTCCGGGTATTCAGCTACTGCACAGTACCTGGGTTCTCTGAGCTTCACTATTTGCTACCTGCATTACCGTATGCATTTCCAAGGGATCATCCAGTGTCTTCAGTCTGGAACCAGCCTGGTCAGCACTTCAATGTCACCATTCTGGTTCCAGCCCGGTCAGCATTATGGTCCCATTACAGTAACCACTGGTTCCAGCCAGGCTGATAATACAGATACCATTGGTTCCAGTCCAATAATACAGATACCATTGGTTACAGATACCATCAGCAGAGGCGTATCTACCTATTGGCCAGGATGGCACTCGCCAGGGGCGCCAGCCGAGGAGGGGCGCCACCCGACGGTGCAACCCGCGGCCAGTGGGTAGATACACTTTGTAGAAGCAGCATATTTGTCTCCCTTCCCCTGGCAGGCAGCAGCGGCAGCCACGGTAATTGGCGCCGGGTTCCGGCGCTGCACATCACATTACAATAAAGGAAACTACGCATAAACTACAGCTCCCAGCAGCCCTTGCTGCCGGAGCTCACATCCAAGGGCTGCTGGGAGCTGTAGTTTATGCAGAGTTTTCTTTATTGTAATGCGGTGACGAACACAGTGGCTTCCTCCTCTCTCCTCTTCCAGCGCGTGACAACGGCAGGACAGCAGCCTGGTAGTTGAAACCAGCAATTCCCCTCAGCTGCCTCCGTTCTGCCCGGCTTACCGATGCGACTCTGCTGTAGGACCAGGCTTCTGCTGGGGTTGGTAAGAAGATCTGCCTCCGGATTTCTCTCTCTCTAACACCTCTCTTGCTCCTCTCTCTCTCTAACACCTCTCTTGCTCCTCTCTCTCTCTCTGACACCCTCTATCTTTCACTACTCTCTTACTTCCTGATACCCTCTCTCTCGCTCCTTTCTCCCCCCATCTCTCTCTCTCTCTCTCCTTTCTCCCTCCCCCATCTCTCTCTCTCTCTCCCCCTACTGCCAAATATCTGTCACGGCCCAGCAACGCGTCTTCCTCTACTGGCACCACCACTGGTATTGATAGGGAAGAAGGGCATGTCTCCGCACAGTTCAGCAGACACAGGCCATTTACATGCATGTGCATTGGGGGCACTGTGTGACATATAATGTGCAGTGGGGGCACTGTGTGGCATATAATGTGCAGTGGGGGCACTGTGTGGCATATAATGTGCAGTGGGGGCACCGTGTGGCATATAATGTGCAGTGGGGGCACTGTGTGGCATATAATGTGCAGTGGGGGCACCGTGTGGCATATAACGTGCAGTGGGGGCACTGTCTGGCATATAACATGCAGTGGGGGGCACGGTGCGGCATATAACTCGAATTGGGGGCATTGTGTGGCATACAATGTACATTTTTTCAGGGGCCTAACATTTGAGTTTCAGCTGGTGACAGTAGTAATAAAAAAAAGCATCTTTAATGCTTATTTACACTATGAGAGCCCCAACAACTCTAACTCCCCCTCAGCATCCCTGCCCTCACCCTCTCCTGTAACTCCCCCTCAGTGTCACTGCCCTCACCCTGCCTCTAACTCCCCCTCAGTGTCACTGCCCTCACCCTGCCTCTAACTCCCCATCAGTGTCCCTGCCATCACCCTCTCCTGTAACTCCCCCTCAGTGTCACTGCCCTCACCCTGCCTCTAACTCCCCCTCAGTATCCCTGCCATCACCCTCCCCATAACTACTCCTCAGTGTCCCTGCCCTCACCCTCTCCTGTAACTCCCCCTCTGTGTCCCGGGGAGGGGGGGGGGGGGGGGGGGCGCCAGTCCCTTATTTTGCCATGGGCGCTCAGGCTCCTAGATACACCCCTGATCATCAGTTCCAGTCCAATAATACAGAATACAGATACCATTGGTTCCAATCCAATATTACAGATACCATCGGTTCCAGTCAGAGCCGGCCCTAACCAATATGATGCCCTAGGCAAGATTTTGGCTGGTGCCCCCTAGCACCACCGCTGGTTCCGCCTCTGACCTTGCACCTCTTTCCCAGCACCATCACCCCTAACCCATGGCAGTCCTTATTTTGGTGTTTGCACCCCCTATATTTTAAATAGGAACAGTTTGCACATTTGGCGCACAACCCAAAAAGGGGTGTGTTTTTGCTGGCAAGGGGCATGGCCACACAATAGTAACCCCAATTCCAATTACGCCACACAGTACTGCAACTTTATTCACATTTGATCATGCGATAGTGTCCATAATTCATATTACATCCCACAGTAGTATTACTTTACCTTATAAACATTACTCCTCACAGTAGAGCCCCTTATTCACATTACATCACACTGAATTGCAACTTATTCACATTACACCACACCCTATTGATCTTTATTCATATTAGACGACACAGTAGTGCCCTTTCTATACGCAACGCCACATAGTAGAGCACCTTATACACATAATGCCACACATTAGTAATGCATTTATACACATAATTCCACACAGTAATGCCCCTTACACATTATTAATGTCCTTATAAACATAATGCACTTTACACATTATGACAACCATTATTAATGCCCTTTTACACATAATGTCCCTTACATATATGCTGCACATTATTAATGCCCTTATACACAAAATGACACACATAGTGCACCCTACACATTTGCTGCACATTAGTGCCCCTATACACATAATGACAAACATACAGTAGTACCCTGTTACACATATGCCGCACATTATTAATGCCCTTATACACATAATGACACACATAGTGCCCCTTACACATATGTTGCACATTATTAATGCATTTTTACATGACACACATAATGCTCCTTACACATATTCTGAACAGTACTGCACTACCAACCCACTCACATGCACACAGCAATCACACTGCCACTAACACTGTGACCTCTGCCTCTGCTTGGATACAGATGTGTCCTCATAAATCTTGCCTCAATGCTAACGTCAGGCACTTTTTTTTATGAAAATGCATCTTATTTGCATTGCTATGTGGCTAGGATGCACAAGCAGCTTATGCTGATTAAAAGGATATGCAGCATGCCTATATACTGTGTGAGACTGTGGCTGTATCTGCATAAGAAATGCTACACACAGAATATAGGCATGCCGCATACCATTTTAATCAGCAGAAGCTGCTGATGCCCCTAGGCATATCAAATGCCCTAGGCAATTGCCTAGTTTGCCTATGCCTATGGCCGGCTCTGGTTCCAGTACGATATGATATTTGAAATCGATAAAAAAGAACGCGATTAATTGTGAAATGAAAAAATGATAAATGTTAAAATTTGTGGCACCTGTAAAAAAAGGATATTAGTTATTATCAATAATGTTTACACTCTTTTGAGTGAATGATTGGGTAGCAGATGTTTCACGGTTTTTATACGTGGTATGATGTCACTTACCCTACCTTTCCCTAATCCGGAGTGATGACCGGGCGGTTACTAGGATAGCAGCCGCTCCCGTTGTTGAAGCCGATGGCAGGGCTCCGGCGTGCTCTAACTCCGCTGCGTCCAGCGGACTATGAGCCGCGCACTGTGCAGTCTCTTCCTCTGGATATCGGTGGTGACGTATCCGTGATGCGGCCAAGCTCAGCCGTGTTTGATGCTGTCCCAAGTAGGTGTAAACGTTCTCCAGATTGACCAACGCGTTTCATGTGGCAGCAGCGTACTTTTTCAAGGATGGAGTGTGAGTACGATATGAGAAGGAACTACATAAAACCTCAGAGTTTTCAGCAGAACAACGCTCCAGTCGCCAATATCACTGACACAGGTCTGGAGACATACATACACCAAATCCAGACACCAAGCAAACACTTTTGAACGCTTTGTCATGTTCCGCAATCTAATTCTGTACAATTTTTGCTGTGTGGCAGGGCGCATTATCCTGCAGAAAGAGGCCACTGCCATTAGGGAACACCATTGCATGAAAGGTACATGGTCTTCAGCAATGTTAAGATAGAATGGGTACATGTCAAAGTAACAGCCATATCAATGGCAGGAGCCAAGGTTTTCTAGCAAAACATTGCCAAGAGCATCATGCTGCCTCCACCGACTTGCCTTCTTCCCAGGCCACTCTCTCCTATTGCTTCATGGTCCAGGTCTGAAACTCATGTGCCCATTGTAGGTGCTTTTGATGGTGGACAGGGGTTGGCATGGGCACTCTTAATGGTCTGTGGCTACGCAGCCCTTATATGCTGTAATCTGTGATGCAATGTGTGTTCTGACATCTTGTATCATAGTCAGCATTAACTTTTTCAGCAGTTTGTGCTTCAGTAGCTCTTTTGTAGGATCAACCCATATGGGCTAGCCTTCACTTCCATGCACATCAATGACCTTTGGGCACCCATGGCCCTGTCTCTGGTTCAATAGTTGTCCTTCCTTCAACCATTTTTGGGAGGTTACCACTGCATAATGGGAACACCAGATGACCAGCCATTTTGGAGATGCTCTGATCCAGTCATCTATGCATCAGAATTTGGCCCTGGTCAGAGTGCTCGGATCCTTACACTTGTCCATTTTTCCTGCTTCCAACACATAATTTTCAAGAATTGACTATTCACTTGTTGCCTTGACAGGTGCCATTGTAATGTAATAATAAATATTATTTACTTCACCTGTAAGTGGTTTTAATGTTACGGCTGTTGCATGCAGCGGCGGATTGGCTATAACAGCGAACCGGGGGCAGCCATGGTGCTAACGGAGCCCGCCTTCCAGCATTGGAATCGGCCCGTTCGGAGGCTACGAGACCCCAGGGACGTTTCGGCTCTGGACCCAGCAGCTGAATGTAGGTAAAGAGCAGCAGATGTCAGTGGGGTGAGAATGGCAGTAGTGCGGGCGCTGTGGTGTAATCCTGCTATCCCTCCTGTGTGGTGTCACACCTCTCTGTAGTTACAGTGAGTCTCCTGGCTGTCAGCTCCTACAGTATGTGTCCCAGACTGTAGGAAAGGTCCCTCCCTCACTCCTCTAGTCCCAGTCTCACACTCCATGCATGCTGCCTCCCCTCTCCCTGCTCACTCTGCCCCTCCCTGCCTCCTTCTCTCCTCTTCATCCCCCAGTCATTCCTGACTGCTTCCCCCCCACTTCTTGACCACCTATATCCCATCTACAGATTGCTCTGTGGCTTGTCTGATCATGGCAAGGTTACTGTCCTCTCCACATCATGTTGTAGCACATGTACATGATAATGTCAGGCACCCTGCTACTACAGCAATACTTCTGCGTCAAACCAACACACTGGAGCCAGCAACAGTGATTCAAGCACTTTATAAAGGTCAGTAATGAAGTGAGTGTATCCAGCTCCATTCACAGTACAATTGTCAGTCACAGACAGTGGTACAGTACTTCATATTATATAACTAACTATACTGTATGTATACAGGATGGTGCCACTATGTGCTGTGTGGTGACAAATGTTTCATGGTTGGTGACATCGGTAAAGGCAGCAGCATTGGGTATCGGTGCTGGCCGCCGGGGGATGCTTGTGCTGCCATGCTCATGTGTATGATATGGGTACGCTGCTGCAGGAGACCCCAGCATGATAGTGACACATGTAGGCTGACAGGCTACATACATGATAACAGGGATGTGATGCTGATGATTATGATACGAGCAGGGCAATGTGATAAAGCATCAGTGGCATGTCGTGCTGTAGGAGCAGAGACGGGGATCATTAGGGATGAATGGAGGATTAGATTCTGGATTTGGTTGAAGCCTCAGGATTTTCAAGTGAGATTTGAGTTCAGTGAAATCATGAATTGGCACGATTATGTGGCCACGCCCCTTCCCGACAAAGCCACGCCCGTAAAATTTTGATGCGCGCCTATGGCGCGCACTTTCTGTCCCTGCGCTTTGTCAGGCCTTTTGAGCAGTAATTCCGCCCACTTGAGAAACTCCATCCCCTCAACAGACACCACCCCTATTAGGGCTGCTTCCATAAATTTCCCGGGCTGGTTTCCACCCCTGGTTGCATGTATATGTATATTGGCCCTCATTCCGAGTTGATCGCTCGCAAGGCGATTTTAGCAGAGTTACACACGCTAAGCCGCCGCCTACTGGGAGTGAATCTTAGCTTCTTAAAATTGCGACCGATGTATTCGCAATATTGCGATTACTAACTACTTAGCAGTTTCAGAGTAGCTTCAGACTTACTCTGCCTGTGCGATCAGTTCAGTGCTTGTCGTTCCTGTTTTGACGTCACAAACACACCCAGCGTTCGCCCAGACACTCCCCCGTTTCCCCGGCCACTCCTGCGTTTTTTCCGGAAACGGTAGCGTTTTTTCCCGCACACCCATAAAACGGCCTGTTTCCGCCCAGTAACACCCATTTCCTGTCAATCACATTACGATCGCCGGAGCGATGAAAAAGCCGTGAGTAAAAATACTATCTCCATTGTAAAATTACTTGGCGCAGTCGCAGTGCGAATATTGCGCATGCGTACTAAGCGGAATTTCACTGCGATGCGATGAAAAATACCGAGCGATCAACTCGGAATGAGGGCCCTTATACCTCTTCCACTACTTTGTCTTTCTTTTACCTACCCTCTCTCTTTACCATTCCTCTGCTTTTTTCTTTTTATCCCTCTCACTCTCCTGCCTCTGTGCCTGTGTCTTTGTTTCTCTCCAGCCCCTGTGTTTCTTACTTTTCTCTCCCCTCTCTCTTTTTTTAGACTTCAATTCCTCCTCTTCCGTGGGTGCATGGGTTGAGAGGTGCTTGGAATGTGTGATAGTTTTTCTGTAATCAGACAGGAGGTGCATAGTGCATGTAATGTCCAAACTGCACCCGTATAATTCAATGTAATGGCATCATTTTTATCAGCCTTTGATTTTGGGGGCAAATCAGACTGGATCGCAGCGGCAGCGATAGCAGTCTGAAGCCCTTTGTGGAGTGCGCACGCGTACCCCGGTAGGCCCAGTGAGATGCAGACGTGTCCGGACAATTGTGGGGGCGGGCAGCGGTGACTTCATGAAGTCACATGCAGCCACTGCAACCCAGGATGCAGCGGGTAGCCACCTACCAGCACAGCTAGGCTACGCAGGCAGGGAGCTACTCAGCAGGTGCAAAAGCATCACCGCTGTGTGATGCTTTTGCACCCTTGTGGGGGAGGGGTATGGCCTGACATGCAGGGTGGACTAGCCCTGTGCTGGGCGTCCCCCCCGCATATGAGAGAAACTGATTGTAAATGTGCTAAATTTATCACATCTACGATCAGATCTGAATCACCCCCCTTGTTATATAGATTATTATTAGCATTACTTTTTTATCTTTTCATTTTTACTATTTTACTTTTTGGGACATTGTTGCTTTTTCTCATCTACTGTATAGTAGAGAGAGTTTTTCTGTGTGTGGCCTGTGCATCCCTGTATACATTTGTCCTTACTTCTGTACTGTTATATAATAATAAATGGACTCTTACTTCTTTGCCTGCACATTCTCATATGGGCTTCCAGGTTCACATTCTCTTAATAATTATTAAGGAAAAAATAAATGGTAAAAAATAGAATTTTATTTATTTGAATATTTTTTACTTTATGAAAACAAGCTTTATTTTGATAATGTCGCATTTTTTTTTTTTATCTTCTCACTGATGGCTATCACCATGCTTAAACTAAGTGGTAATAGTTATCAGGGGATGGTGGCAATCATTGTACCTCGGCTGTCCTTGTCAAAAAGGCTTCCCTACAGTACTGTATTCTTTTCACAGAGAAGCTAACACCAAAGACCACTAGCGATGACTATTGTCCTGTATCGTGTGTTGCCACCAGTAGCCTTTTAATATACTGAATTAGTAAAAATAAGAATTTACTTACCGATAATTCTATTTCTCGTAGTCCGTAGTGGATGCTGGGGACTCCGTCAGGACCATGGGGAATAGCGGCTCCGCAGGAGACAGGGCACAAAATTAAAAGTTTGACCACTAGGTGGTGTGCACTGGCTCCTCCCCCCATGACCCTCCTCCAAGCCTCAGTTAGGATACTGTGCCCGGATGAGCGTACACAATAAGGAAGGATTTTGAATCCCGGGTAAGACTCATACCAGCCACACCAATCACCCTGTACAACTTGTGATCTGAACCCAGTTAACAGCATGATAACAGAGGAGCATCTGAAACGATGGCTTCCAACAATAATAACCCGATTTTTGTAACAATAACTATGTACAAGTATTGCAGACAATCCGCACTTGGGATGGGCGCCCAGCATCCACTACGGACTACGAGAAATAGAATTATCGGTAAGTAAATTCTTATTTTCCCTGACGTCCTAAGTGGATGCTGGGGACTCCGTCAGGACCATGGGGATTATACCAAAGCTCCCAAACGGGCGGGAGAGTGCGGATGACTCTGCAGCACCGAATGAGAGAACTCCAGGTCCTCCTTAGCCAGGGTATCAAATTTGTAGAATTTTACAAACGTGTTCTCCCCTGACCACGTAGCTGCTCGGCAGAGTTGTAATGCCGAGACCCCTCGGGCAGCCGCCCAAGATGAGCCCACCTTTCTTGTGGAGTGGGCATTTACAGATTTTGGCTGTGGCAGGCCTGCCACAGAATGCGCAAGTTGAATTGTGCTACAAATCCAACGAGCAATCGTCTGCTTAGACGCAGGAGCACCCAGCTTGTTGGGTGCATACAGTATAAACAGCGAGTCAGACTTTCTGACTCCAGCCGTCCTTGAAATATATATTTTTAAGGCTCTGACAACGTCCAACAACTTGGAGTCCTCCAAGCCGCTAGAAGCCGCAGGCACCACAATAGGTTGGTTCAGGTGAAACGCTGATACCACCTTAGGGAGAAACTGAGGACGCGTCCGCAGTTCTGCCCTGTCCGAATGGAAAATCAGATATGGGCTTTTGTACGACAAAGCCGCCAACTCTGACACTCTCCTGGCCGAAGCCAGGGCCAGTAGCATGGTCACTTTCCATGTAAGATATTTCAAATCCACCGATTTAAGTGGCTCAAACCAATGGGATTTGAGGAATTCCAAAACTACATTTAGATCCCACGGTGCCACTGGAGGCACAACCGGGGGCTGTATATGTAGTACTCCTTTGACAAAAGTTTGGACTTCAGGAACTGAAGCCAATTCTTTCTGGAAGAAAATCGACAGGGCCGATATTTGAACCTTAATGGACCCCAATTTGAGGCCCATAGACAATCCTGTTTGCAGGAAATGTAGGAATCGACCGAGTTGAAATTCCTCCGTCGGGGCCCTCCTGGCCTCACACCACGCAACATATTTTCTCCAAATGCGGTGATAATGCTGTGCGGTCACTTCCTTCCTGGCTTTAATCAGGGTAGGAATGACTTCTTCCGGAATGCCTTTTTCCTTCAGGATCCGGCGTTCAACCGCCATGCCGTCAAACGCAGCCGCGGTAAGTCTTGGAATAGACAAGGACCCTGCTGAAGCAGGTCCCTTCTTAGAGGTAGGGGCCACGGATCTTCCGTGAGCATCTCCTGAAGTTCCGGGTACCAAGTCCTTCTTGGCCAATCCGGAGCCACGAGTATCGTTCTTACTCCCCTTTGCCGTATAATTCTCAGTACCTTGGGTATGAGAGGCAGAGGAGGGAACACATACACTGACCGGAACACCCATGGTGTTACCAGGGCGTCCACAGCTATTGCCTGAGGATCTCTTGACCTGGCGCAATACCTGTCCAGTTTTTTGTTGAGGCGTGACGCCATCATGTCCACCATTGGTTTTTCCCAACGGATCGTAAGCATGTGGAAGACTTCTGGATGAAGTCCCCACTCTCCCGGGTGAAGGTCGTGTCTGCTGAGGAAGTCTGCTTCCCAGTTGTCCACTCCCGGAATGAACACTGCTGACAGTGCTATCACATGATTTTCCGCCCAGCGAAGAATCCTCGCAGCTTCTGCCATTGCCCCCCTGCTTCTTGTGCCGCCCTGTCTGTTTATGTGGGCGACTGCCGTAATGTTGTCCGACTGGATTAACACCGGCTGACCCTGAAGCAGAGGTTTTGCCAGGCTTAGAGCATTGTAGATCGCTCCTAGCTCCAGTATATTTATGTGAAGAGACGTCTCCAGGCTTGACCACACGCCCTGGAAGTTTCTTCCCTGTGTGACTGCTCCCCAGCCTCTCAGACTGGCATCTGTAGTCACCAGGACCCAGTCCTGTATTCCGAATCTGCGGCCCTCTAACAGATGAGCACTCTGCAACCACCACAGAAGAGACACCCTTGTCCTCGGAGACAAGGTTATCCGCTGATGCATCTGCAGATGCGATCCGGACCATTTGTCCAGCAGATCCCACTGAAAAATTTGTGCGTGGAATCTGCCGAATGGAATCGCTTCGTAAGAAGCCACCATTTTTCCCAGGACTCTTGTGCAATGATGCACAGACACTTTTCCTGGTTTTAGGAGGTTCCTGACAAGTTCGGATAACTCCCTGGCTTTCTCCTCCGGAAGAAACACCTTTTTCTGAACAGTGTCCAGAATCATCCCTAGGAACAGCAGACGTGTCGTCGGGCTTAGCTGGGATTTTGGAAAATTTAGAATCCACCCGTGCTGTTGCAGCACTACTTGGGTTAGTGCTACACCGGCCTCTAACTGTTCTCTGGATCTTGCCCTTATCAGGAGATCGTCCAAGTAAGGGATAATTAATACGCCTTTTCTTCGAAGAAGAATCATCATTTCGGCCATTACCTTGGTAAAGACCCGGGGTGCCGTGGACAATCCAAACGGCAGCGTCTGAAACTGATAATGACAGTTTTGCACCACGAACCTGAGGTACCCTTGGTGTGAAGGGCAAATTGGGACATGGAGGTAAGCATCCTTGATGTCCAAGGACACCATAAAGTCCCCTTCTTCCAGATTCGCTATCACTGCTCTGAGTAACTCCATCTTGAACTTTTGTATGTACATGTTCAAAGCCTTCAGATTTAGAATAGGTCTTACCGAGCCGTCCGGCTTCGGTACCACAAACAGCGTGGAATAATACCCCTTTCCTTGTTGTAGAAGGGGTACCTTGACTATCACCTGCTGAGAATACAGCTTGTGAATGGCTTCCAATACCGTCTCCCTGTCGGAGGGAGACGTTGGTAAAGCAGACTTCAGGAACCGGCGAGGGGGAGACGTCTCGAATTCCAACCTGTAACCCTGAGATACTACCTGCAGGATCCATGGGTCCACTTGCGAGTGAGCCCACTGCGCGCTGAAATTCTTGAGGCGACCCCCCACCGCACCTGAGTCCGCTTGTAAGGCCCCAGCGTCATGCTGAGGACTTTGCAGAAGCGGGGGAGGGCTTCTGCTCCTAAGAGGGAGCTGCTTGCTGCAGTCTCTTACCCTTTCCTTTGCCTCGGGGCAGATATGAATGCCCTTTTGCCCGCTTGTTCTTATGGGAACGAAAAGGCTGCGGCTGAAAAGACGGTGTCTTTTTCTGCTGGGAGGTAACCTGAGGTAAAAAGGTGGATTTTCCGGCTGTTGCCGTGGCCACCAAGTCCGATAGACCGACCCCAAATAACTCCTCCCCTTTATACGGCAATACTTCCATATGCCGCTTGGAATCCGCATCACCTGACCACTGTCGCGTCCATAAACTTCTTCTGGCAGAGATGGACAGCGCACTTACTCTTGATGCCAGAGTGCAAATATCCCTCTGTGCATCTCGCATATAAAGGAATGCATCCTTTAAATGCTCTATAGTCAATAAAATACTGTCCCTATCCAGGGTATCAATATTTTCAGTCAGTGACTCCGACCAAGCCACCCCAGCACTGCACATCCATGCTGATGCGATAGCTGGTCGCAGTATAACACCAGTATGTGTGTATATACTTTTTAGGGTATTTTCCAGCCTCCTATCAGCTGGGTCTTTGAGGGCGGCCGTTTCTGGGGACGGTAACGCCACTTGTTTTGATAAGCGTGTGAGCGCCTTATCTACCCTAGGGGGTGTTTCCCAGCGCGCCCTAACCTCTGGCGGGAAAGGGTATAATGCCAATAACTTCTTTGAAATTAGCAGTTTTTTATCGGGGTTAACCCACGCTTCATCACACACTTCATTCAATTCATCTGATTCAGGAAAAACTACAGGTAGTTTTTTCACACCCCACATAATACCCCTTTTTGTGGTACTTGCAGTATCAGAAATATGTAAAGCCTCCTTCATTGCCGTGATCATGTAACGAGTGGCCCTACTGGAAAATACGTTTATTTCTTCACCGTCGACACTGGAGTCAGTGTCCGTGTCGGTGTCCGTATCGACCGACTGAGGTAATGGGCGTTTTAAAGCCCCTGACGGTGTTTGAGACGCCTGGACAGGTACTAATTGGTTTGCCGGCCGTCTCATGTCGTCAACCGACTTCTGCAGCGTGCTGACATTATCACGTAATTCCATAAACAAAGCCATCCATTCCGGTGTCGACTCCCTAGGGGGTGACATCACCACTACAGGCAATTGCTCCGCCTCCACACCAACATCGTCCTCATACATGTCGACACACACGTACCGACACACAGCAGACACACAGGGAATGCTCTGATAGAAGACAGGACCCCACTAGCCCTTTGGGGAGACAGAGGGAGAGTTTGCCAGCACACACCCAAGCGCTATAAATATATAGGGACAACCTTAAATAAGTGTGTTCCCCTTATAGCAGCTTAAATATTATGAATATCGCCAAATAAGTGCCCCCCCTCTCTGATTTTACCCTGTTTCTGTAGTGCAGTGCAGGGGAGAGCTTGGGAGCCTTCCTACCAGCGGAGCTGTGTGGGAAAAATGGCGCTGTGTGCTGAGGAGATAGGCCCCGCCCCCTTTTCGGCGGGCTCTTCTCCCGGGTTTTTCTGAAATCCTGGCAGGGGTTAAATACATCCATATAGCCCCAGAGGCTATATGTGATGTATTTTTAGCCAGTATAGGTAATCTCATTGCTGCCCAGGGCGCCCCCCCCCAGCGCCCTGCACCCTCAGTGACCGCGGTGTGAAGTGTGCTGAGAGCAATGGCGCACAGCTGCAGTGCTGTGCGCTACCTTAAGAAGACTGGAAAGTCTTCAGCCGCCGATTTCTGGACCTCTTCTCATTTCAGCATCTGTAAGGGGGCCGGCGGCGCGGCTCCGGTGACCCATCCAGGCTGTACCTGTGATCGTCCCTCTGGAGCTAGTGTCCAGTAGCCTAAGAAGCCCAATCCATCCTGCACGCAGGTGAGTTCACTTCTTCTCCCCTAAGTCCCTCGTTGCAGTGAGCCTGTTGCCAGCAGGACTCACTGAAAATAAAAAAACCTAACAAACTTTTATTCTAAGCAACTCTTTAGGAGAGCCACCTAGATTGCACCCTTCTCGGCCGGGCACAAAAATCTAACTGAGGCTTGGAGGAGGGTCATGGGGGGAGGAGCCAGTGCACACCACCTAGTGGTCAAACTTTTAATTTTGTGCCCTGTCTCCTGCGGAGCCGCTATTCCCCATGGTCCTGACGGAGTCCCCAGCATCCACTTAGGACGTCAGAGAAATTGTATTACAGTACTTACCACTGTGACGATAAATCAGGTGATTGACTACAAACTAATTCCTATTGGTTAGGGTTGGCTTACCACTTTACTGAGCCAATTTGAGGATATATGCACATCTATAGTGGGTCTGAAAGCCCAGATTTTGACATTGAATTTGACTAATTCTAATAAGTTAAAACAAATCCTTAAGAAATCAGCTTATCTATGTAATTCATATCAAGGGTTTGTATCTGCAATAGTACTGTTTTATAGGGAGACTTTACTTTTGTCCTTTGAAAAATATATGTGGAAAGTTGTGCTTGCATATGAAGCTACAGATCAGACGCAGGTAGGATCCAAAATACTTTTTCTGCAAAGCTGTGGAGTGAATAAAGAGTGAACTAGGCTATCTCTCACTCCAGGCAAAAAGTCAGTTTGGTACCAACCTCTGAAACCCTCCACACTCCATCAGTACCTCAACACGCATGCTCTTAAAGGATATACAGGGTCTGCCCGGAAAGTAATGAGACTGATTTTTTCACGCCACGTAGAACAGGCACATGGCAGAGCTGTAGGCCGGGATGGGTGGAGGGGTGTCTCAACTACACATTCCCGGCGGCGGCAGTTGCCTGTGAGCCTTTACAGTGTACGGATAGAGCTGTAAACAAAGTTTCCTTTTTTACCTAGGTCGAGGTTCAAGATAGAGCGTACCATCAAGCAACGATATGCGATCAAGTTTTGTGTTAAACTCGGGAAATCAGGTACCGAGACGCTTGCCTGCTTCAAAAGGCCTTCAGGGAGGAATCCTTGTCCATGGCGCAAGTTTACCACTGATTTAGATTCTTTGAGGAGGGCAGATAAGACGTTAAGGACGAACCACGCTCTGGGCGACCTTCAACAAGCCTAAATGAGCAAAATGTGGAAAAAGGGCCTAATTCAGAGTTGATTGCAGCAGCAAATTTGTTAGCAGTTGGGCAAAACCATGTGCCCAACTGCTAACAAATTTGCTGCTGCGATCAACTCTGAATTACCCCCAAAGTGCACAATGTTTTGAACACTGACCATTGTTTGAGTGTTAGAATGGTAGCAGAAAGGTTGGGACTTCCAAAAACTACTGTGCCACATAATCATGAAAAAATGTGACTTCAAAATAATGTTTTAAATATCAGCATTTGCATAGAATCAATTTCTTTGAAAAAGCAATAGCATTCAAACTCCCCACAAGTCATCTGACAAACCCACATATCCATCATATCTACTTCCATTCTTTCAGATTCACATAAGTCCCTCATAAGCTGACCATGCCCCAACATGACCATCAGACTCAGTGGCAAACGCAGGATTTGCATGGGGGGGTTTCCAGAACTGGGTGGAGCCAATCACGGGGGTGGGGACTGAGGTGACCCAGTATATGCTGGGTCCGTAAAACTAGTGTGTCTGTGTGTGTGTGTGTGTGTATATACATATATATATATATATATATATATATATATACATATCTACACATATATAGGGTTCACTATGGTATGCCGGCAGACAGGCTCCCGGCGACCAGCATACCGGCGCCGGGAGCCCGACCGCCGGCTTACCGACAGTGTGGCGAGCGCAAATGAGCCCCTTGCGGCCTCACTGCGCTCGCCACGCTACGGGCACGGTGGCGCGCTATGCGCACCACGCTATTTTATTCTCCCTCCAGGGGGGTCGTGGACCCCCACGAGGGAGAACAATTGTCGGTATGCCGGCTGTCGGGATCCCGGCGCCGGTACACTATGTGCCGGGATCCCGTCAGTCGGCATACTGAAGACCACCCCATATATATACCGTGTGTGTATATATATATACATACACACACACACACACACACACACACACACACACACATATACACAGCATATTAAACATGCACATATATATATATATATATATTATATATATATACACATACAGTACACGTATATATACACATGTATATATTTCATATGTGTGTGTGTGTGTGTGTGTTTATATGTATGTATGTATATACATGTGTGTATATATGTATGCACATGGATATATATGTACTATAATTACAATAAAGTAAACTTTTATTGCTCTTACAAGTGCCACCAGGAAGACAGCAGGCTGCAGAGGACGCTAGACAGCCATTAATAATACTCACGCAGCTATAAAAAATAAATAAATATATATATATATATTTTTTTTTTTTTAAGTGGAGGGGGGTTTCTGGGTGCTCGGAAACCCCCCCTGGGTGCGCAACTGAGACTACCGCAGTTGCCCATTTAATACAGTGAGATAACCCTATATGTATCTTCCATGTCTATTTGACACCGAACATGTCCCTTGCAACTCATTAGACATCCCTACATTTTCTTTACATGTCTATTAAGTAGTTATGAGCGGGTTCGGTTCCTCGGAAACCGAACCCCCCCGAACTTCACCCATTTTACACGGGTCCGAGGCATACTCGGATTCTCCCGTATGGCTTGGTTAACCCGAGCGCGCCCGAACGTCATCATCCCGCTGTCGGATTCTCGCGAGATTCGGATTTTATATAAGCAGCCGCGCGTCGCCGCCATTTTCACTCGTGCATTGGAAATGTAAGGGAGAGGACGTGGCTGGCGTCCTCTCCGTTTATTAATAATATTTGTGCTACTGCTTATTGCTTAATTGTGGGGACTGGGGAGCAGCTGTATTATATAGGAGGAGTACAGTGCAGAGTTTTGCTGACCAGTGACCACCTGTATACGTTGTCTGCCTGAAAAACACTCCATATCTGTGCTCAGTGTGCTGCATATATCTGTGCTCACACTGCTTAATTGTGGGAACTGGGGAGCAGCTGTATTATATAGGAGGAGTACAGTGCAGAGTTTTGCTGACCAGTGACCACCAGTATACGTTGTCTGCCTGAAAACCACTCCATATCTGTGCTCAGTGTGCTGCATATATCTGTGCTCACACTGCTTAATTGTGGGGACTGGGGAGCAGCTGTATTATTATATAGGAGGAGTACAGTGCAGAGTTTTGCTGACCAGTGACCACCAGTATACGTTGTCTGCCTGAAAAACACTCCATATCTGTGCTCAGTGTGCTGCATATATCTGTGCTCACACTGCTTAATTGTGGGGACTGGGGAGCAGCTGTATTATATAGGAGGAGTACAGTGCAGAGTTTTGCTGACCAGTGACCACCAGTATACGTTGTCTGCCTGAAAAAGACTCCATATCTGTGCTCAGTGTGCTGCATATATCTGTGCTCACACTGCTTAATTGTGGGGACTGGGGAGCAGCTGTATTATTATATAGGAGGAGTACAGTGCAGAGTTTTGCTGACCAGTGACCACCAGTATACGTTGTCTGCCTGAAAAACACTCCATATCTGTGCTCAGTGTGCTGCATATATCTGTGCTCACACTGCTTAATTGTGGGGACTGGGGAGCAGCTGTATTATATAGGAGGAGTACAGTGCAGAGTTTTGCTGACCAGTGACCACCAGTATACGTTGTCTGCCTGAAAAAGACTCCATATCTGTGCTCAGTGTGCTGCATATATCTGTGCTCACACTGCTTTATTGTGGGCACTGTGGACCACCAGTATGTTATATAGGAGGAGTACAGTGCAGAGTTTTGCTGACAGTGACCACCAGTATATATAGCAGTACGGTACGGAAGGCCACTGCTCTACCTACCTCTGTGTCGTCAAGTATACTATCCATCCATACCTGGGGTGCATTTCAGTTGTGCGCAGTATATATAGTAGTAGGCCATTGCTATTGATACTGGCATATAATTCCACACATTAAAAAATGGAGAACAAAAATGTGGAGGTTAAAATAGGGAAAGATCAAGATCCACTTCCACCTCGTGCTGAAGCTGCTGCCACTAGTCATGGCCGAGATGATTAAATGCCATCAACATCGTCTGCCAAGGCCGATGCCCAATGTCATAGTAGAGAGCATGTAAAATCCAAAAAACAAAAGTTCAGTAAAATGACCCAAAAAACAAAATTGAAAGCGTCTGATGAGAAGCGTAAACTTGCCAATATGCCATTTACGACACGGAGTGGCAAGGAACGGCTGAGGCCCTGGCCTATGTTCATGGCTAGTGGTTCAGATTCACATGAGGATGGAAGCACTCATCCTCTCGCTAGAAAAATGAAAAGACTTAAGCAGGCAAAAGCACAGCAAAGAACTGTGCGTTCTTCTAAATCACAAATTGTTAGGGTCTCCTGCCCTGTGCTACCACGTCGTCATGGCAACCGGGAGACAAGTGCTAGCGGAGTAACCTGAGCGCAGCTGATACTCCGGTTCGGGTCTTTTGCTGTGCAGTGGTTACAGGCAGGGGATCCGGTGCTGGTTTTTGTGCTCACAGTCTGTGAGGTCTGAGGGGGGCGTGGACAGCACCTGCTTTATAAGGCCTCTTCTCAGGTTAAGCAGATGCTGCTGAATCTTTGTTGGTTAGTCAGTTCCTGAAAGTTAGCCAGTACTGTGTAGCTTTGTATTTGTTGTTGCTTACTGCAAATAGGCCTGGGGATTTGGTACTACACTCTGCCAATCCAGACCTAGCAGTAAGACTGGAGTCAGTCGTTTAGCCTGCTGAGGTTCTTTTGCTATTCTGTGAACCCAGCAGGTTTGTGGCTGTACTTTCAGACCTGCCTGCTTAATCCTCTCTCACTGTGCAGGGCGTTCATGTGTCAGTTTAGTGGCAGTAAGCTGAACCTGGGCCCTGCAAGTGAGAATTAGGATTGTGGAGACTCTCCTTGTGTCTATTATTCCATCTCTGACCAAGGAGTTTACTGCCACACCCGTTGGTAACCCTTTAGGGTTTTGCTGTTGCCCTTAGCAACAGCATTTCGGGTTCTCTACGTATTAAACACAACATCTTGCTTTTTCCATCTGAGCATTTCTAATACTAGGGAGACACCCAGTTTCTTAGCCTCTGGGTTTCTCTGTTCACTCTGTGTTGGTTTTGTTACCCTATCACCTTCTGTGTACGTTATGTCATATTTCCCAGTCTGTCTGTGAGTTCATTTGTTTTGCATCCCTCTCTGTTCAGACACCAGTACATTCCTGCAGGCACTGGTGTGCATAACAGTTCAAACACCAGTACATTCCTGCAGGCACTGGTGTGCATAACATATTCAGCAGCCCAATACTCCTGTTGAAATTTTGTGGGAATATGGAGCATACCCCTCAAAATATGTTGCAACAGGTGGTCAATCAGGTGCAGGTCCTGACTCGTCAATTTAATGATTTGTCCATTAAAATGCACACCTCCCAGGCCGCTGGCGGAGCTCCTGCAGCAGCAGCACCTTCAGGGGTTAAGGAGCCGAAAGTAAATCTTCCGGATCGTTTTTCTGGAGATCGCTCGCAGTTCTTTTGTTTCAAGGAGAGCTGCAAGTTATATTTCCAGCTTAGGCCTCAGTCTTCTGGGTCAGAGATTCAGCGGGTGGGCATAGTGATTTCCTTGCTACAAGGAGACCCACAGGTCTGGGCATATGGGTTGCAGCCTGACTGTCCGTCGCTTAAAAGTGTTGATGCTTTTTTTACGGCACTGGGCATGTTGTATGATGACCCTGACAAGACGGCCTCAGCCGAGGCTCAGATTTCGATCCTTAAGCAAGGGCGAAGGCCAGTTGAGGTTTACTGTACGGAGTTTCGGAGGTTGGCCCATGATACCCAGTGGAATGACCCAGCCCTGAGACACCAGTACCGAAGAGGTCTTTCTAACCAGATAAAAGACCAACTGGTACAATATCCCTTGCCTGATAGCTTGGATCAGCTCATGCAGTTATCCATCCGGGTGGATAGACGGCTGAGAGAGCGTAGGCTTGAAAGGGAGACCGAGGTTTCCTTCTTTCCCAAGGGAACCTCAGACTCTGAGGAATTTTCCGAGGAGCCTATGCAGATTGGGGCTACCCGCCTCTCCTCGCGTGAGAAGACGCGGAGGAGACAGCAGGGGTTGTGTTTGTACTGTGGGAATAAGGGTCATGTGGTAGTATCATGCCCAGAAAAGCCGGAAAACTTCAGGGCCTGAGGGTGATGGGAAATATCCTGTCAGGCCAGAAGTCAGAATTTCCCAAGAAGACTTTTATCATTCCGGTGACCTTGAAGATCCTCGGTCAAACTGTCAAGACTGAGGCCTTTGTGGACAGAGGGGCCGACGGGGTTTTTATGGACCGCCAATTCGCCCTGAAACACTCTGTTTCCTTAGTACCCTTGGCGTCGGAAATTGAGATTTGTGGGTTAAACGGGGAACCATTATCCCAGGGTAAAATTACCTCTTGCACTAGCCAGATTTCTTTGTTTATTGGAGCCACACACTCTGAAAAATTATCCTTTTATGTGACTGTCTGTACTTTTGCCCCATTGGTGTTGGGGTTACCCTGGTTAAGGGCCCACAATCCTCAATTTGACTGGGTCTCTGGGGAGATTCTTAGTTGGGGTACTGATTGTTTCAGAAGTTGCTTGAGCCTTCCAGTCAGGCTCTCGCAGCTAAGTTTGCCAGGATTGCCAGGGTGTTATGCAGATTTTGCGGACGTGTTCTCCAAAAAAGTTGCAGAGGTACTACCTCCCCATCGCCCCTATGACTGTGCCATTGATTTGTTGCCGAATGCTAAGCTTCCCAAGAGCAGGTTGTACTCCCTGTCACGTCCTGAGACTCAGGCTATGGCAGAGTACATTCAGGAGAACTTGGCTAAAGGATTTATCAGACCTTCACAGTCTCCAGTTGGGTCGGGGTTCTTCTTCGTGGGTAAAAAGGACGGTTCATTGCGACCCTACATCGACTTCAGGGAATTGAACCGTATCACGATTAAAAACTCGTACCCACTGCCTCTCATTTCGGTCTTGTTTGACCAGCTTCGTACTGCCACCATTTTTTCTAAGATTGACCTACGCGGTGCGTACAATCTAATCCGAATAAGAGAGGGGGATGAATGGAAGACTGCCTTTAATACCCACTCAGGGCATTATGAATATTTGGTGATGCCTTTTGGGCTCTGTAATGCCCCGGCAGTCTTCCAGGATTTCATGAACGATGTGCTCAGGGAATATTTGGATAGATTCTTAGTTGTATACTTAGATGACATCCTAATCTTCTCCCATTCCCTGGAGGAACATCGGAAGCATGTACGCTTAGTCCTCCAGAAACTCAGAGACCACCGGCTTGGGGCGAAGCTGGAGAAGTGCGAATTTGAAGTTCAGCAAATCGCATTTCTAGGATATATTATCTCCCCAGAAGGTTTCCAAATGGAGGGTTCCAAGGTACAGGCAGTCCTGGATTGGGTGCAGCCCACTAGTTTGAAGGCGCTTCAGCGTTTCCTGGGCTTTGCAAATTTTTATAGACGATTTATCGCTGGATTTTCGTCTATAGTGGCGCCCTTGGTGGCACTCACTAAGAAAGGGGCGGATGTTGCTCACTGGTCTCGTGAGGCCAAAGCGGCTTTTGCCCGTCTCAAAAGGGCATTTGTCTCGGCCAAGGTGCTGCGACACCCAGATCCAGAGCGTCCTTTTGTGGTGGAGGTGGATGCCTCTGAGATGGGTATTGGGGCAGTGCTCTCTCAGATGGGAGTGTCTGATAATCGCCTTCATCCCTGTGCTTACTTTTCCCGTAAATTTTCGCCTGCCGAGATGAATTATGACGTGGGTAACCGGGAATTGTTGGCTATTAAGGATGCACTCGAGGAGTGGAGACACTGGCTTGAGGGGGCTAAGTTTGTGGTCTCAATTCTCACCGACCATAAGAATTTGGCATATTTAGAGTCAGCGAAGCGTCTCAATGCCAGGCAGGCACGATGGGCTTTGTTTTTTGCTCGCTTTAATTTTTTGATAACATATCGCCCTGGGTCAAAAAACATCAAGGCTGATGCGCTCTCGCGGAGTTTTGCTCCAATCCAGGAGACCACCGAGGAGCCGTTGCCCATTGTGTCCCCATCATGTATTAAAGTGGGCATTACCCAGGACCTCTTGTCATTAGTCCTTAGAGCACAGGAGCAGGCTCCTCCAGACCTTCCGGTAGGTCTTTTGTTTGTGCCTCCTAGGTTAAGACAGCGAGTGTTCCTGGAATTCCATGCCAAGAAGTCGGCAGGTCACCCGGGTATTGCCAGAACTCGGGAGTTGCTATCTAGGGCGGTGTGGTGGCCCTCGGTGGCTAAGGATGTGGATCAGTGGGTTCGGGCATGTGACATCTGTGCCCGAAATAAGACTCCTAGAGGGGTTCCTGTTGGCCCATTACATCCACTCTCTATTCCATCTAAGCCATGGACCCACATTTCAATGGATTTTGTTGTGGACTTGCCCAAATCCTCGGGGATGACAGCCATCTGGGTTGTCGTTGACAGGTTTTCGAAGATGGCGCACTTCGTTCCACTGGTTGGGCTGCCATCGGCCAGACGCCTGTCTGAGTTATTTATGCTGCATGTTGTGCGTCTCCACGGGTTGCCACTTGATGTGGTCTCTGACCGCGGATCCCAGTTTGTGGCCAAATTCTGGAGGGCATTTTGTTCCGATCTCCAGATTTCTGTCAGCTTGTCGTCAGGCTACCATCCGCAGTCTAATGGGCAGACTGAAAGGGTGAACCAGTCCTTGGAGCAGTTCCTCAGGTGTTATGTCTCCAAGTGTCAGACTGACTGGGTTGCTCATCTGTCAATGGCGGAGTTTGCCTATAACAACGCGGCTCACTCTGCTACAGGGATCACTCCCTTCCTTTGTGTGTATGGGCATCATCCTAAGGCCAATTCTTTTGACCCCCTGGACTCCACGCCTGGTGGTTCCTCTGTCGTTTCGGTCCTTAGAGGTATTTGGAGGAAAGTGAAGAAAGCCCTTGTGTCTGTGTCATTAGTGACCAAAAGGGTTTTTGATAAGTGGAAAAGACCCTGCAGCTTCAAATTAGGAGACTTCGTCTGGTTGTCTACCAAGAATTTGAAGTTGAGATAGCCATCTCATAAGTTAGGCCCCCGGTTCATCGGCCCTTATAAGATCACCAGGGTTATCAATCCGGTGGCATTTCAGTTAGATCTGCCCCGTTCTTTGGGTATCAATAAAACATTTCATTGTTCCCTTTTAAAACGGGCGATTAGTAATCCTTCTTCCAGAGGAAGACCTTCCCCTCTTCTCATACGTGGCCAGAGGGAGTTTGTTGTTGAAAGGATTCTTGACTCCAAGATGGTTCGGGGTCGGCTGTCATTTTTGGTGCACTGGAAGGGGTATGGCCCGGAGGAGCGGTCGTGGGTGCGCAGTTGTGATCTTCATGCCCCCAGACTGATACGCTCTTTCTTCTCGCAGTTCCCCGATAAACCCGGTGGTAGGGGTTCTTTGACCCCTCGTCAGAGGGGGGGTACTGTTAGGGTCTCCTGCCCTGTGCTGCCACGTCGTCATGGCAACCGGGAGACAAGTGCTAGCGGAGTAACCTGAGCGCAGCTGATACTCCGGTTCGGGTCTTTTGCTGTGCAGTGGTTACAGGCAGGGGATCCGGTGCTGGTTTTTGTGCTCACAGTCTGTGAGGTCTGAGGGGGGCGTGGACAGCACCTGCTTTATAAGGCCTCTTCTCAGGTTAAGCAGATGCTGCTGAATCTTTGTTGGTTAGTCAGTTCCTGAAAGTTAGCCAGTACTGTGTAGCTTTGTATTTGTTATTGCTTACTGCAAATAGGCCAGGGGATTTGGTACTACACTCTGCCAATCCAGACCTAGCAGTAAGACTGGAGTCAGTCGTTTAGCCTGCTAAGGTTCTTTTGCTATTCTGTGAACCCAGCAGGTTTGTGGCTGTACTTTCAGACCTGCCTGCTTAATCCTCTCTCACTGTGCAGGGCGTTCATGTGTCAGTTTAGTGGCAGTAAGCTGAACCTGGGCCCTGCAAGTGAGAATTAGGATTGTGGAGACTCTCCTTGTGTCTATTATTCCATCTCTGACCAAGGAGTTTACTGCCACACCCGTTGGTAACCCTTTAGGGTTTTGCTGTTGCCCTTAGCAACAGCATTTCGGGTTCTCTACGTATTAAACACAACATCTTGCTTTTTCCATCTGAGCATTTCTAATACTAGGGAGACACCCAGTTTCTTAGCCTCTGGGTTTCTCTGTTCACTCTGTGTTGGTTTTGTTACCCTATCACCTTCTGTGTACGTTATGTCATATTTCCCAGTCTGTCTGTGAGTTCATTTGTTTTGCATCCCTCTCTGTTCAGACACCAGTACATTCCTGCAGGCACTGGTGTGCATAACAGTTCAAACACCAGTACATTCCTGCAGGCACTGGTGTGCATAACACAAATCCCCAAGGAGAGTCCAATTGTGTCGGTTGCGATGCCTGACCTTCCCAACACTGGACGGGAAGAGCTTGTGCCTTCCACCATTTGCACGCCCCCTGCAAGTGCTGAAAGGAGCACCCGCAGTCCTGTTCCTGATAGTCAAATTGAAGATGTCACTGTTGAAGTACACCAGGATGAGGATATGGGTGTTGCTGGCGCTGGGGAGGAAATTGACAAGGAGGATTCTGATGGTGAGGTGGTTTGTTTAAGTCAGGCACCCGGGGAGACACCTGTTGTCCGTGGGACGAATATGGCCATTGACATGCCTGGTCAAAATACAAAAAAAATCACCACTTCGGTGTGGAATTATTTCAACACAAATGAGGACAATAGGTGTCAAGCCGCGTGTTGCCTTTGTCAAGCTGTAATAAGTAGGGGTAAGGACGTTAACCACCTAGGAACATCCTCCCTTATACATCACCTGGACCGCATTCATCAGAAGTCAGTGACAAGTTCAAAAACTTTGGATGACAGCGGAAGCAGTCCACTGACCACTAAATCCCTTCCTCTTGTAACCAAGCTCCTGCAAACCACACCACCAACTCCCTCAGTGTCAATTTCCACCTTACACAGGAAAGCCAATAGTCCTGCAGGCCATGTCACTGGCAAGTCTGACGAGTCCTCTCCTGCCTGGGATTCCTCCGATGCATCCTTGAGTGTAACGCCTACTGCTGCTGGCGCTGCTGTTGTTGCTGCTGGGAGTCGATCGGCATCCCAGAGGGGAAGTCGGAAGACCACTTGTACTACTTCCAGTAAGCAATTGACTGTCCAACAGTCCTTTGCGAGGAAGATGAAATATCACAGCAGTCATCCTGCTGCAAAGCGGATAACTCAGGTCTTGTCAGCCTGGGTGGTGAGAAATTGTTAGGATCTCCTGCTCTGTGCTGCCACATCACCATGGCAACCGGGAGGCAAGTGTTAGCGAAGTAACCTGAGCGTAGCTGATACTCCGGTCCGGGTTTTTACTGTGTAGTGGTTACAGGCTCTGTGCATGGCAGGGAATCCGTGCTGGTTTTGTGCTCACAGTCTGTGAGGTCTGAGTGGGGCGTGGACAGCACCTGCTATATAAACCATCCTCTCAGGCTAGGCAAATGCTGCTGAATCTTTGTTTGTTAGTCAGTTCCAGAGAGTTAGCTAGTACTGTGTGACTTTGTATTTACTTGTTGCTTACTGCGAATAGGCCTTGGGATTCGGTACTTCATTCTGCCAATCCGGACCTAGCAGTAAGACTGGAGTCAGTTGTTTGACCTGCTGGGTTCTTTTGCTATTCTGTGAACCCAGCAGGTTTGTGGCTGTACTCTCAGACCTGCTTGCTTAATCCTCCCTCACTGTGCAGGGCGTCCAGGTGTCAGTTTAGTGGCAGTAAGCTGAACCTGTGCCCTGCAAGTGGGGGTTAGGATTGTGGATACTCTCCTTGTGTCTATATTTCTATCTTTGACCAAGGAGTTTATTCCCACACCCGTTGGTAACCCTTTGGGGTTTTCTCTGTTGCTCTTAGCAACATCATTTCAGGTGCTCCACATGTTAAATCACTACACATCGCTTCATTGTCCACTTTATTCCATCTGAGCCTTTGGGCTTCTCCGTTCACTTTGTGTTTATTAGTTATTCCATCACCTCCTGTGTATGTTATGTTATACTGTCTGTGAGTTCGTTTGCTTCGCTTCCCTCTCTGTTCATACACCGGTATACTCCTGTTAGCACTGGTGTGCGTAACATATTCAGCAGCCATACTCCTGTTGAAATTTTGTGGGAATATGGAGCATACCCCTCAAAATACTTTGCAACAGGTGGTCGATCAGGTGCAGGTCCTGACTCGACAATTAAAATGAACACCCCACAGGCCGCTAGCGGAGCTCCCGCAGCAGCAGCAGCAAGTTCAGGGGTTAAAGAGCCGAAAGTAAATCTCCCAGATCGTTTTTCTGGAGATCGCTCGCAGTTCTTTTGTTTCAAGGAGAGCTGTAAGCTATATTTCAGGCTTAGGCCCCAGTCTTCTGGGTCGGAGATTCAGCGGGTGGGCATGGTGATTTCCTTGCTACAAGGAGACCCACAGGTCTGGGCATATGGGTTACAGCCTGACTGTCCGTCGCTTAAACGTGTTGATGCTTTTTTTACGGCACTGGGCATTTTGTATGATGACCCTGACAAGATGGCTTCAGCCGAGGCTCAGATTACGGTTCTTAAGCAAGGGCGACGGCCAGCTGAGGTTTGTAGTACGGAGTTTTGGAGGTTGGCTCATGATACCCAGTGGAATGACCCAGCCCTGAGAAACCATTACCGAAGGGGCCTTTCTGACCAGATAAAGGACCAACTGGTACAATATCCCTCGTCTGATAGCTTAGATCAGCTCATGCAGTTATCCATCCGGGTGGATAGACGGCTGAGAGAGCGTAGGCTTGAAAGGGAGACCGTAGTTTCCTTTTTTCCCAAGGGAACCTCAGACTCTGAGGAATATTCCGAGGAGCCTATGCAGATTGGGGCTACCCGCCTCTCCTCGCGTGAAAAGACGCGGAGGAGACAGCAGGGTTTGTGTTTGTACTGTGGGAATAAAGGTCATGTTGTAGTATCATAACCAGAAAAACCGGAAAACTTCAGGGCCTGAGGGTGATGGGAAATATCCTGTCAGGCCAGAAGTCAGAATTTCCTAAAAAGACTTTTCTCATTCCGGTGACTTTGGAGATCCTCGGTCAAACTGTCAAGACTGAGGCCTTTGTTGACAGTGGGGCCGATGGGGTTTTCATGGACCGTCAATTCGCCCTGGAACACTCTGTTCCCTCAGTACCTTTGGCATCAGAGATTGAGATCTGTGGGTTAAACGGGGAACCATTGTCCCAGGGTAAAATTACCTCCTGCACCAGCCAAATTCCTTTGTTTATTGGAGCCACACACTCTGAAAAATTGTCTTTTTATGTGACTGTCTGTTCTTTTGCCCCATTGGTTTTGGGGTTACCCTGGTTAAGGGCCCATAACCCTCAATTTGACTGGGTCTCTGGGGAGATTCTTAGTTGGGGTAGTGATTGTTTCAGGAGTTGCTTGAGCCTTCCAGTCAGGCTCTCGCAGCTAAGTTTGCCAGTATTGCCAGGATGTTATGCAGATTTTGCGGATGTGTTCTCCAAAAAAGTTGCGGAGGTACTGCCTCCCCATCGCCCCTATGACTGTGCCATTGATTTGTTGCCGGATGCTAAGCTTCCCAAGAGCAGGTTGTACTCCCTGTCACGTCCTGAGACTCAGGCTATGGCAGAGTACATTCAGGAGAACTTGGCTAAGGGATTTATCAGACCCTCACAGTCCCCAGTTGGGTCGGGGTTCTTTTTCGTGGGTAAAAAGGACGGTTCGTTGCGACCCTGCATCGACTTCAGGGAATTGAACCGTATCACGATTAAAAACTCGTACCCACTGCCTCTCATTTCGGTTTTGTTTGACCAGCTTCGTACTGCCACCATTTTTTCTAAGATTGACCTACGCGGTGCTTACAATCTAATCCGAATAAGAGAGGGGGATGAATGGAAGACTGCCTTTAATACCCACTCAGGGCATTATGAATATTTGGTGATGCCTTTTGGGCTCTCTAATGCCCCGGCAGTCTTCCAGGAATTCATGAACGATGTGCTCAGGGAATATTTGGATAGATTCTTAGTTGTTTATCTAGATGACATCCTAATCTTCTCTCATTCCCTGGAGGAACATCGGAAGCATGTACGCTTAGTCCTCCAGAAACTCAGAGACCACCAGCTTGGGGCGAAGCTGGAGAAGTGCGAGTTTGAAGTCCAGCAAATCACATTTCTAGGGTATATTATCTCCTCAGAAGGTTTCCAAATGGAGGGTTCTAAGGTACAGGCAGTCCTGGATTGGGTGCAGCCCACTAGTTTGAAGGCGCTTCAGCGTTTTCTGGGCTTTGCGAATTTTTATAGACGGTTTATCGCTGGATTTTCGTCTATAGTGGCCCCCTTGGTGGCACTCACTAAGAAAGGGGCGGATGTTGCTCACTGGTCTTGTGAGGCCAAAGCGGCCTTTGCCCGTCTCAAAAGGGCATTTGTCTCGGCCAAGGTGCTGCGACACCCAGATCCAGAGCGTCCTTTTGTGGTAGAAGTGGATGCCTCTGAGATAGGTATTGGGGTAGTGCTCTCTCAGATGGGGGTGTCTGATAATCGCCTTCATCCCTGTGCTTACTTTTCCCGTAAATTTTCGTCTGCCGAGATGAATTATGATGTGGGTAACCGGGAATTGTTGGCTATAAAGGATGCACTCGGGGAGTGGAGACACTAGCTTGAGGGGGCTAAGTTTGTGGTCTCAATTCTCACCGACCATAAGAATCTGGCATATTTAGAGTCAGCGAAGTGGCTCAATGCCAGGCAGGCACGATGGGCTTTGTTTTTTGCTCGCTTTAATTTTTTGATAACATATCGCCCTGGGTCAAAAAACATCAAGGCTGATGCGCTCTCGCGGAGTTTTGCTCCAGTTCAAGAGACCACCGAGGAGCCATTGCCCATTGTGTCCCCATCATGTATTAAAGTGGGCATTACCCAGGACCTCTTGTCATTAGTCCTTAGAGCACAGGAGCAGGCTCCTCCAGACCTTCCGGTAGGTCTTTTGTTTGTGCCTCCTAGGTTAAGACAGCGAGTGTTCCTGGAATTCCATGCCAAGAGGTCAGCAGGGCATCCAGGTATTGCCAGAACTCGGGAGTTGCTGTCTAGGGCGGTGTGGTGGCCCTCGGTGGCTAGGGATGTGGATCAGTGGGTTCGGGCATGTGACGTTTGTGCCCGAAATAAAACTCCTAGAGGGGTTCCTGTCGGCCCATTACATCCACTCTCTATTCCGTCTAAGCCATGGACCCACATTTCCATGGATTTTGTGGTGGACTTGCCCAAATCCTCGGGGATGACAGCCATTTGGGTTGTCGTTGACAGGTTTTCGAAGATGGCGCATTTCGTTCCACTGGTTGGGTTGCCATCGGCCAGACGCCTGTCTGAGTTATTTATGCAGCATGTTGTGCGCCTCCACGGGTTGCCACTTGATGTGGTCTCTGACCGTGGATCCCAGTATGTGGACAAATTCTGGAGGGCATTTTGTTCTGATCTCCAGATTTCTGTGAGCTTGTCGTCAGGCTACCATCCACAGTCTAATGGGCAGACTGAAAGGGTGAACCAGTCCTTGGAGCAGTTCCTCAGGTGTTATGTCTCCAAGTGTCATACTGACTGGGTTGCTCATCTGTCCATGGCGGAGTTTGCCTGTAACAACGCGGCTCACTCTGCTACAGGGATCTCTCCCTTCCTTTGTGTGTATGGGCATCATCCTAAGGCCAATTCTTTTGACCCCCTGGATTCCACGTCTGGTGGTTCCTCTGTTGTTTCGGTCCTTAGGGGTATTTGGAGGAAAGTGAAGAAAGCCCTTGTGTCTGTGTCATTAGTGACCAAAAGGGTTTTTGATAAGCGGAGAAGACCCTGCAGCTTCAAATTAGGAGACTTCGTCTGGTTGTCCACCAAGAATTTGAAGTTGAGACAGCCATCTCATAAGTTTGGCCCCCGGTTCATCGGCCCTTATAAGATCACCAGGGTTATCAATCCGGTGGCATTTCAGTTAGATCTGCCCCGTTCATTGAGTATCAATAAAACATTTCATTGTTCCCTTTTAAAACTGGCGGTTAATAATCCTTCTTCCAGTGGAAGACCTTCTCCTCTTCTGATACGGGGTCAGAGGGAGTTTGTGGTTGAAAGGGTTCTTGACTCCAAGATGGTTCGGGGTCGGCTGTCATTTTTGGTGCACTGGAAGGGGTATGGCCCGGAGGAGCGGTCGTGGGTGCGCAGTTGTGATCTTCATGCCCCCAGACTGATACGCTCTTTCTTCTCACAGTTCCCCGATAAACCCGGTGGTAGGGGTTCTTTGACCCCTCGTCAGAGGGGGGGTACTGTTAGGATCTCCTGCTCTGTGCTGCCACGTCGCCATGGCAACCGGGAGGCAAGTGTTAGCGAAGTAACCTGAGCGTAGCTGATACTCCGGTCCGGGTTTTTACTGTGTAGTGGTTACAGGCTCTGTGCATGGCAGGGAATCCGGCTAAGGTTTTGTGCTCACAGTCTGTGAGGTCTGAGTGGGGCGTGGACAGCACCTGCTATATAAACCATCCTCTCAGGCTAGGCAAATGCTGCTGAATCTTTGTTTGTTAGTCAGTTCCAGAGAGTTAGCTAGTACTGTGTGACTTTGTATTTACTTGTTGCTTACTGCGAATAGGCCATGGGATTCGGTACTTCATTCTGCCAATCCGGACCTAGCAGTAAGACTGGAGTCAGTTGTTTGACCTGCTGGGTTCTTTTGCTATTCTGTGAACCCAGCAGGTTTGTGGCTGTACTCTCAGACCTGCTTGCTTAATCCTCCCTCACTGTGCAGGGCGTCCAGGTGTCAGTTTAGTGGCAGTAAGCTGAACCTGTGCCCTGCAAGTGGGGGTTAGGATTGTGGATACTCTCCTTGTGTCTATATTTCTATCTTTGACCAAGGAGTTTATTCCCACACCCGTTGGTAACCCTTTGGGGTTTTCTCTGTTGCTCTTAGCAACATCATTTCAGGTGCTCCACATGTTAAATCACTACACATCGCTTCATTGTCCGCTTTATTCCATCTGAGCCTTTGGGCTTCTCCGTTCACTTTGTGTTTATTAGTTATTCCATCACCTCCTGTGTATGTTATGTTATACTGTCTGTGAGTTCGTTTGCTTCGCTTCCCTCTCTGTTCATACACCGGTATACTCCTATTAGCACTGGTGTGCGTAACAGAAACGTGGTTCCGGTATCCACCGTTAATTCAGAGGCAACTAGAGACTTGATTGAGGTACTGTGTCCCCGGTACCAAATACCATCTAGGTTCCATTTCTCTAGGCAGGCGATACCGAAAATGTACACAGACCTCAGAAAAAGAGTCACCAGTGTCCTAAAAAATGCAGTTGTACCCAATGTCCACTTAACCACGGACATGTGGACAAGTGGAGCAGGGCAGACTCAGGACTATGTGACTGTGACAGCCCACTGGGTAGATGTATTGCCTCCCGCAGCAAGAAGAGCAGCGGCGGCCCCAGTAGCAGCATCTTGCAAATGCCAACTCATTCCTAGGCAGGCTACGCTTTGTATCACCGCTTTCCATAAGAGGCACACAGCTGACAACCTCTTACGGAAACTGAGGAACATCATCGCAGAATGGCTTACCCCAATTGGACTCTCCTGGGGATTTGTGACATCGGACAACGCCAGCAATATTGTGTGTGCATTACATCTGGGCAAATTCCAGCACGTCCCATGTTTTGCACATACATTGAATGTGGTGGTGCAGAATTATTTAAAAAATGACAGGGGCGTGCAAGAGATGCTGTCGGTGGCCCGAAGAATTGCAGGCCACTTTCGGCATTCAGCCACCGCCTGCCGAAGACTGGAGCACCACCAAACAGTCCTGAACCTGCCCTGCCATCATCTGAAGCAAGAAGTGGTAACGAGGTGGAATTCAACCCTCTATATGCTTCAGAGGATGGAGGAGCAGCAAAAGGCCATTCAAGCCTATACATCTGCCCACGATATAGGCAAAGGAGGGGGAATGCACCTGACTCAAGCGCAGTGAATGATTTCAACGTTGTGCAAGGTTCTGCAACCCTTTGAACTTGCCACACGTGAAGTCAGTTCAGACACTGCAAGCCTGAGTCAGGTCATTCCCCTCATCAGGCTTTTGCAGAAGAAGCTGGAGACATTGAAGGAGGAGCTAAAACAGAGCGATTCCACTAGGCATGTGGGACTTGTGGATGGAGCCCTTAATTCGCTTAACCAGGATTCACGGGTGGTCAATCTGTTGAAATCAGAGCACTACATTTTGGCCACCGTGCTCGATCCTAGATTTAAATCCTACGTTGTATCTCTTTCCGGCAGACACAAGTCTGCAGAGGTTCAAAGACCTGCTGGTGAGAAAATTGTCAAGTCAAGCGGAACGTGACCCGTCAACATCTCCTCCTTCACATTCTCCCGCAACTGGGTGTGCGAGGAAAAGGCTAAGAATTCCGAGCCCACCCGCTGGCGGTGATGCAGGGCAGTCTGGAGCGAGTGCTGACATCTGGTCCGGACTGAAGGACCTGCCAACGATTACTGACATGTCGTCTACTGTCACTGCATATGATTCTGTCACCATTGAAAGAATGGTGGAGGATTATATGAGTGACCGCATCCAAGTAGGCACGTCAGACAGTCCGTACGTATACTGGCAGGAAAAAGAGGCAATTTGGAGGCCCTTGCACAAACTGGCTTTATTTTACCTAAGTTGCCCCCCCTCCAGTGTGTACTCCGAAAGAGTGTTTAGTGCAGCCGCTCACCTTGTCAGCAATCGGCGTACGAGGTGACTTCCAGAAAATGTGGAGAAGATGATGTTCATCAAAATGAATTATAATCAATTCCTCCGTGGAGACATTCACCAGCAATTGCCTCCAGAAAGTACACAGGGACCTGAGATGGTGGATTCCAGTGGGGACGAATTAATAATCTGTGAGGAGGGGGATGTACACAGTGAAAGGGGTGAGGAATCAGAGGATGATGATGAGGTGGACATCTTGCCTCTGCAGAGCCAGTTTGTGCAAGGAGAGATTGATTGCTTCTTTTTTGGTGGGGGCCCAAACCAACCAGTCATTTCAGTCACAGTCGTGTGGCAGACCCTGTCGCTGAAATGATGGGTTCGTTAAAGTGTGCATGTCCTGTTTATACAACATAAGGGTGGGTGGGAGGGCCCAAGGACAATTCCATCTTGCACCTCTTTTTTCTTAAATTTTTCTTTGCATCATGTGCTGTTTGGGGACAATTTTTTTGAAGTGCCATCCTGCCTGACACTGCAGTGCCACTCCTAGATGGGCCAGGTGTTTGTGTCGGCCACTTGTGTCGCTTAGCTTAGTCACACAGCGACCTTGGTGCGCCTCTTTTTTTCTTTGCATCATGTGCTGTTTGGGGACAATTTTTTTGAAGTGCCATCCTGTCTGACACTGCAGTGCCACTCCTAGATGGGCCAGGTGTTTGTGTCGGCCACTTGTGTCGCTTAGCTTAGTCACACAGCGACCTTGGTGCGCCCCTTTTTTTCTTTGCATCATGTGCTGTTTGGGGACAATTTTTTTGAAGTGCCATCCTGCCTGACACTGCAGTGCCACTCCTAGATGGGCCAGGTGTTTGTGTCGGCCACTTGTGTCGCTTAGCTTAGTCACACAGCGACCTTGGTTCGCCTCTTTTTTTCTTTGCATCATGTGCTGTTTGGGGACAATTTTTTTGAAGTGCCATCCTGTCTGACACTGCCACTCCTAGATGGGCCAGGTGTTTGTGTCGGCCACTTGTGTCGCTTAGCTTAGTCACACAGCGACCTTGGTGCGCCTCTTTTTTTCTTTGCATCATGTGCTGTTTGGGGACAATTTTTTTGAAGTGCCATCCTGTCTGACACTGCAGTGCCACTCCTAGATGGGCCAGGTGTTTGTGTCGGCCACTTGTGTCGCTTAGCTTAGTCACACAGCGACCTTGGTGCGCCTCTTTTTTTCTTTGCATCATGTGCTGTTTGGGGACAATTTTTTTGAAGTGCCATCCTGCCTGACACTGCAGTGCCACTCCTAGATGGGCCAGGTGTTTGTGTCGGCCACTTGTGTCACTTAGCTTAGCAATCCAGCGACCTCGGTGCAAATTTTAAGACTAAAAATAATATTTTGAGGTGTGATGTGTTCAGAATAGACTGAAAATGAGTGTAAATTATGGTTATTGAGGTTAATACTACTATGGGATCAAAATGACCCCCAAATTCTATGATTTAAGCTGTTTTTGAGGGTTTTTTGTAAAAAAACACCCGAATCCAAATCACACCCGAATCCGACAAAAAATTTTCAGGGAGGTTTTGCCAAAACGCGTCCGAATCCAAAACACGGCCGCGGACCCGAATCCAAACACAAAACACAAAACCCAAAAAATTTCCGGTGCACATCACTACTATTAAGTCCCCCACATGCCAACAGACCTCCACACATGTATATCAGATCCACCCACATCAGACCTCCTCCCCATGCTATCAGTCTCCATCACATACAAGACAGAAACCCCAAAATTCTACCAGACTCCAACACAACACAACCATCAGACCCACAAACATGCCATCAGACCCCCAATACTAGTTTATAGATGGTGCTATGTACAACTGACAGCTACTAAACCAGTCGCACAGCATTTGTCTCTCCAGCACTGTACTAGCAATATACAGTGAGCTCCCATGTTCCCTAATTAATTTCTTATATTCTCTGCTATAACGCATGTAAAAACTGGGTTGGGAATGAGTGACTGGTGTTTGGGATCCCGCCGGTCACCATACCGATGCCGGAATCCTGAGGTTTAGATTGCCAGTGGGGGGGGGGAGGGTGCGCAACAAAGCCCCTTGCGGGCTCACTGCACTCACCACGCAGTGGGCTTGGTGGCTCGCAGCACTTGCCACAAGCTCTTTTCTCCGTCTATGGGTGTTGTGGACACCCAGGAGTGGGAATAGTCCCTGGTAGTTGGCATGCCGACTGTCGTGCTATGAAGTGCTCGGGTTACCGGCGCCGGTTATGTGACCGGTGGTACATCCCATAAAAACCAAGTAATGTCCTTCTATATGACATAGTGGCCTGAGACAAGACACCGTATACAGTTCATGAGAAAGGAAACTTTCTTGTTTTGGTGATAACTTTCTTACCTCTGTTCCTACCCTGCTTCACTCACTGGGAGCCGACTGTATCAAGTCTTAGAGAGAGATAAAGTGAGTGGACTAATTACCCAATGCAACCAATTAGATTAAACTGAATGGTTTCATTGAGCAACTTCTCCAATGTATCTCTCTCAACACTTGATGTATCCTTCCCTATGTGCTCATTGTTTAGCTATGCTCACCTCCTCTCATTCAGTATAAGTTTCTCTCTTATTTTTCTGTGTTTGTCATGTCTCTCTTACCCCTTTGTGTATTTGTCTATCCACCACCTACTTCTTCTATTTACCCCATCCCTCACTTTTCTTCTTAACTATTCCTTCTCACCATTCAACATCTGGTATCTCTGCCCTTCGTGTTCCTCTTCTGCTGAAGTTGCTGGGGTCCTGCTAACTGCCATTCATAATTGACGTTGATGTACTTGATGGTGACAGGTAAGTGTCTATAGAACACTTAAAAATGGTTTATTCCTTTAATGTAAAAAAAAGTTTCAAATACTGTATTTTGACTTTAAAGTTGCCAAATCTTGTTCTAATAATATTCTTAGCTATAATAATAACAACAAATGATGTGTAGAAATAACTTTTTAATAAGTTTCACACAGTATGCAACATTACACAGAATTCATCAACTTCTAGGGTAAACTTTATGATTTCCTAAGCAACAAGAGCAAGAATTGTTTGGGAAAACATATGAAACTCTAAAAGATGAAGAAATTAACATACTGTAGAGCTGTACAGTATATGGAAGAGGTGACAGCTGCTGCCCCTGGGCTGCAGCTCTGACCACACATTGCAGGGAGAGGGGGGTCGGCCAGCACATATAAACATACATGTGATGTTGTATGTAACATATGTGCGGGCTGCCTTTACTCGGGGATCATCAGCTGCTTTTATAAGCCCACCCCCTGACTCCCATTGGTTATATTTTTATGTTTATACAATTTTAAATTTGTGTTATGTTTCTGGCCTAGTTCCGGGTTAGCTATGTTACTACGGCTTCCTCTATGGCCTCTCGCTGGAATCAGTAGAGGATACCTAGCTTGGATGTCTGATTTTTTTGTCATGGCCTGGGATGGGGTCCACCTATGCTAAATGAATAAATTAAATTCCTAACCTGGAATATAGAGGGCAATAATACCCCATAGGAATGTGACCCCATAGGGCTGGCATGCTTTAGACCCGATGTGGTTCTGTTACAGGAAACCCACTGGTGCTGTACCAACCCCAAAACCCTGTGTGCTAATTGGCTTGGGGAGTATAAAGTATCTTCTTTCACATCTAAATGGAGGGGAGTACTCATTCTTTTTAACAATTATCTCTATTACCAAATTAGAGACAGTCTACTAGACCCAGCTGGTCAGTTCTTTTTCATTGAGGTATCTTTATACATGGGCCTTTATGCTATTGCTACTGTTTATGTGCAACTGGGCCTAATGCCGCTTTCTTTTCAGCTTTTTATGTTCAGTTGCAGGATTGGTCAGACGGTGAATTATTTTAGGTGGTGATTTCAATTTGGTCCAACTTCCTTGCTTAAATAAATCAATGGGATTGGGTGGGAATCGAGGAGCTCCATCTCCTCTCAGACTCATTACCACTAACCTGAACTTGTGTGATCCCTGGCGATGCCAACACCCCACTTCTAGAAAATTCACGTTCTATTCCCATCCCCACCATGCCTCATCCTGTATTTATTTTTGGCTATTATCCTCACTATTGTCTATAGTCATATGTACAGACATACTGTAGAGCCAATAGCCATTTCTGCTCACACGCCGGTTTGGTTTTACCTTAGCTTTGGCCTCCCCACTCCAAATTTCACTCAATTGGAGATTTCCAGCCTATTTACAAAAGTCAGTTAACTTTAGAGCACATCTGGAAAGAGCTTTTATCAACTACTGTATGTGGACGGAAATCTCAAGTACATGTCTGACATCAATCTATTTTGGGCTGCTTCTAAACTAGTCTTACAAGGCCAGGTGATCTACTGTAACATGTGGCCAAGAGGTGCAATGGCCTCTACAATGGAGGAACATAGAAAGACACTGTGGGCTGTCTATGAGGTGGTTCTCTCCCATGATTGTACGGTAATCAGGCTGGCGTATGCTGACGCCAAGAGCCTATATTCTGTATGTTCTGACGGGCCCAATACAGATTGGATCATCAGCAGAACCTCTATTTCCATTGGGGCAACAAATCTGGTAAAGTTTGAAACAATTTGGTCAGGTCCTACTCCACGCCTTTTCATATACTTAAACTGAAGTCAGAGTTCTCTTCTAGTATCAATGTTACTGAGGCCATTTCCTAAGAAATATTGCTTTATATTCAGTGATTGTACACGGTTCCCCCTGGTGCACCTGCACTTGGTATGAAATTTGCTTTGCCAACTCTTACTGATGATGATAGGGCCTCCTTAGTAGCACTTGTCACAAATGCGGAGCTCCCTAAATTCAGTCCCATTGGAAAAATATATCATCAGGACCCAATGGCTTTAGGGCAGAATTTTATTAAATCTTGGCTCCTCATCCTCCACCATTTACTTTCCCTTTCTAACTCTACACTGGATTTAGTAAGGCAAGGATAATAGTCCTAACCAAGCAGCAGAAAGATCCCCTGTTGGTGCAATCATACCACCCAATTTGCGTATTACATCAAGATTTAAAATTGTTTACCAGACTTAGGGGTTTATGTACTAAGCCTTGGAGAGAGATGCAGTGGCCAGAGCTAAAAAAAAACAGCCGATAAGCTCCTGTCATTTTTCAAACACAGCCTGTAGCATGGCAGCTAGGAGATGATTGGCTGGTACATTACATCCATCCACTGTATCTCCCGCCAAGGCATAGTACATAGACCCCTTATTGTTATGCGCTTATAGAAACTCTTGCCCTCTCTTCTTCATCCTATTCAAAAATGGGTTTTGTTCAGGGACATACTTTGGTAAATAATACATGACTCATGGTGTCTGCTACAGCTCAGGCTCAGTTGTGGGGTAATCAATCCACCTCCAACCATTTGGCTTTTATTTTATTTAGATTTTCCAGCTGCTCTTTCACCAGCAGACAGCATCAATGGCCTAAATTATTCTGCTGCTGCCCTACATCAGGGCACTCAGCAGTGACAGCTGTTGTCCCAGTTTCTCATCAATTTGACCATAGATCCCTTATCAGACACTTATCAGTGATCTGCATTTGTGGATGACCTCTAACTATAATTAAGCAAGCCCCATACTCCTGTACGTGAGGACACCTTAAACTTTTAATTCAATTTATGGCTTCCTGGTGAATATTTCTCTGACTGATGCTCCGACGTTCCATCCAGAACCCAGAACAGGATGGGGTTCAAAGTGGACAAAAGTATGTCTGACTTATTTAGGTAATAATTTTCCCTCTGTCAAAGTCAGAAAAATATCACGCTGCACATTGCCATATATGCACCTCATGCGTGTGCCCGCTGCACGAGCATGAGCTCTCCCGTGCGTGCGTATACTCGCAGTCACGTGCACTCGCAGGCGCACGGTATACGCATTTACGGTAGAGTTTGTGTGCGTCTAGCGGGCGACTCAATCGTAACATATTTTAGTCATATAATGTATTTTGTAGATTATGGTCCCTTTGATAGAATCTGAAAGTTTAGTTAATATAGCATGTTCGGGGACAAAGAGATTCCTCTTTGTTTGATACGAAGGGTCAGACAGGGGTTACACAGTGGTGTTTAGTATCCATCGGAAGAGAATATAATTAGCAATATTCCGGTGTTGGTTTGAAGCGGATTACTCGCTCGTGCGTATAGTTATGGACATAAGAAGTTTATGAACATTTACTGTATTTGCACTTTATTACCCATGCGGCGGGAAACCCAGTTTCCCTCCCACCTGAGCAGTTTGGAATAGTCACAGCCCACCTGTATGAACCAACCTATGACCTTTTGTTATAATGCGGAGACAAATTCCTGTGTCCAATGAACAATAAGAATGTAGGGACCATTGTACTGTATTGAGTGTAGTGTATAAAAAGACAATCCTATGTCAAAGTCAGAAAAATATCTCTACACACACTGCCATATTTGCACCTCATACTGGTCCGCGCTGCGCATGCGTACGCTCTCCCGTACGTGCACATACTCACAGTCGCGGGCACCCGCAGGCGCACGGTATGCGTATTTACGGTAGAGTTTATGTAATCGTAGCGTGCGACTCATTCGTTACATATTTTCACTAATAATGTATTTTGTAGATCATGGTCCCTTTGATAGATACTGAAAGTTTAGTTAACATAGCATGTTCCTGAACAGAGAGATCCCTCTTTGTATTGTACGAAGGGTCTAACAGGGGTCATACAGTAGTGTTTGGTACCCATCGGAAGAGTATTTAAATAGCAATATTCCGGTGTTGGTTTGGAGCGGATTAATCGCTCGTGCGAATAGTTATGGACATAAGAAGTTTATGTCCATTTACTATTATTTGTTCTTACTTAGTCATGCGGCGGGAAACCCAGTATCCCACCCACCTGGACAGTTGGAAACAGTCACAGCCCACCTGTATGAATCAACCTATGACCTTTTGTTATAATGCGAAGCCGAATTCCTGTGTCCAATGAACAATGAGATTGTAGGGACCATTGAATTGTATTGTGTGTGGGGCATAAATAGGCAGGCCGACCGTATCCAGTTCTCTCTCTTCAACGGTTCTCATTGCTGATAATCGGGAGCTGGATATCGAGGCGCATGCGATCGTTTCCCCTTGTGCGTAAGTGTTTCTCCGCAATCATATTGTCTTGATGTTATTGTGAGCCATTTCTCTCTCTCTCTCTCTCTCTCTCTTCTATTTCTCCCGTATTTTTCCCTTAATTGTATTGTATTGTATTTCCTGTGTAGTTATCTGGTTGGTTAGTTAGTCTATGTTATATTGTAGTGTATGCTTTGTACTGTGATTCTTTTGCAAGTATAATAGTCATAATACATATAATAGGTTTTGGACCCTAAGCCCAGGTATCTGTGTATTTCTTATAGTGTTAAGTATTCCCTGAGCGTCGGTGACGCTCAAGCAGCTTTGTAGTTAACCAGGTTACACCAGGTTGCACTTACACTCTGTCACCACACTAAGGTTTACTGTATATTTCGTTGTTAAAGGTATAGATATAAAGGTTTAACGTTATAAGCGTCTGCACCGCTGGTGATCTCCTCGTGGTCCCGAGCGTCCGCTACGCTATAGCGAATCATTACGTTAGTCGGCAGCCAATAGCGTGCCTGCCTGTGATCTCTGGGCCGTAAGCGAACGTGACGCTTGAGCGTCTCGACTACGGTTGAGCGATCGTTACGCAACTTGCGTACCCTTACGGTACTTCTTACGTAGATAGCGTACAGTGTTCTTAGACCTCTTAAAGTGTTTTATATACGATAAATATTTAGCTTTATCAATTGCGGGCTCGTCCAGTCCTTCACATATCTGCACTAGGTAGATCAGCAGACATTATCCCTCAGCAAAGGGCGGGAGGTTGTATCCCTCGTAGTGCTGACGGGATAAGCGTCTGCTTCGCTTAGGTAAAGGGTGCTGAAGGAATCCGGGAACCGGAGGTAAGAGCAAAACGCTAGTGTCTTTTAAAACTGTTTATTTTTCTATCTTGCGTACACACGCACACATATATATCTGCATTCCTTTTTCATTTGTGTATTTTCGTATATCACTCTCCTGTCTGCCAGTTTTATAGTTGATAAAAGTGCTAAAAGAGATTTGCTGTTATTTCATAATTTAAGAATAGAGGTAATAAAGTTAAAATATAGACAAACACACAGTTTTGCCTGGGAGATAAGGCGAAGTCAGTGTGGTGTGTGGTAGATGATCAAGGATCATCTACATTGATAAAAGTATAAATTGTGTTACGGTGGATCTTTGCTTTGCGTGCACGTGTCCCTAACAAAGACTTGCGTACGCAATCCAAAGGCCGACGCACGCAGCGTATATTACGCAACGGAGCGTCCGGTTACGCCCACGTAGCTCAAGTCACGATAAGTTGATTTTTTTACGCAAAGCGATAAATAACGCAAAGCGATAAATAACGCAAAGCGGTAAATAACGCGAGGCGAGAAATAACGCAAGTCTATTTTTGGGTGTCCGAAATTTAAATTAACAGATCCTGCTCCTAATTGGTAACACATCTGGTCTAAAGAAAAATTTCTGCGCAGAAATAGAAATAGAAACAAAAGTGTACATGTGATGAGTGAGTGTTTTTGTATTACATAAGTTTATATAACTTGGAGGTTGAACCAAAAGAAATCACCGAGTACTCGTGAGGAACATACGTGTAAGTGACATGCACGGTGGCTAGGGAGGCATCCTTAGTTAAACATACAATTTGAGCATTAGAGTATAGCGGACCAGGAGGTCGTATAAAACAAGACCAGGAGGTCAGACCAGGAGGTCGTATAGACATAGTAGACCAGCAGGTCCAGGTACAGTAAACAAGGAAGTCCGCTATACAGTCCACAGGCACAACACCGAAAAGGGTTGGTGCAACACCCATATAGGCCATACAAGCTCTCGCTGAAGGAATTCGCAGCCGCAATTTTCGATTCCATTGGTCTTTCCGTACATAAGCTTAGTTGCTTGTGTGCTGAACGATTGGACCGCACGTAATTGTGTACAGTAGTTAGTAATCTGACCTAGTACCATTAGAGTAAAGGGGTCACAAACGCTATTTGTACATTCTAACGTGATTTGTGTAATTTTTTATTTTTTCAAAAAGGGAAGTTCGCTGGTCACTCAGGAACTATCTGACAACCCCACCTTTACTGGAAAGGGTAGTGCTCTTCGGATCACACTCGCATTTTTCAAGTAAACAAAGGTTAATAGGTGCCCTGGGTCGAGTGCGCCAGCACCATATCGGTGTGATCAGGTCGCATTGGTCGGCGTGGGCGAGCGAGTGGGGTGCTCGGTAAACTTCACCGTCTGCCTATCGTGAATATTTTGGTTTTCTGTAAGGGTTCGCTGAAGACCCTGATATAGAGATCAGAGGTAGAGCAAGCAACACCTGCAGATTATGGGGGCCAGTTGTTCAGGAAGGGGGCGATCAACCTCGGTTCGGGTTGACTCTGTAAACCGACCAGTAGGATCGGCCAGATACGTAATGTGTGAGAAATATGGAAGTCACACAGAGGTTTTATGTGATGAATGGGAGAGAATGACGGTACATGACGGGGAGAAATTCCCAAGAATAGGTAGCTTCAGCCCAGAAGTGTTACAAAATTTAAGGAGGAGGATATGTCTCATAAAATCAGCAAAGAGACGAATCAAGCATTATGATTATTTGCAGTTGTGGCAACAGGAAGGTGAGATACAGAGAGGTTTGGCTCAGGCGGCGGGATCTGGGTCGGTCAGGAAACTGATAGCCACGGCCCCACCGCCACCATATATAGCGGGAGAGAAGTTGATTGCGGAGAAAGACGCACTAAGGTGTAACACACAATCACTTAGTAACCATGTAAATGTTAAAGATAATGTTGAACCATTAACCCATGCAAGTATTAACCCGTGCAAGTTGTACCCTGTTTTGAACTTTCCTCAGGAGTGTGATCAAGAAGACGATTCGGCAACAATTTCAGCGCTCTCTCTAGCGGCCACCATATCGGAAACCACAGTAGGAACTGCTCCACCCCCGAGATTAGTAACAAAGGCCCCTAGCGGAGGGATAGGTGAGGTCGTGTCAACGGGTAAGTACGGCACCATACATTATGCTGAAACAATTTCACCACAGGCTGTAGAATCTACACAGAATGAGGTTGTTAGAGTAAATCCTGTTAAGGTAATAGTAGTTCCCAATGGGAAAACAGACACGTCAGGAGCCACACCCGTTAGGAACATTGCCATGTATTGCCCGTTTACCCGAATGGAATTGAGGACCATAGTGTCTGAATTCCCTGACCCTAGAAAAGATTTAGTTGCTAGCCAAAAATACATCAGGGACCTAGGAAACACTTTAGAGCCCAATAATAAAGATTGGCAGATATTGCTAAGAGCTTGTTTACCCTCCAATGTCGACGCAGCTCAATTCTTAGTTGACTGTGGATTAGATCAGGATGTACCTCTTACAGATGTGTACAACAAAGATAACGTAAAAAGGATAAATTTACAGTTAAAGGAGTATTTCCCAGCCGTTGTTAAATGGAACAAAATATTCTCCATTAAACAAAAGGAGTCAGAAACGGCAGCAGAATATTTTCACCGGGCACTATTAGAAATGGCAAAGTACACTGGTATAGAGGACATTAAGACCAATGCAAACCATCAAGAAGTAGCAGTATCTGTACTAATGGATGGTTTAAAGGAAGCATTAAAGGCAAGGGTACAGACCACGCAACCATGTTGGCGAGGTCTGTCAGTGGCCACTTTGAGAGAGGCTGCTATTGATCACGACCGGAACATCACCAGACACAGGGAGTCACAAGGTGATAAGTTAATGTCAGTAAGTATACAGGCCCTGACCACAAAGCAGCCTGTGGTAATATCACCAAACCCTGTGGGTAAGTCAACTGTGGTAACATGTTATTTTTGTCACAAACAGGGACACTTTGCACGAGACTGTAGATCAAGAAATCGACAAAAGTCTTACCAACCCCCTAGACAACGACACGACACACGACATTGGGATCAGGGTCCACAGAGACGGAGTTATGAGCCACATACAGGGGAAACAAAAAGATATCCCCCGAACAGAGACTGGCATGCCTCTGGTAGTTCCCAGCTATCTCCCTCACAAGTAGTTGCTGCCAGCGGGATTCAGGGAGGTCACCATACCCAATAGGGGTGTGGCCATACCTGTAATCTGCAGCCAGTAAAATTGATTGCAAGCCTTGGAAGTGAACCCGAAATTGCAATTAATGTAGCTGGTAAATCATTAAACTTTCTTGTAGACACAGGGGCGGCCAAGTCAGTGATAAATTCGACAGTGGGCATGAGAACCACTGGTAGGACAATTCCAGCCATGGGAGTAACAGGAGTAGTCCAGCACTACCCTGTTAGCAAACCAGCCGAGATTACAATAGGGCCTTTGCATACCAAGCATTCCTTTTTGCTGGCTGCATCGGCACCAACTAATCTTCTGGGAAGAGACTTACTGTGTAAAATGGGGTGCGTCATTTATTGTACTCCTGAAGGTGTATTCTTGGACATACCTGAGAATCACGCTCAGGAAGTGCGAGACATGTTAGACTCCCCATCAAAATTAATGTCGCATACCATTATGACAAATAGGAATCCATCCCAAGTAGAAGAGATGACATCTCAGATACCAGAGTCACTTTGGACAAAAGACGGACAGGACACTGGATTAATGGCAAACGTAGCTCCAGTAGTTGTACAAGTAAAAGATGGTAGGATAGCTCCAAAAATCCCACAGTACCCTCTGAAGCCAGAGGTGGAGTTAGGAGTTTACCCAGTAATAGAGCGCTTGCTACAACAGGGCATTCTGGTAAGAACGTCCAGCACTGCCAATAGTCCCATCTTCCCTGTTAAAAAGAGTGGGGGGAGGGGTTACAGACTAGTGCAGGATCTAAGGGGGATTAACAAAATAGTTGAGAGTCAGTTCCCCGTAGTGCCAAATCCAGCTGTCATCCTAATGCAAATCCCTCCCACTGCCAAATTTTTCACTGTCATTGACCTCTGCTCCGCTTTCTTTTCGGTACCTCTGCACCCTGACAGCCAATATTTATTCGCATTCACATACAGAGGAGTCCAATACACGTGGACTCGATTACCCCAAGGTTTCATAGATAGTCCAAGTATATTTTCTCAGGCTTTGCATGATTGTTTACAGTCTTTCCAACCAGAGAGTGGATCAGTATTGATACAGTATGTGGACGATTTACTGCTGTGTTCAGATTCACTGGAAGCATCCCTGAAGGATACGAAACAGCTCCTGTTTCATCTTTCAGACACAGGACACAAGGTTTCCAAAGACAAGTTACAATTATGCCAAACTAAGGTAAAATATTTGGGACACTGTCTAACACAAGGACTGAGACACCTGACCGCTGATAGAATCCAAGCAATTAGAGACATGACTCTGCCACAAACCCAGCAACAGATCAGAACGTTTTTAGGAATGTGTGGGTATTGCCGTAATTGGATCCCAGGGTTTTCCATTTTAGCGTTACCTTTGCAGGAAATGGTCTCCTCAAACAAACCTGATAGGATTTCGCATACAGACGAGTCCGAAACAGCATTTGAGAGACTTAAACAGTGCCTAACGCAGGCACCAGCACTAGGTATGCCAGACTATGGGAAACCCTTTGAACTATACGGAACAGAAAGTGCTGGTTGCACGGCAGGCGTACTAACCCAAAAGCACGGTGATGCCAGCAGGCCAGTTGCATACTACAGCGCTCAGCTAGACACGGTAGCGCGATCCCTCCCCACATGCTTGCGAAGCGTTGCTGCGATAGCATTGCTAGTGACAAAAAGCGAAGATGTCGTGCTAGGCCACAACCTCACAATCCATACGCCACATGCAGTGTCAGCCTTATTGAATTCTGCCCAAACCAGACACGTATCATCAGCGAGGTTTACAAGATGGGAATTGGCCCTAATGGCCCCCGTAAACATCACCATAAGGAGATGCAGTGCATTAAATCCTGCAACATATCTCCCAGGTGTGCCTGGTCAGGCACAAAGGGTGGAAGGTGAGAGTGATGGGGAAGGAGGATTTAATACAAAGGAAGATACACATGATTGTATGGAATATTTGACCCAAAATTTTACCGCAAGGCCTGACATCAGTGACAACCCACTGGAAGATGCAGAACTCACGTTCTACACGGACGGTAGTTGTCATAGACAGTCAGACTCGGGAGACTTGTGTACTGGATACGCAGTCGTAGATGACCAAGACACCATAGAAGCGGAACCGCTAGGCCCACCTCACTCAGCCCAGGTTGCTGAACTGGTCGCCCTAACCAGAGCATGTGAATTGGCTAAGGGTAAGTCAGCCAATATCTACACCGATTCTAGATACGCCTTCGGGGTAGTTCATGATTTCGGAGCCCTATGGCGCCTCAGAAATTTCATGACGGCAGCTGGTACACCGGTAGCGCATGCAGCTCACATAAAAAGGCTTCTAACAGCGATACAGGAACCCGACAGAGTGGCTGTTATCAAATGTAAAGCACATACATATAGCCAGGACCCAGTATCACTTGGTAACAGCCGAGCAGACGAAGCTGCTAAGTTAGCAGCTGCTACCCCCAGACAGACAGACACAACACAACTGATGGTATTTAATACCATCAACACACAAAAGTTGTGTGAAATGCAGAATTTGTGTTCCACACAGGAAAAGGCAGTCTGGAAGGCAAAGGGATATGGCCAGGAGTCCTCAGGACTCTGGACGGATGGACATGGTAAACCAGTGGCCCCCAGAGCATATCTTCCATGTCTGGCTGAAGCAGCTCACGGGCTGACTCATCTAGGCAAGGAAGGGATGTGCAAATTGGTAAGAGCATATTGGTGCGCCCCAGGATTCTCCTCTCATGCGAGTAAAAGAGCAATGTCATGCCTTACCTGTTTGAGAAAGAATATTGGAAAGGCAATACCTACAGAACCATCCCATATCCCACCTGCCGGCGGCCCTTTCCAGGTAATACAAATTGACTTTATACAATTACCCCCTTGTCGGAATTTGAAATATGTACTTGTCTGTATAGATGTTTTCTCAAATTGGGTCGAAGCATTTCCTGCGGCTACAAATACCGCTATGTTTACTGCTAAGAAAATTGTGCAGGAATTTGTATGTAGATATGGTATCCCTAGAATAATCGAAAGTGATAGGGGTACCCATTTTACAGGTGATGTCTTTCAAGGAATGTGTAAGTTGATGGGAATTGATAGCAAGCTGCACACTCCGTACCGTCCACAGGCGAGTGCGAAGGTCGAAAGAGTGAACAGCACTATTAAAAATAAATTGAGTAAAGTGATGGCAGAGACAGGATTGACATGGCCAGAAGCTTTACCCATTGTATTGTACAGTATCAGAACCACTCCCAGGTCCCCTCTTAATCTGTCCCCTTTTGAAATCTTGTTTGGTCGACAACCGCATGTCATGATTAACCCTCAGGATGATTTGAAATGTAACAATGAAGTGACTGTAAAGTACTTGATTAACATGAGTAAACAGTTAAGGAATCAAAATGATAATCTGAAGTTGGTGATTCCTGATTTACCAGATAGTAATTGTCATGACATTGAACCTGGGGATTATGTGATGATACGGAATTTTCTACGCTCAGGTTGCCTTATTGACAGATGGGAAGGACCATACCAGGTCTTATTGACTAGCACTACAGCATTGAAGGTTGCTGAGAGAGAGACTTGGGTTCATTCATCCCACTGCAAGAAGGTTGCTGATCCAGAGAAGTCCCGTGATAAGGAACAGACGGTAGAGGTTGTATCACTGGAGTGTCTGTTCCAGGAGGACTGAGGCGGCACCTGAGCCGTGAAAATCTCAAGACCAAGAGCTGTTGTCGACTCCCCACTCCCTTTTATTGTTTTTCTCCACTTCCCATCCCCTCTCCCTAAAATTTATTTTTCCCCCTTCTCATTCTTCTCCGTTTCCTCCTATAAGATGGACTTGCCCCAAGAGACTGTGATCCGGATTTTCCTGTTAACCATGATGTTGACCAGAGCAGTCTGTTCCGGCGAGAGTACCATGGAGGTCGAGAGAGGTTCTGGAATGGGTTCTGATGATAAAGATGGAGGCGTAGTTTTCCAAGATCAACCTAACCAACAAGCCAAGGCGAGTATCAGAAAACGATCCGATAGCATTGACCATAGAAGAAATTGCGACGGATTGTTAGCTGAAGAAAACTGTATCTGTAGGCTCTGTAACAATGTCATTGAGGATGGGTGCATTAAGAAATGCCAATCCAGTTTTAATATCCATATGGACCGGCATCCATTGAGTGACTATCACTCCTTAGTGGGTAGTGTGTTAAACAAAACAGATTGTTGGGTATGCTCTCAAGTACCTCAGGGTCATAGCAAATCAGGGCTAGTACCATTTCCTTTAACGATAGGGGAGGTACTTGAGTTAAATGGTGGGAGACCGGTGGACCGGAGGTTTAATATCTCCAGTCCTCCTAGTTTAAAGCTCCACCAATACCACGTGGATAGGTCCCTATTATGTTTCAACATCTCCAATCCCCGAAAGCCAGGAAATTGGGAAGTGTCATGGAGCAACCAAACCATGACCTTTTCGCATAGAGCAGATAGAATGCCTACAGATACAGAGCTTGTACGCCACATAGCCAGTAGAGGAAAATCTTTCCGGTATAGGTACACCTTAGGAAATAGAATTACGAGAGTTGGAGAAGTATCACCAGGATACTGTGCACATATCGTACAACCTGATACGTGTACTAAGCAGATGGAAGAATTAGGGTCAGGAGATTTCACATGGAAGGTGTGTAATATGGTTATGTCCTACTCCGTCCCATATGTTCTCCCCGATGATGCATATTTCATATGCGGGAGAAAGGCGTACAAGTGGCTTGCCCCAAACTCTGAAGGATTGTGTTATATTGGAAAAGTATTGCCTGAAGTAATGACTGTGTCACATGACAAAATGAAAGACATACACCGTGGTGCCCAAGCTCCTTATACTCACACCCATTACGAGCACGTTGTTAAAAGGCACCTGATAGAGAAGACAGAGCATCCGGCCTCTGATCTGATAAGTGAATCCACCGGGATTCAATTCTTAATCGCGTTAGATTTCACCCGCACCGCTAGAGGAGTGCTGAATTATAAATACATATCGGCGCTCGCAAATTTGTTAGATAATATCACTGAAATGTATGATGACACGTTTAGATATACTGGAAGGGAACTTCAAGCTTATAAAACAGAACTGGTGCAGCATAGAATGGTTCTTAATTACCTCACAGCAGTGACAGGCGGATATTGTGTTACATTGGCAACACAGTATGGCGTGAAGTGTTGCTCGTATATCACGAATAGCACCGAGGATCCGGTCGAGGTCATAGACCAAAAGATGGACGATATTCTCCAATTGAAGTGGGAATTTCGCCGAAAACACAATCTCACTCTTGCTGCTGTAGGTAATGAGCTGACTGGTTGGGTGTCATGGTTGAACCCGCGAAATTGGTTCTCCGGTTTAGGAGACTGGGCTCAAGGAGTCATAATGGATGTTGGGAAGTTTCTCCTATGTATCTTAGGTGTTGTCATATCAATTGGCTTGATATTTAGATGCGGTCAGGCTTTAATGAAGTGCAAACAAAGTACAAGAGTAATGAGTTTGAGGAGTGAGGAAACTGTAATTAACCTGGATTTGATTTATGACCCAACAATAGAAACAATGATGTAATGAAAATGCGATTATACGGTCCGTTTCTTTCACCTGTTTTTCTGTTTTTTTTTTCTCCAAGATAAAAAGACCCACTTGGACAAGGAAGTTGACGAGACGCTATACAGACAACGGATTGACCAAAGAAGAAGTTTTGACCACTGTAGATACGGACATTTGATGAACTTTGCCATGGATCCCCAGTTTCCCTAGAATTCTTAAACTTACGCTAGCCCAACATTTTTTTTGTAAATCTAATGGCATTGACAAAGCTTTTTGCTCGCACCTAATGGGCAAAACAGCGCAAAGAAGATGACTTTCAACTGATACCGAACAAAACTTCAACCGACAGATGTACATTAACCTGACATAGAATACCACTGCATTTTCCATAAGTGTTCTTTATTTTCATCTCTACAACCCTCTGGTAATAACACACATAGTCGATAGGGAATACAGGCACAGATATCAGCAACCACATACCTCCCCTATTCATGTATCATCAACTAAAATGTGCTTCCCCATTTTGTTACAACTGAAAGCCGAAATGAGCTCGGTAGAGTTTGACAGCCCATCCACAGACCCTTAATACGGGATAAGAAGGAATTCAAATGTATACTTCGCAATACCTCGAAGCTTGATTTACAACACGTACGGCACGATGATACATGACCCCCCAAACATGGACTCATACACACATGCTTCTGCTATCTCACTAGGTCATACCCTCTTCCCACCTACTCCTCTCTCCTCCCTTACCCAACCATGGAAATGAATTAACCCCTGACATATATTTTTCTCCTTTTGAAATGTTTTAGAAGGTGGCAGTTATTATTGACTGCCAAAGGGTGGACTGTCAAAGTCAGAAAAATATCTCTACACACACTGCCATATTTGCACCTCATACTGGTCCGCGCTGCGCATGCGTACGCTCTCCCGTACGTGCACATACTCACAGTCGCGGGCACCCGCAGGCGCACGGTATGCATATTTACGGTAGAGTTTATGTAATCGTAGCGTGCGACTCATTCGTTACATATTTTCACTAATAATGTATTTTGTAGATCATGGTCCCTTTGATAGATACTGAAAGTTTAGTTAACATAGCATGTTCCTGAACAGAGAGATCCCTCTTTGTATTGTACGAAGGGTCTAACAGGGGTCATACAGTAGTGTTTGGTACCCATCGGAAGAGTATTTAAATAGCAATATTCCGGTGTTGGTTTGGAGCGGATTAATCGCTCGTGCGAATAGTTATGGACATAAGAAGTTTATGTCCATTTACTATTATTTGTTCTTACTTAGTCATGCGGCGGGAAACCCAGTATCCCACCCACCTGGACAGTTGGAAACAGTCACAGCCCACCTGTATGAATCAACCTATGACCTTTTGTTATAATGCGAAGCCGAATTCCTGTGTCCAATGAACAATGAGATTGTAGGGACCATTGAATTGTATTGTGTGTGGGGCATAAATAGGCAGGCCGACCGTATCCAGTTCTCTCTCTTCAACGGTTCTCATTGCTGATAATCAGGAGCTGGATATCGAGGCGCATGCGATCGTTTCCCCTTGTGCGTAAGTGTTTCTCCGCAATCATATTGTCTTGATGTTATTGTGAGCCATTTCTCTCTCTCTCTCTCTTCTATTTCTCCCGTATTTTTCCCTTAATTGTATTGTATTGTATTTCCTGTGTAGTTATCTGGTTAGTTAGTCTATGTTATATTGTAGTGTATGCTTTGTACTGTGATTCTTTTGCAAGTATAATAGTCATAATACATATAATAGGTTTTGGACCCTAAGCCCAGGTATCTGTGTATTTCTTATAGTGTTAAGTATTCCCTGAGCGTCGGTGACGCTCAAGCAGCTTTGTAGTTAACCAGGTTACACCAGGTTGCACTTACACTCTGTCACCACACTAAGGTTTACTGTATATTTCGTTGTTAAAGGTATAGATATAAAGGTTTAACGTTATAAGCGTCTGCACCGCTGGTGATCTCCTCGTGGTCCAGAGCGTCCGCTACGCTATAGCGAATCATTACATTAGTCGGCAGCCAATAGCGTGCCTGCCTGTGATCTCTGGGCCGTAAGCGAACGTGACGCTTGAGCGTCTCGACTACGGTTGAGCGATCGTTACGCAACTTGCGTACCCTTACGGTACTTCTTACGTAGATAGCGTACAGTGTTCTTAGACCTCTTAAAGTGTTTTATATACGATAAATATTTAGCTTTATCACCTATCTGGGCCAGCTCTCTCTACTCTTCTCAATGGTTCTCATACTGATAATCGGGAGCTGGATATCCAGAAAGGCGCTTGCGATTGTTCCCCTTGTGCGTAAGTTCTCTGCAACCATATTTATCTCCTATTTTGTTGTAAGCCATTCTCTCTCTCCTTCCCCCTTAAATGTAATTGTGTCTTTGTTGTATTTTAACGTGTAGTAACTCGGTTAGGTATTTTATGTTAGTTTGGTAGTGTATAACTTGTATTGTGTATTCTTTTGCGATTGAACGTTCATTCTCTCCCTTAAAAGGTGTTAGACCCTTAGACCGGTATTTGAGTGTTTATTATATTGCTAAAGGGTTCTCAGAGCGCAAGAATCGCTCATACAGCTTTTAAACTAACAAGGTTACACTGTGTTGCATTTACACCTTATCACTGCACAAAGGTTTACAATTTAAGTACATTGTTTATGATATTGTTACAAAGGTTTAACACTGTGAGCGTCAGCGCCGCTTGTGATCTCCTCGTGGTCTCGAGCGTCCGCTACGCTGATAGCGTATCATTACGTTAGTCGGCAGCCTATAGCGTGCTTGCCTTTACGCTTTAAGCCGTGAGCGAACGTGCCGCTCATGCGTCTCGTCCACGGCTAAGCGTTTGTTACGCTACGTGCGTACTCTTACGGTATTCCATACGCCAATTGCGTACTGTGTTCATTAACCTTTTAGAGTGTTTTAAATAGGATAAATTATAGGCTTTATCAATTGGGGACTCGCCCGCTCTTCACATATCTGCACTAGGTAATTTCAGCAGACATTATCGGTCAGCAAAGGGCGGGAGGTAATATTCCTCGTAGTGCTGACCAGATAAGCGTCTTCTTCGCTTAGTAAGGAGTGCTGAAGGAATCCGGAACCGGAAGGTAGGAACAGTACGTTATTGTCTTTTAAAACCTGTTTAGTTTCTGTTTTGCGTACGTACGCATAAGCACACACACCTGTATTTCTTGCTTAGTAGTATTTGTCCATATCTCATTCTCCTGGTTGCCATTTCATAATTGATAACGTGCTGAGAAAGATTTGTTGCTATTAGTAGTTAAAGAGTAAAAAACAATACATTAAGGGGTAATTTGTAAAACACACACACAGCTTTGCCTAAAATACAAGGAGAGACCTGTGTGGTGCTCGGTAGATGATTACAGTTAAAGATCATCTACATTGATAAACGTGCTAATTGTATTTCTGTGAACATATCTGGCCAGCGCACACGTGTCTCTAACAAAAGGGTGAGACTAGCGTGCGCGACGCAAGGGTCGACGCACGCTCCGTATATTACGCAACGGAGCGTCTGGGTACGCCCACAGAAACTCAAATCGCACAATAGCATTGTTTTAGTGGGGGCTGTATAGTATAGCCACGCGATAATAGCACAAATTGATTTCAGTTTCCAAAACTTAGTTTAAATACCTTACTTTACTGTAATGCCTCTGGGGAGAGCTATCAGATTACGGGAAATTATTTTTCTGATCAGAAAACTATAGAATGATAGTGGGTTGAAAACGGCATGAGTGTATTGAACTCCTCTTGGTGAAGTCTTGGTGAAATCTTGGTGAAGTAAATCTTGGTGAAGTAAGTCTTGGTGAATATGAGCACGGTCTAGGTGAAAACGTGCGACGGAGTGTGATAAAGTTTTCGTTGTATTACGCTCTGGCTGTTTTGAAGCACAGTAGGGAGACTCCAATGATCCTACAATTTATAGGCAACAAGTGTCTATAAGTGGTACGATTGGACCGCACGGTTGTATGTGTGACCAATTACGCAACGTGATATGAGGTCATATATTAAATTGCCCCCATGCGTGTTGTAGGGAGCACATGCAAGTGTGATTTGTGTAAAAATATAAAGGTAAGGAATTTTAGCTGGTAGGGCCTGCAACGATTACGTGGGTCTGCTAAAAGGGGCGGATTCGTTGTACTCGGAGCAGAAGAAGCTGGTGGTAGAGCTTGGAAAACTTCCACCGTAGACTTCTGTGTTTGGTGCATTTTAGGAAGTTTTTCTGTGTTAAAAAGGTCCACAATGGCAGCCAAGTGCACAACACAGGGACGTTTAGCAGTCAGGGTTCAGACTGAAGAGGCTCGCAGACCCCGAGGGTCTGCTCGGTTAGTAATGTGGGGGAGGTATGGTCCCCACACTGAGACCTTTTGTGACGAATGGACACGAATGACTGTGGGGGATAAAGCACCATTTCCTCGGATAGGTAGTTTTGACTCAGAGGTATTGCATAATTTAAGGCGAAGGATCTGTCTCATAAAATCCGGGAAACAACGAGTTAGACATTATGATTGTTTACAGTTATGGCAACAGGAAAGTGAAATGCAAAGAAATTTAACTTACATATCTGACTCTCATCTTGGGAGGAGAGACATGGCAATGGAGAGGATTATAGCTGCAGAGAATGGCACGATGGGGTATGATAAACAGGCACTTAGCAACTGTATTATAGAGGATAAGACTAATTGTAATAAACGTAACGATGATAATTGTAATACTGTTAAATGTACAACTATTAACCCATGCAAGTTGCACCCCATGTTAAACTTCCCTCAGGATTACAAACAAGAAAGTGAGCCCAGCACGATGTCGGTACCTCTTCCAGAAGCCATCCTACAAGACATCCAGGTGGACGCGACCAAATCGGTAAAGGCAGTAATCAAACCCCCTAACGGAGGGTCAGGTGAGGTCGTGTCCACAGGTACGTATGGTGTTATACATCACGCACAAACAAATGTACCTCATATTGTAGAACCAACTCAGAATGACGTTATTGGACTTAACCCTGTCAGGGTAATTGCAGTACCAAATGGGAAAACTGACACTTCAGGAGTCACTCCTGTCAGGAACATCGCCATGCACTGCCCCTTTTCCCGAACAGAATTAAGAACAATTTTGTCTGAATTTCCTGACCCTAGGAAAGACTTAGTTGCATGTCAAAAGTATATTAGAGAGCTAGGAAATTCTGCAGAGCCAAATAACAAAGATTGGAGGACAGTTTTGAGGGCATGTTTAACCCCCGATGTCGACTCAGTGAAATTTATCGCTGACTGTAAACTAGATGAAGAAATACCACTAACAGACGAGTATAATCAGGATAATGTAAAGAGAATCAACTTACAGTTAGGAGTATATTTCCCTGCAGTGGTAAAGTGGAATAAAATCTTTACAATAAAACAAAAAGAAGGTGAATCCACACCAGAGTATTTTCACCGGGCTCTGCAGGATATGGCTAGGTACACTGGTATAGATGACATTAAAACTAATGTACACCACAGAGAAGTAGCTGTGTCCGTATTAATGGACGGCTTAAAAGACACACTAAGAATCAGGGTACAAACCTCTCTACCTCACTGGAGAGGTATCTCGGTGGCTGCATTAAGAGAGTCCGCTATCGAGCATGACCGTAATATCCAAAGAACCAGGGAAGCACAGGGAGAGCGGTTGATGGTGATGAGCATCCAAGCATTAGAGGAGGCATCAAATCGACCGAAACCCCAGGCCACTGGAACATGGAGGAAGCAAAGGGTTTGTTATCTTTGTAAAAGAGAAGGGCATTATGCCAGCAACTGTAACAGCCCACATAAAGTCAGACCCCCTAGACATGAATATGAGCAAAGTTATGACACACCAAATTATAATCAGGGATCACATAGGAAGAATTTTGGGCCACACCCATGATATGTAGTCAGGAAAGGTGATCATTAGGACTGATGATAAGCCTGAGGTAACGGTTAATAGATTGGGAGGTCATTCCCTGAAGACACAGGAATGACCGGGGTAAAATTTGTAAAGTATCTGTAAAATGTTTTTTTTTTTCTCCCCATCTCTGACGGTCATCGGCAGGACTCAAACATTACATAGCTACTTGGTCTTTGCAGAAGTCTAGCAAACCCCAGCATGACCTACCCGCATCAATGTATCCTGGCCAGATACAAAGGGTGGAGTTTGGAAATGCTGGTGGGAGGGACTGCGCAAAGATACCATTGGACATGCGAGTGTGACAGCCTGATGATGAACGGAAGAACTGACAATGTTTTTTTTTTTTCTCTCTTGGAAAAATGTTTGAAAAATGTTTTTTTTCTGTTGTTGTTTATTGTTGATTTATGTGACGCATATATATATGAACGGTTCTCTCTCCCTTGTTGTTTTTTTTTTTTCTCTATCTCTCTTCTTTCTCATGTTCTCATAACGTTATAGATGGTATGTCACACATCAGTTGGATGAATGGTAATGCAAGATTTATTCTCCTTACAGAAAGAGCGCTGAGCTAGAAGAAATATTGTATCACCAGAATGTTTAGAAGACTGAGAGACAGCACCTTTGAAATGGCAGCAGAACAAGAAGAACAACAAGACTAGAGAACTAATTATAGTAACAAGTTTCTCTCCCCCTCAAACTGTTTTTCTGTACCCCCATTACAAATTTCTCCTTTTCTCCTCCTGTAAGATGGACTCGCCTCAAGAGACTGTGATCCGTGTTTTCATGTTGACCCTGATGTTGACCAGAGCAGTCTGTTTCGGTGAGAGTACCAGTGAGGTTGAGAAAGGATCCAGAAAGGTTCTGATGGCAGAGATGGAGGCATAGATTTCCAAGAACAACATAATCAACGAGTAAAGGCGAGTATCAGAAAACGATCTGATAGCATTGACCATAGAAGGAATTGTGAAGGATTGTTAGCTGAAGAAAATTGTATCTGTAGGCATTGTGACAACGTAGTTGAGGATGGGCGCATCAAGAAATGTCAGTCCAATTTTAACATTAACATGGACCGGCATCCATTGGGTGACTATCACTCATTAGTGGGAAAGGTGTTAAACCAAACAGACTATTGGGTATGCTCTCAAGTACCTCAAGGTCACAGCAAATCAGGATTAGTGCCATTCCCTTTAACTATAGGGGAGGTACTTGAGCTAAGTGGTGGGAGGCCGGTGGACAGGAGGTTTAATATCTCCAGTCCTCCTAGTTTGAAGCTCCACCAATATCATGTGGATAGATCCGTAGTATGTTTTAACATTTCCAATCCCCGAAAGCCGGGAAATTGGGAAGTGTCATGGAATAACCAAACCATGACCTTTTCATACAGAGCCGATAGAATGCCAACAGATACAGAACTTATACGCCACATAGCCGGTAGTGGAAAATATTTCCGATATAGGTATACCCTAGGAAGTAGGATCATGAGAGTTGGAGAAGTATCACCAGGATACTGTGCACATATCGTGCAAACTGATACGTGTACTAAACAGATGGGAGAATTAGGGTTAGGAGATTTCATATGGAAAATGTGTAATATGGTTATGTCCTACTCCGTCCCATATGTTCTCCCCGATGATGAATATTTCATATGCGGGAGGAAGGCGTATAAGTGGCTTGCCCCAAACTCAGAAGGGTTATGTTATATTGGAAAAGTACTGCCTGAGGTAATGACCGTATCCCACACTAAAATGAAGGATATTCACCGCAGTGCCCAAGCTCCTTATACTCACACTCATTACGAGCACATCGCTAAACGGCACCTGATAGAAAGAACAGAGCATCCGGCCTCTGACCTGATCCATGAATCCACCGGGATTCAATTCCTAATCGCGTTAGATATCACTCGTACCGCCAGAGGAGTGATAAATTATAAATATATATCTGCGCTTGCAAATTTATTAGACAATACCACTGAAATGTATGATGACACATTCAGGTATACCGGAAGGGAGCTCCAAGCTTATAAAACAGAACTGGTTCAGCATAGGATGGTTCTTAATTATCTCACGGCAGTGACGGGTGGATATTGTGTCACACTGGCAACGCAGTACGGCGTAAAATGCTGCACTTATATTACGAATAGCACCGAGGACCCGGTCGAGGTCATAGACCAAAAGATGGACGACATTCTCCAATTAAAGTGGGAGTTCCGCAGGAGACACAATCTCACCCTCGCTGCTGTGGGTAATGAGCTGACCGGTTGGGTGTCATGGTTGAACACGCGAAATTGGTTCTCTGGTTTAGGAGAATGGGCTCAAGGAATTATCATGGATGTAGGGAAATTTCTTTTGTGTATTCTGGGTCTCATCATATTGGTCGGTCTGATATTTAGATGCGTTCGGGTTTTAACAAAGTGTAAACGTAGCGCCCGAGTGATGAGTTTAAGAAGTGAAGATACTGTAATAACAACGACTGATTTGATTTATGACCCAACGATAGAGACAATGTTGTGATGAAAATGTGATTCCACGGTCCGTTTCTTTCACCCGTTTCTCCTTTGTTTTCCTCCAAGGAAAAAAGACATCCGCTTGGAAGAAGAATTTGACAACCTTTTACACAAACAACTGATGGACTACGCCATAGACCCCCCATATCCCTAGTAACTTTAATTTTACGCTAGCCCAACACTTTTTGTAAGTCTATGGACATTGAGAAAGTTTTTGCTCGCATTTTGGCAAAAGCCCAAAGAGACTACAGTCAACATGTACATCAAGACAAGACACCAGACAAGACTTCAATCAACAAATGTATATTAAACTCACATAGTTTATGACTGCATTTACCATAATTGCTCCTTATCTTCATCTCTACAACCTTCAGGTAATAGCACACATAGTCGATAGGGAATATAGGCACAGATATCAGCACTCACATATCCCCCCATTCATGTATCATCAACTAAAATGTGCTCCCCCATTTTGTTGCAACCAAAAGCCGAAAAGAGCTCGGTAAAGTTTGACAGCCCATCCACAGACCCGTACCACGGGATAAGAAGGAATTCAAATGTATACTTCGCAATACCTCAAAGCTTGATTTAAAACACGTACGGCACGATGATACATGACCCCTCAAACATGGACTCATACATACATGCTTCTACTATCTCACTAGATCATACCTTTTTCTCACCTTCTTCTCTTCTCCCCTACCCAATCATAGAAATGTATTATACATGACATATATTTTTCTCTTTTTGAACTGTTTTAGGAAGTGGCAGTTATTGGTGACTGCCAAAGGGTGGACTGTCAAAGTCAGAAAAATATCACGCTGCACATTGCCATATATGCACCTCATGCGTGTGCCCGCAGCACGAGCATGAGCTCTCCCGTGCGTGCGTATACTCGCAGTCGCGTGCACTCGCAGGCGCACGGTATGCGCATTTACGGTAGAGTTTGTGTGCGTCTAGCGGGCGACTCAATCGTAACATATTTTAGTCATATAATGTATTTTGTAGATTATGGTCCCTTTGATAGAATCTGAAAGTTTAGTTAATATAGCATGTTCGGGGACAAAGAGATTCCTCTTTGTTTGATACGAAGGGTCAGACAGGGGTTACACAGTGGTGTTTAGTATCCATCGGAAGAGAATATAATTAGCAATATTCCGGTGTTGGTTTGAAGCGGATTACTCGCTCGTGCGTATAGTTATGGACATAAGAAGTTTATGAACATTTACTGTATTTGCACTTTATTACCCATGCGGCGGGAAACCCAGTTTCCCTCCCACCTGAGCAGTTTGGAATAGTCAAAGCCCACCTGCATGAACCAACCTATGACCTTTTGTTATAATGCGGAGACAAATTCCTGTGTCCAATGAACAATAAGAATGTAGGGACCATTGTACTGTATTGAGTGTAGTGTATAAAAAGACAATCCTATCTGGGCCAGCTCTCTCTACTCTTCTCAACGGTTCTCATACTGATAATCGGGAGCTGGATATCCAGAAAGGCGCTTGCGATTGTTCCCCTTGTGCGTATGTTCTCTGCAACCATATTTATCTCCTATTTTGTTGTAAGCCATTCTCTCTCTCCTTCCCCCTTAAATGTAATTGTGTCTTTGTTGTATTTTAACGTGTAGTAACTCGGTTAGGTATTTTATGTTAGTTTGGTAGTGTATAACTTGTATTGTGTATTCTTTTGCGATTGAACGTTCATTCTCTCCCTTAAAAGGTGTTAGACCCTTAGACCGGTATTTGAGTGTTTATTATATTGCTAAAGGGTTCTCAGAGCGCAAGAATCGCTCATACAGCTTTTAAACTAACAAGGTTACACTGTGTTGCATTTACACCTTATTACTGCACAAAGGTTTACAATTTAAGTACATTGTTTATGATATTGTTACAAAGGTTTAACACTGTGAGCGTCAGCGCCGCTTGTGATCTCCTCGTGGTCTCGAGCGTCCGCTACGCTGATAGCGTATCATTACGTTAGTCGGCAGCCTATAGCGTGCTTGCCTTTACGCTTTAAGCCGTGAGCGAACGTGCCGCTCGTGCGTCTCGTCCACGGCTAAGCGTTTGTTACGCTACGTGCGTACTCTTACGGTATTCCATACGCCAATTGCGTACTGTGTTCATTAACCTTTTAGAGTGTTTTAAATAGGATAAATTATAGGCTTTATCACCTCCCACATTTCACCGGCTGTTGGCTGACTTTAAGATATGGCAGCACCTCCCTCTTTGCTATTTTGGGCTTTGCCAATTGTTTAAGATGATCGGATTCCCTCATCTTCTATACCCCTTACAAATGCTTCCATTTATTCTCACTAAGCGTGACCAACAGTGTTATCCCATTTATCACCTTCGCATAGTACCAGCCTTATGGATGATATTTTGCGTACTGGTTTTATTGCCTCACTCTACCTCCTTTATCTATACGTATACTAGGCAAAACCTACATTTGGCTGCATTACGTGGTGTACCTAAGTGGTGTGCTGATTTACCAGGGACAGACTTGTAAAGCTTAGTTAAGTCTTATATATATCTGAACAGGCAATTTGTGTTCTCGTCATACACCGAGATACATTTAAAATTGTTTCACAGGGCATACTGGACTATACTCCAAAATTGAGATGCCTGATGGGAGCCTCTTCCTACTCAAAGTGTTTCAACTTTCAAGTGCTCTCAGCCTGAAATGGACCTATTACATTGCATGTGGTCTTGTGCTATTGTACAGAATTGCTGGTTGGCTGTTCATACCTATATAGCACAAGATTTTGGCATATAGTTTATGTTAAACAAGGGGTGGGTGCTATGGGATCTACAATCTTTATCTCTCCCACATCCATACTCATGGGGCACCACCATTCTTCTGGGGGAAAGTTGCAGCGGCTAAAAAAAAACCCTGATTCTATCCAGTGGTTAGAAAAGGCAATATATAGCATTGTTACATATTTCCTAGTTGACCTATCTCTACCATTTTGCCTGGATTGAATGTTCATTCGATTTTGAGTCTACAGCTTAAAAATGAGGTTCAATTTGCTTCCTGTACATTCGCACACTGCCCCCACATACAGTATGAAAGAATACACTAGACTAGACTGGCAGTTATCCTTCTCTTCTAGCATTAAATACACTGTGGGAAGCCGCATTTGCTTCTGTTCAGGCCACTTGACTTTGGTATTCTCCCTCCCTCTCGGTATTGTCACACCATTTCCCAGTACAAGTGTCTGCATATTTATGCCTCACTAGCTTTTGAGGTTTTCTCCTTTTATGTTGCTTCATGTTGTTATTTTATGTTTATTCTCTTCTCTTACTAAGGACCAGAGTTATGACACAGTTGTTCTTCTAAATGTTTCTGTGTACTGGTTTGTCATGTACTGTTTCTATTTGTATGGTTTTTGATTTCACATTATGTATGCTAATGTGTTGCTCTTTTCTACTTGTACTGTATGATTGTTTTCGCAATGTCACAAATTGCTGGGTTTGTGAATCTATTGAGTGAATGTTAGTAGAAGGAGTGGATGCTTCTGCGAGGAGAAACTGAGGAGGACGAATGTTATTTTGTTTCATTCACTTTTATAGAGACGTGTAAGAGCAAAAAATAACTGAAGAACAAGAGGAAGAATTCCAGAAGACTTGAATGAAGAATGTCTATGGACCAAGGTTACTGAAAGGGTTATGATTATGAATGATTATTGACGTGGCTGGAGAACACTGAAGGAATTTGTATAATGGATGATTGCTTGTCATGGCTGAAGAACACTGAAGGAGTTTGTATAATGGATAATTATTGACGTGGCTGAAGAACACTGGAGGAATTTGTATAATAGATGATTATTGTCTTGGCTGAAAAACAGTGAAGGATTTTGTATAATGGATGATTATTGACGTGGCTGAAGAACACTAAAGGAGTTAGTATAATGGGTGATTGCTTGTCATGGCTGAAGAACACTGAAGGAGTTTGCATAATGGATGGTTATTGATGTGGCTGAAGAACACTGAAGGAGTTTGTATAATGGATGATTATTTACGAGGCTGAAGAACACTGATGGACTGTGGTGTTTTCCTCTATGGATAGGACTCTAGGAGGCGCTGTTCTAAGCGGCAAGCTGTGGCCCGTGGGGCTGGTGTAACCACTGGCAGTTGTGCAGCAGAAGGCAGCTAAGGTGACGATTCCGTGGAGCTGAAGATCCTTGAGACACTGGAAAGGCTCACAGGTAAACCTGTGGGGAGCACAGAGCTAAGATGCCTACTGAGACAGAGAAACATAAAGCACTGGCAAGGTTTGAAACCAGACTGCCCCTTTTTACCAGGGAGCTCAGCCTGTGATTGGCTGGAAGAGACCAGAGATCAAATCCCATTAGCATACTATGAATTGGTTTCCAACATGGCGGCCACCCGTACTGCAGACACGCCAGAGAACGGGATCTTACTCAGGCAGCCTCCCTGCACAGTGATCCAGCGGCTGCAGGCCGCACAGTCACCCGCTCCCCAGCTGCAGCACACCGGTGCCCCCTACAGACCTCTGCGGCCGTGCCGCTAGCCATCAGACAGGAAGCCCCCGGAGACCGTCACCGTAGGCGAGTCCCTGGTCCATGACACTCAATAAATACAATAAAATAAATATCTCATTATATTATTATTACATCCATTGTTCTTTATCAATGCTTTTTTTTGTCTTAATATGGAAGTTATACACATATGAAATGCATTTTTTGCTTTTGGTTTGCTTTGGAAGATTCTAAAAAAAATATAAAATAAAAAATAAAAAGACAGGTGTAATACATTAATAGCCATGGTATACTGTATTAAAACCTTATGCATACCCTGTAATCCTGAAGGGGGGGGGGGGGGGGGGGGAGGTATTAAAACTCCAGCTTTGACAATGCCAGCACAACCCCATGAGTGACCCAGTATCATCTTAGCCCGCACTGTGAAATACTGTATTGTAAGTTCTACAGCTCCAAGTATTTGCTAAACTTTTGTTTTGAATACTGTGAAAAATACCATCTTTATGAAGTAATAGAAATGTGAAGGGAGAATAAGCATACGGGTGAAAAACATTTGCAAACTACAATTTCATCTCTACATGGCATGCCCCATCAAGTGTCTTGTTGTACAGCAGCGTGAACTCGTCATTGAGATACTGTAATAGAAGGCATCCCTTACAAAATAATTGGTCTAAGTGTTTTCTTTTTCTTCCTGGGTAATTCTTTTTTCACATTTCTGTGTCCCCTGACTTTCACTGAGTAGTCAGGGGACACAGAATAACCTTTACTGCAACCGTTTCTAGAAAGTAAGTCTGTCCTATTATTATTTTTTTTAATTTAAAAGGTGCCATAAAGCATGCAGTACTGTACAAGAGTAAACATAAACACATTGCAAAATAACAGAGTAACAGTGCATATGCACAATACACAACAACTAATATAGCATAAACACTGTACAAACATCACTATAACTCCATAATCTGGGTTTATAGTTCTAGTCATATTTATGGCTTTGGTTTCCATTCCTACCTTGCTCATATATTTGTTTGGCTGATATTTGTTTTATCCTGTAATCCCGGCTTTCGTCTCTCTCCATGTGTAATAAGTAATGATAGCAGATGAGTACTCCACAATAGGGGAAATAGGTCCTTATGCAGCGTTGATTATGCTTGTTTTGGGAGTGTTGTTTGCCATTGATTGCTTTCTTAGATCTGTACACCTTCTTATTTGAACACCTTACCTCTGGCTCTTTTTGACGCCCTTGGCTCTCTGTAGTACCCACTCTGTCTTTCTCTATGACAACCAGATTGGCTGTCAGTATCATCTTCCCAGAGTATTGGCAAACTGGTTCTCAGAATAAAGTTACTGGTACTCATCTAAATTTAGCTGATGCAAGTTTTTATAGTAACTCCCATGCTCTTTACAAGTATTGAAATGCTTATTATTTGTTTTTTTTGTTCTTTTCCTAATTTAGAACAATGAAATAATGATCTAAAACAGTTACTCTACAGCCATTGGTTCAATCAGAAGACAAGTACTAGGTTAAGCCCCTTTGTTCATTTCTTCTACTTCTTCTTGATTGTTTATACCATAGCATTTCATTTCCCAACTGGCACAGGTCAGTACCTGTTCCGATAATAAAATCACCCAATGTATATTAGCTTGGGATGGTTTAAATAGTCAGTATACATGTCCAATTACAGAAGAATCTGTCATACACAGGGTTGGACTGGACCATAGGGGTACAGGGGGAACTGTACTTGAATTATACATTATACTTATGTTACATTATACTGCACAGGACTATGGAATATTTTCTACAGTGCAATGCTGTTATTATTCTGGTATATTGTCATGCATTAACTAATCCCTGCCCCTCTATACCCAACACTACATTACAGAGCCCTCTATACCCTACACCACTGAACTCTCTATACTCTACATTACATCCCTGCCCCTCTATACCCAACACTACATTACAAAGCCCTCTATACTCTACACCACTGAACTCTCTATACTCTACATTACATCCCTACCCCGCTATACCCAACACTACGCTACAGAGCCCTCTGTACCCTACACCACTGAACACTCTATACTCTACATTACATCCCTTACCCCTCTATTCCCTACAGTACATTACAGAGCCCTCTATACCCTACACCACTGAACTCTCTATAATCTATATTATATATCTGACCCCTCTATTCCCTACAATACGTTACAGAGCCATCTATACCCTACACCACTGAACACTCTATACTCTACATTACATCCCTGACCCCTCTATTCCCTGCAATACATTACAGAGCCCTCTATACCATACACCACTGAACACGCTATACTCTACATTACATCCCTGACCCCTCTATACCCTACACTACATTACAGAGCCCTCTATACCCTACACCACTGAACTCTCTATAATCTACATTACATCCCTGACCCCTCTATACCCTACACTACATTACAGAGCCCTCTATACCCTAAACCACTGAACTCTCTATACTGTACATTACATCCCTGACCCCTCTATACCCTTAACTACATCACAGAGCCCTTTATACCCTACACACTTGAACACTCTATACTCTACATTACATCCCAGACCCCTCTATTCTCTACACTACATTACAAAGCCCTCTATACCCTACACCACTGAACTCTCTATACTCTACATTACATCCCTGACCCCTCCATTCCCTACACTACAGTACTGACATCTGTATACCTTACACTACATCATTGACTCCTCTATACCCTACACCACTGAACTCTCTATACTCTACATTACATCCCTGACCCCTCTGTTCTCTACACTACATTACAGAACCCTCTATACCCTACACCACTGATCTCTCTATATTCTACATTACATCCCAGACCCCTCTATTCTCTACACTACATTACAAAGCCCTCTATACCCTACACCACTGAACTCTCTATACTCTACACTACATCCCTGACCCCTCTATTCTCTACACTACATTACAGAGCCCTCTATACCCTACACCACTGAACACTCTACATTACATCCCAGACCCCTCTATTCCCTACACTACATTACGAAGCCCTCTATACCCTACACCACTGAACATGCTATACTCTACATTACATCCCAGACCCCTCTATTCCCTACACTACATTACTGACATCTGTATACCTTATACTACATCATTGACCCCTCTATACCCTACACCACTGAAACCTCTATACTCTACATGAAATCACTCACCCGTCTATACCCTTAGTGACATCTCTACACTACACTTTAAAACATTGCTACCTGTCCGCACTACATCAGAGAGAGAGATATACATGGCAAAAGTGGGCAATAAACACAAGACACAGGGGAGGGAGAGAGTCTGAAAAAAAATGAAAGCACTGGGGAAAGGTACAGTAGGGCAACAGGTACATCATAGATACATTTAGGGTGGCTGTCTAGACAAGAACCCTTCCTGGTCACTGACCTAATGTCTACTAGCCTGTCTGTCAGAAGTAGGGGTAAGACTATGGGACCAAAACTATAGAATGCAACACACACACACACACACACACACACACACACACACATTTGTCTGTTTAGATTTCCAAATGTCTGTTTTATATTGAAGCTTTAAGCACGTTTTCTTCTGGATTGTCATGTTATTTATTTAAAATTTTGGAAAAATGAGTGGGAGTGAATCCTTCGGGCCTGAGGTCAGATTGCAGGAGGATAGGTGTAATATTGACGTGATCTTCCTTTGAGAAAATTATAAGTAGGAGTCATTGCTTTAGAAAATAACTATCATGCACAGCAAAGATGCAAGACAGTTGTTATTGAGTAGGTGAAAGGTGATAATTGTTCTGTTTCTCTACTACAATAATAACACACTTTCCATGCAGCTTTCTGAACCCATTATCCTCTAAACTCATGAGTCTAAATTACCAGAAGAGAGTGCTCATAGCTTTACAAGAAGTGTCCTAGACACAGCTAGCAGACACAGTGCATAAAATCACATTGTCGGCAGCGCTGCCACATATTTTCATTTTAGTGACAAGTTAAAGCTCTTCTATTTATCTTCCAGCAGTTAAAGCGCAGCATTTAAAGTATTTTTTATTTATTTTCAGTATTCTTAAAGTTAACCCTTTATCCACACCTTAGACCACTGTGGTGTTTTTAAATATCATATGATTTTATGTGCTAGACAAGAAATAATTTTTTATCATTAGATTATATAAATGAATATAGCTATTTTAGTAAAAAGATTGGATCCTCTGCATGGTAGGTTTTATACTGTGTGTGCAAATAAACCAGCAAAGTAACCTACACTTCAGTTGTTTGTCAACTGTTACTATGGGCCAGATTCTGTGTAGGACAGAAGGGGCAAAGTGTTTCTGGGCAGTAACTATGCATTCACAAGAAACATTCAACTTCAGGGTCTTAAGTAGGGTGGTGCAGACTGTGCTTGGCACACACCGGCTGCATCCACCTGCGATACTGTGCCACCACCGCCAGCTGCTATGTACCACCCGATGCCCACTACATTGTGTAATAGTAGTGCACACATGGCTCCTTCTCTACACATTACAGTGGGCAGCACTACACATGCGGTCTGCACCCTCCCTGTCTCCTGCAGCGATGGAGAGAGGCAAGCTTCTTGCAAAGATCACAAGGGGCTGAGTGGCGGCAGGGACCTAATAGGTGATGTGAGACCCCACTGCATTACGCAGACCACAGCGGTGCCTTTTGGCAGGGCCGTACCTAGGTGTGTGCCGATGCACTGAAGGCGCACCATCGGCAGCAGCCCCCTGTCCATACGCAGCCGCAGCCACTGTCAGTACGTAACTATAGAGTCCAGCACTGCCGCCAGAGCCGCCATGCGGCATTCCCCCCCCCCGGGCTTCTCCCCCGCACTGCCGCCTGTCTCCTGTGCCCGCCGGATGGAGCCACCGCCTCTGAAGGGAGCAGGTGACAGCCTACCTTTTAGAGCCGCCTCCCATGCAGTCAGACCAATGGGTGATAGGCCTTTGTATGAGCGCAACATGATCATGATGTCATGCTGCGCTTGCTCACTCTGTCGGCATTTCATTTCCTGTGAAGAAGAGCAGTGGAGGAGCTGAGCAGCAATACCAGGAGGAGGATGCCATTGACAGAGAGTGAGTGAAAGTGACATCTGCCTGACAAAGAAAGGAAAGGGGGCCAGTCAGCCAGATTAAAGATGGGGGATTACAGTAATGGGCGTGTTTTTCATTCTTTTTTAAAATACTTTGAAACATCTTTGAATTAACATTTAAATGCAACACTAAAAAAAGTAAACCTAAACATTTTTTTAAATATTAAGTAATGTAGGTTTAAAAGACTTTTAATATATTTGAATAACTTTTATTTTTCGTTATTCTTAACACCCTACAACTTTTTCTTAAGATAAATATGTTAAAGTATGATCCCAAAAAGAGTGTTTGCATACTCTTAGTATAGTGTGTTTATTGCTGTGACAAGACTTGTGAGTGCCACCAGTGTGGATGTATATTAAACTTTTCTATGAGTGTACAGGGCACCTGGAGGCTGTTTATTGTAATCGGAGACATACATACATAGTGTTCTCCCCACGCTTTAATTCTTGGCCAGTCTGCCTGGCAAAATATGGGGAGAGCCAGTTCCCTACTTTGTCTGGGGTACTTGGACCCCTAAATACACCCCTGACTCTGCTGCTGTAATGTGTAAAAAAAAAAAGGGGGGGGGGGGCTCTGCCTGCCGTAATGTGTAAAAGTGAGCTCTGCCTGCCGTAATGTATAAAAGGGAGCTATGCCAGCTATAAGGTGTAACAGGGAGCTCTACCTGTCTAATGTGTAAAGAGGAGACTCTGCCTGCCGTGCTGTGTAAAAGGGGACTTTGCCTGCAGTAATGTGTAAAAGTGAGCTGTGCCTGCCGTACTGTATAAAAGGTGGCTCTGCCTGCCGTAGTGTATAAAAGGGAGCTATGCCTGCCGTGATGTGTAAAAGAAAACTCTGTGGCCACGCCCCTTCCCCATGAAGACACGCCCCTGTATTTTTGACAGTCGCCTGTGGCGCGCACTGTCGCTTATTTGTATATGGGGGGCGCCGATGCTGTTTCTTGCACACAGCGCTAAAATGTCTAGTTACGGCACTGCCTTTTGCCATAGTAGTCTGGAAGCAGCAGCTCTGCATTAGCGGAAGTATAGAGCTGTTCCTGTCTCTGGTAATGGAGCTGATGTACCAGGCAGCCGCCCCTCACTATGACATACTGGAGGCACAGTAAGCCTTGTGCCAGTATCCGTTCACATGGTCGACCATGTTATGGTCGACAGTCATTAGGTCGACCACTATTGGTTGACATTGACATGGTCGACATGGACACATGGTCGACACATGAAAATGGTCGACACATGAAAGGTCGACACATGAAAAGCTCGACATGAGTTTTTTAACTTTTTCTTCTTTTGGGGAACTTTTCCATACTTTACGATCCACATGGACTACGATTGGAACCGTAAAGGGTGCCGAGCGAAGCGGTAGCGGAGCGAAGGCACCATGCCCGAAGCATGGCGAGCGAAGCGAGCCATGCGAGGGGACGCGGTGCACTAATTGGGGTTCCCAGTCACTTTACGCAAAAAACGACACCAAAAAAAGTAAAAAAACTCATGTCGACCGTTTCATATGCCGACCTTTCATGTGTCGACCATTTTCATGTGTCGACCATGTGTCCATGTCGACAATGTCAATGTCGACCAATAGTGGTCGACCTAATGACTGTCGACCATAACATGGTCGACCATTCATACCGGAACCCCTTGTGCCGGCTCCTGCTCTCTCATCCTGTGTCACCCAGCTATTCATACAGTATGCCGTGTGGTACACATATGTATATGAAGGGGTAAGGCAGCAGAGATTACTGCACAACACATATATATATATATGTGTGTGCAACACTAGGGTCTGACTAAGCTATATAGATATAAATATTATATGTGTAGACATATAGATGTATAATTCTATATATACTGTAAATATATAGATACGCCCTATATTTTTGACATGTGCCTTTTGCATGCACTGTCCCATTGTAAATATTGGAACGGGGTACCAATTCTCTTTCTAGCACAGGGAACCAAAATGTCTAATTACAGCTCTGTTCAACTTCCATGTGTGATCATAGCGTTCATACGGCGATAGGACAGAGGGATCTTTTGCACCTAACACTGGACTTGTGCACGTCCATACACTAATGATGACAGCTGCACCTGCAGACTGATACCCAGTGGCCGGGATAACCACTGCACACTTTGGCGGAGAATATAAAAGTAAGTAGATGCTGTGGCCCTATTGTAACATTGCTGCTGATGCATATTTCTCAGAATCAGGCCCTGTATGTGCAGCCAAGTGTGTTCAGAATTTATCTCATTAGGTGTAGTTGACAAATCATAGACCTTAGAAGGATAGCCCATATTTTTCTCTTATTTTCATCTCATTGCCAAGGGTGTACCTAGAACTTTTTGGACAAATGACTTTTAGAAGTCTCCTCCCCTCACTTACCTGACCGAGCCACCATTATTCTTCCTTGATCCACTGCCTGCCCAGAGAGTGAGAGAACATCAAGGAGGTGAATTAGAGTTGTAGTAGCGGCTGTGTCTTATTTTTCAGCCACTACTGCATCTTTATAATAATGCCATGGCAGATGGGCATCCTATGGAGAAGCCCACTGGCTGTGGCATGATTCCGCCAATGATGTATTATCGGTACATTATCGGCCAGACCATCAGACATTGCTTCTGCCAGGCACAAAATATCCAACTAGCAATGGCCACTGATATCAGTGCAACTGCGTCTTTAGATGCAGTCACTGACATCGACATGCCTGCACCTGATAGTTGCCCCCATTACCACCCAGAAATGCTCATCGAAATTTCATTTTGTCAATGAGCAGAATGTAATTCTTCAGCCCCAGAATGCTGGCCTGCTTTTGCATGGCATTCTGACATTTCAATGACAAAAATGGAAGCATAAATGTACTTTTCTGTATTGTGCATACCGGGTGAAATGGAGTTTAGCTTAGTATGTATACACACTGAGACATATTGTCTCATTCGTCTTCACTTTGCTTACAGAATCAGAATGTGTGAGGGAAGGAGCAGTAGATGAGTAAGACCAAAGGGAAAAAACAGCTGTTGTACTCCTAATGCCGGTATAGTGCACAGAGGAAGAAAAGAAAGCTGGTGGCTCGCTGATGGAGAGAAAGGAAGGGAAAATAGGGTGCCCCTACCTATGATCATTGGGGCTCTGCAATTTTATTTATATTGGATCCCCAAAGGCACCAGCAAAAACAAAACAAATACTGTACCCCCAGTACCTGTAATGGGTCAGCAAAAGTGACATGCATCCACGTTGGGTATGGTATGTCGGCGACTGGGATTCCGGCGGTCAGGGTCCCAGCCGCCAGAATGCCGGTAGGGGGGCGAGCACAACAAAGCCCCTTGCAGTCTCACTGCACTTGCCACGCTGCAGGCTCAGTGGCTCGTTGTGCTAGCCACAGGTTCTATTCCCACTCTATGGGTGTCTTTGATCGTGCCCCCTTCCCTCCTGCAGTGCAGTAGGCTCTGGCATTGTGCCAGAGCTTACTGAACATGCACAGGTCTCTGGGAGAATGGTGCCCAGACCTTGTTCCTAGGGACATCTCTACTGCGCATGCATGAATCACTGATAAAATGGCCATGGTGACCATTTTTCAAGTCATTTTTGCAACCAGTACCAGGCCGACAGAGAGGTAGGTACCCTGGGAGCAGGGTGTGTGACCCCCTCTGGACCTAGGAGCCCATGTGCACAGCACACTTTGCACTCATTATAGATATGCCAGTGGTTCCTGCTGTATCACCATTAAACAGGAACCAGCAGCAGAGGGTTAGGGTTAGGCTATAGGAAGGGAGGGTTAAGGTTAGGCACTAGGGGTAGGGTTAGGCTGAATGAGTGGCAGTTCTGTTTAGGCACTAGAGGAATGGTTAGGGTTAGGGTTAGGGTTTCAGATTAGTGATATACTTCTTGCTGGAAGAGTCACTGGATCAGCCAAACCCGCAGTGCCAGGCTAGTCACCACAGACCATCAGACATGTTTTGTTGAGATTCTAAACTTGTATATAGTTCATCTGTGTTGACGTGGTGAATGTCAACATTAGCAGGTCTGCATCATGTGTTTGACCTAAGAATGTCTGCATTCTCAGCCTCAACCTTTTTACTGTCTAACTCGCATACCAATCCCGGCCTACACACTGTACCCTAAATACAAACAACTACCAGAAGTACCATTTTACTTTTCCATTTGCACATACTATATATGTGTGTGTGTGTGTGTGTGTGTGTGTGTGTGTGTGTGTGTGTGTGTGTGTGTGTGTGTGTGTGTTCAGGCCTGGTAAATCCAGATTAAAGTGGGCAGCACTAGGGCATTGATTCATGCAGAGACATAAATTCATTCTGCTGTGTGGCGAGAGTCTTGTGCCAGGGAAATCTGCTACATTTTATAAAGAAATGAGGAATGTTAGAGGAATGTAAAAGATAGATAAGCCTGACAAGTATTTATTGGAAGCATCATAAATGCAAATAAATCCATTCTCTCTATATTTGAAAGATTGTTGTTTCTGTTTTGAAACAGTTTAATTCCAAACAAGACTATTAAAAATATGTTTTTGTAAAATCTGTATTATATTTGTGTTTAAATAACTGATCACAATAACATTCCATGTATCTATTATGACACTGAATGAATGTAAGAACATCAAACTCCCATACTGACATATGGTACACAACAATTCTTAGGTGACTAATATGTCTTTATAATACACTGAAAAACAGTAGAATTTTCAAATTGGATCATCCCTCTGTCTGCAACATCTGCAAAGCGTAGTGTTTGTTAATCTGTCTGATTGAAGCATCCACAGTAGGAAATTTCATGTAGGCTGGAAATTTACTATGCAGAACAATGTACTTATCAGAATTCAGACACCAGTGATACAGAACTGAAAGCTATGATCAGGGTATTGTACAGAAACATGAACTGCAAAATCATAAAGACGATGAAACAAAGCAATAGAAGCAAGACAATAAAATAAATGTATGAGACATATCAATGCCATAGAAATACAGTTACAATCTCAATATAAAGTATATCACAAAAATAATAGTAAGTACATTTTAATTTCCTTTATCCCTAGTCATTGCATTGCAATATAATCCATTTAAAACTCCTTTGCTTTGGCTACAGGTACAGTAAGTACAAATCCTGGCTGTTTGCTATGCCAGAATGTTGTCTAAAAAGCTAGCCGTAATAAAATATTTTATTAATAAAATATTGGCAGGCATGCAGCCACTTTTACCTGGAAAGTAAATGTAAAAAATGACCTGAAAAAATCTTGAATGATTTATTGTTAAAGCCATAAATGATCTTATTTAATGGCTGGGGCACATGGCTGCACATAAGCCAGCTGATGCTTGGAGAAAAAGAAAGTGGGGAGAGCTAATGTACCAGCCAATCAGCTTCTAACTGTTTTTTTATAGGCTGTGCTAGAAAAGCAAAGTTGGCTGGTACTAGGTGGGTAATTCAGATCTGACTCTGACATCCAGGGGGATACCCATCACAGGGCTAGCCCGCCCCGCATGTCAGGCCCTACCCCCCTGCACAGGTGCAAAAGCATCGCAGGACGGCGATGCTTTTGCAACTGGCGAGTAGCTCAAATTAATTAAATTAATTAAATCAATTAATTAATTAATTAAATTAAATCAAATTAAGCAAATTAATTTCCAACAGATTGTTTATGGCTCTTAAACAAGAGTTTCCAGTAGTGCCAATACTATTCATGGTGCCTAAAATTCATAAATGTATGGACAATCCACCCGGCAGGCCCATTATCTCTGCGCACAATGCACTTTACCAACCTATATCGATATTCCTGGACAGTATATTACAGCCGCTCATCAGTCAACAACCAAATTACATTAAAGACACCACCAGCTTCCTCAACCAATTAAAAACAGTTAGAGACATTCCCATAGGTACCATCATTTGCACAATAGACATTTGTAGTCTCTACACGAGCATCCCGCACGATCAAGGCCTAACAGCTATGAAATTGTTTTTAGCTCAATCCAAGATGCGAAGCATTGATCATACGTTATTTCTTGAATTACTAAATCTTACGCTTATGCGTAATTACTTTTTATTTGACGGTAAGTTTTACCGCCAAGTAAGCGGCTGTGCCATGGGAAGCAACATATCTCCCTCCTTCGCCAATGTATTCATGCTGATGGAAGAACAAGTAATGTTTTTTAACAGTGTTGAATATACCAAGTATATTTTGCACTATTCCAGGTATATAGACGACGTCTTCGTCTTGTGGACCGGCGGTAAAGAGAAGTTTGAAGCGTTCATTACCCAGATCAACAACAGGAATTCACCTATAAGGGTCACAGCACAATGCGATCCAGACAGGCTAAATTACTTATACGTGAATGTGACCATCCATGACAACACAATAAACACGGAGGTATAACACAAGCCCACGGATAAGAATACTTTACTGCGGTACAATAGCCATCATCCAGTTGCCCTCAAAAGGGGCCTGCCTAAGTCACAATATATCAGGACAGCTAGAATCACTAGTGACCCTGCTAAACTTAATGGAGCACTGGCAGATGTAAATGAACGCGTCAGAAATAGGGGCTATGAAATGGAAACCTTACGCAAGCATGAACAACAAGTAGCAGCCATGAACAGGGAAGATCTTCTGAAACAAAAAAGTAAAAGTGATCAGCAGATAGTACCTTTCGTCTCCAGACACAACACGTCCAGTCCGGTCGTCTCTAGAGCCCTTAAAAAGCGTTATGGCCCATAGTGTCTGCAGACAAGAATCTAACCACTATACGCAAGAATCGACCCATGGTGTGTCACACCAAAGGTAAAAGCATTAAAGATTTTATTGTCCACGCGGACATTACTGGACTCGACCGGGTACCAGTCACCAATTTTATGACAAAGTCTTCTGGTTGTTACAAATGTCTAGGATGTGAAACATGCAAATACATGACTCCGGGCTCCACATTCACGTCCAGTTCATCAGGTAGAAGTTACAACATATGTCATGTACTCACATGTACAATCCCATTTATTGTCTACCTGATTACCTGCCCCTGTAACTATCAATATGTAGGTAAGACCATACGTAATGCTAGAGAATGCTTCGCATTACACAGGTCTGCTGTGAAAACTGCATTGACACAGAGAAAATCTGAACAGCCTGTTGCCAGACACTATGCAGAAAAACAACATTCACTTAAGGACTTACGATTTCAAATCATTGACCATATTCCCTGCTCTTTGAGAGGAGGAGACAGGGCAGGAACGCTGCTCAAATGAGAAGCCAGTTGGATATTCAAATTGGACACGGTGAGACCCAAAGGTCTCAATGACAGAATACAATGGAGTATTATTCTGATCTCCCCTATTGCCCGAAAAGTCTTGATCCTCAGATGGACTTGTGATCGGAGTTATGAGATGTATTGGGTTACTTATAATTTAAGGGGTTATATATTAAATTCAGCAGAATGGTTAATTCTAGTAGACCATCGATATAGGATGACAGTTAATTCAATTTACAATATACCCCTTGCTATAAATACTCATATGGAGTTACATAGTCATGGCCCGTATATAACTAATATTTGTATTTCACAGTTATAGCACAGTATCAATTGCACTGTTTTGTATGCTTTTACATAAGTGCTCGTTTTAAGTAACTTTAATCACTTTACTGTTTTAACAGCCCGGCCACACAACCTCCGTGATCGGGACACGTCGGAAGCCTCTGGTCGCCATGGCAACGTCTGTATGCAAGGTTGCCAGGACAACGACGAGATCCAACGACGCGCAGGGCAACCATGTGACCGCGGCGCACACACGTCACACACACCCGGACGGAAGCGAACAGCTCCCCCGGTCACTGCTGCGCTTCCCGCCGGCGGGTCCTTAATCACCATAAAGGTAATGCACTGTATTTTATTTGACCACTTTTGTTATGCTCACCTTGACAAAGGGGCGTTCGTGTCCCGAAACGTTGGTTTACAAGCTGACATGATGGATTAAAAGCACTTAGCACCTTTATCGTTTTCCAGCTTGCTTAGTCTCTGAGTGCTGCTGATTGATGTATTGCTGATGATTCGATGAAATGTTCCAGAGGGCACCAGAGCAACTTTATCTAAGGAAGGAGAGTGCCGATCCGATACAAAAATTATATATATATATACATAAATAACATGCTAGATCTAACATGTTGGATATATCTATCTATCTATCTATCTATCTATCTATCTATCTAGATATATCCAACATGTTAGATTCAGCATGTTATTTATGTATATATATATACATATATATATGTATATATATATATATAGATAGACAGATGGATAGATCCAACATGTTAGATCCAGCATGTTAGGACACTTTAATACGCTGTATTTTTTCTGTGAGACAGGGATGTACTTATGGGTTTTATGCTGTCTTTAGTATATTGTTGGCAACTAATGCTGCGTGTAGTATATGTAGGTCACTAATGCTGTGTATAGTATGCTGCGATCACAAATGCTGTGTGTAGAATATGTAGGCCACTAATGCTGTCTGTACTACTATACGTGCCACCAACCCTCCGGTTGGCAACCAAATCCTGGGTAGTGCTCCTGGTCTCCTAGAAGAGCATTAAGTCCTCCCACTGCAGCAAACTTCCAAAACAAAGTAAATGGTCAAGACGTCCAATTACACAATTTACATTGAATTGCATCATCCAAGCTCCCCCCCCCCCCCAAACACACACACACACACTTTCCAGTGCCAGTAATATTGTACAGAATAGTGCTGGTCACGGCTGCAATGTTGCAATCACGCATTCATGCCCCACACTGCCCACCTATGTTGTGCAGTGCCCCTGCACCACCCACCTTTGTCATGCCATGTCCCTCACACACCCCCTGCTGCACCAACATAGCTGCCCTTTCCTGGAGGGGGCAGCCACAAAGTCAGCAGATATGCTCCAATTACCAGCTCCCTTGCTGCAGTGGGTTGCAATATATATGTACAGACGTTTTGTTTCTCCTCTTCAGAAGAAGCCTGGAGGAGAGATGCATGCAACTGACAGCTGCTGGGGAGATGGGGATAGGAACAGACATTTTGGCATCATTAGGCTCCACCCCCATTGCTTCATAATGCTGCAAATCACAGTTTTTGAAAAGGGGTTCTCATAGAATTGTCATATTAGCCCCACCCCCTACCCATGGACCCAAAATTCCAGGTATTAGATTCCCCCATTCTACCAACTTCAGAGAAAAGTGGATGGAATATGGGAGGGCCATCCACTTATGCAGTGGTCTGGGAGATTCCCTGTTAGTAGGTAAGTATGCTGTAATTGCAAAATGTGACTGAGTCACCAGGGCAGACAGACACACAATGCAAAATATGTGCATGCACGCTAAAAGGAAAAATTGTAAATGACCTGAATGAGGTCCCGTATGTCTAAATGTGTGCACACCCAAGCTTTTGTAAATCGACTGAGTAAGGGGGAAGGGGAGACGGCACACACTATAGTGTTCATCATAAGAACACAGATGTCCCAGGTCATAGATGAAGGGCTGCCAAAGGAAATGCAACAAGTTCACCAGTCTCACGATCCGTATCACATTGCTCCTAATATACAGTACCATCACTGTTAGTCCACATTAGTTCTACTCCAGATATATTATCCATATGAAGACACCCGTCTAATCTGTGCGGAGTCCCAAGCTATTACTGTCTAACATGTTTCATTGGGTGAGGCTACTGTATATCATAACTGTTGTGGCTTCATATTCTTCAGTTAAATATCTGGCTAACGATAAGAGCATTTCAGTAATTGTCCACCTTTTATGTTATGGTGACTTGATTCTCAAAACCCAAATATATCTGATTTATCTAGCATTTCATACTGGTATATGATAGTGTTTAAGTGGTTCGGTTTCTCTGAATCTGAACCCCCCCGAACTGCACCCATTTTACACGGTTCCGAGGCAGATTCGAATCTTCCCGCCTTGCTCGGTTAACCCGAGCGCGCCCGAACGTCATCATCCCGCGGTCGGATTCTCGCGAGATTCGGTTTCTATATAAGGAGCCGCGCGTCGCCGCCATTTTTCACTCGTGCATTGGAAATGATAGTAAGAGGACGTGGCTGGCGTCCTCTCAGTTTTGTTCAGGGGGCTGCAAATATCTGTGCTCACTGCTATTGTGGGGACTGGGGACCAGCAGTATTATATAGGAGGAGTACAGTGCAGAGTTTTGCTGACCAGTGACCACCAGTATTAAACGTTCTCTACCTGAAAAACGCTCCATATCTGTGCTCAGTGTGCTGCATATATCTGTGCTCACACTGCTTTATTGTGGGGACTGGGGACCAGCAGTATTTTATAGGAGGAGTACAGTGCAGAGTTTTGCTGACCAGTGACCACCAGTATTAAACGTTCTCTACCTGAAAAACGCTCCATATCTGTGCTCAGTGTGCTGCATATATCTGTGCTCACACTGCTTTATTGTCGGGACTGGGGACCAGCAGTATTATATAGGAGGAGTACAGTGCAGAGTTTTGCTGACCAGTGACCACCAGTATTATACGTTCTCTGCCTGAAAAACACTCCTTATCTGTGCTCAGTGTGCTCCATATATCTGTGCTCACACTGCTTTATTGTGGGGACTGGGGACCAGCAGTATTATATAGGAGGAGTACAGTGCAGAGTTTTGCTGACCAGTGACCAGTGACCACCAGTATTATACGTTCTCTGCCTGAAAAACGCTCCATATCTGTGCTCAGTGTGCTGCATATATCTGTGCTCACACTGCTTTATTGTGGGGACTGGGGACCAGCAGTATTATATAGGAGGAGTACAGTGCAGAGTTTTGCTGACCAGTGACCACCAGTATTAAACGTTCTCTACCTGAAAAACGCTCCATATCTGTGCTCAGTGTGCTGCATATATCTGTGCTCACACTGCTTTATTGTCGGGACTGGGGACCAGCAGTATTATATAGGAGGAGTACAGTGCAGAGTTTTGCTGACCAGTGACCAGTGACCACCAGTATTATACGTTCTCTGCCTGAAAAACACTCCATATCTGTGCTCAGTGTGCTCCATATATCTGTGCTCACACTGCTTTATTGTGGGGACTGGGGACCAGCAGTATTATATAGGAGGAGTACAGTGCAGAGTTTTGCTGACCAGTGACCAGTGACCACCAGTATTATACGTTCTCTGCCTGAAAAACGCTCCATATCTGTGCTCAGTGTGCTGCATATATCTGTGCTCACACTGCTTTATTGTGGGGACTGGGGACCAGCAGTATTATATAGGAGGAGTACAGTGCAGAGTTTTGCTGACCAGTGACCACCAGTATTAAACGTTCTCTACCTGAAAAACGCTCCATATCTGTGCTCAGTGTGCTGCATATATCTGTGCTCACACTGCTTTATTGTGGGGACTGGGGACCAGCGGGTATTATATAGGAGGAGTACAGTGCAGAGTTTTGCTGACCAGTGACCACCAGTATTATACGTTCTCTGCCTGAAAAACGCTCCATATCTGTGCTCGGTGTGCTGCATATATCTGTGCTCACACTGCTTTATTGTGGGGACTGGGGACCAGCAGTATTATATAGGAGGAGTACAGTGCAGAGTTTTGCTGACCAGTGACCAGTGACCACCAGTATTATACGTTCTCTGCCTGAAAAACGCTCCATATCTGTGCTCAGTGTGCTGCATATATCTGTGCTCACACTGCTTTATTGTGGGGACTGGGGACCAGCAGTATTATATAGGAGGAGTACAGTGCAGAGTTTTGCTTACCAGTGACCAATGACCACCAGTATTATACGTTCTCTGCCTGAAAAACGCTCCATATCTGTGCTCGGTGTGCTGCATATATCTGTGCTCACACTGCTTTATTGTGGGGACTGGGGACCAGCAGTATTATATAGGAGGAGTACAGTGCAGAGTTTTGCTGACCGGTGACCAGTGACCACCAGTATTAAGCGTTCTCTGCCTAAAAAACGCTCCATATCTGTGCTCAGTGTACTGCATATATCTGTGCTCACACTGCTTTATTGTGGGGACTGGGGACCAGCAGTATTATATAGGAGGAGTACAGTGCAGAGTTTTGCTTACCAGTGACCAATGACCACCAGTATTATACGTTCTCTGCCTGAAAAACGCTCCATATCTGTGCTCAGTGTGCTGCATATATCTGTGCTCACACTGCTTTATTGTGGGGACTGGGGACCAGCAGTATTATATAGGAGGAGTACAGTGCAGAGTTTTGCTGACCAGTGACCACCAGTATTATACGCTCTCTGCCTAAAAAACGCTCCATATCTGTGCTCAGTGTGCTGCATATATCTGTGCTCACACTGCTTTATTGTGGGGACTGGGGACCAGCAGTATTATATAGGAGGAGTACAGTGCAGAGTTTTGCTGACCAGTGACCAGTGACCACCAGTATTATACGTTCTCTACAGGAAAAACGCTCCATATCTGTGCTCAGTGTGCTGCATATATCTGTGCTCACACTGCTTTATTGTGGGGACTGGGGACCAGCAGTATTATATAGGAGGAGTACAGTGCAGAGTTTTGCTGACCAGTGACCACCAGTATTATACGTTCTCTGCCTAAAAAATGCTCCATATCTGTGCTCAGTGTGCTGCATATATCTGTGCTCACACTGCTTTATTGTGGGGACTGGGGACCAGCAGTATTATATAGGAGGAGTACAGTGCAGAGTTTTGCTGACCAGTGACCAGTGACCACCAGTATTATACGTTCTCTGCCTAAAAAACGCTCCATATCTGTGCTCAGTGTGCTGCATATATCTGTGCTCACACTGCTTTATTGTGGGGACTGGGGACCAGCAGTATTATATAGGAGGAGTGCAGTGCAGAGTTTTGCTGACCAGTGACCAATGACCACCAGTATTATATGTTCTCTGCCTGAAAAACGCTCCATATCTGTGCTCAGTGTGCTGCATATATCTGTGCTCACACTGCTTTATTGTGGGGACTGGGGACCAGCAGTATTATATAGGAGGAGTACAGTGCAGAGTTTTTCTGACCAGTGACCAGTGACCACCAGTATTATACGTTCTCTGCCTAAAAAATGCTCCATATCTGTGCTCAGTGTGCTGCATATATCTGTGCTCACACTGCTTTATTGTGGGGACTGGGGACCAGCAGTATTATATAGGAGGAGTACAGTGCAGAGTTTTGCTGACCAGTGACCAATGACCACCAGTATTATACGTTCTCTGCCTGAAAAACGCTCCATATCTGTGCTCAGTGTGCTGCATATATCTGTGCTCACACTGCTTTATTGTGGGGACTGGGGACCAGCAGTATTATATAGGAGGAGTACAGTGCAGAGTTTTGCTGACCAGTGACCAGTGACCACCAGTATTATACGTTCTATGCCTAAAAAACGCTCCATATCTGTGCTCAGTGTGCTGCATATATCTGTGCTCACACTGCTTTATTATGGGGACTGGGGACCAGCAGTATTATATAGGAGGAGTACAGTGCAGAGTTTTGCTGACCAGTGACCACCAGTATTATATGTTCTCTGCCTGAAAAACGCTCCATATCTGTGCTCAGTGTGCTGCATATATCTGTGCTCACACTGCTTTTTTGTGGGGACTGGGGACCAGCAGTATTATATAGGAGGAGTGCAGTGCAGAGTTTGCTGACCAGTGACCACCAGTATTATACGTTCTCTGCCGGAAAAACTCTCCATATCTGTGCTCAGTGTGCTGCATATATCTGTGCTCACACTGCTTTATTGTGGGGACTGGGGACCAGCAGTATTATATAGGAGGAGTACAGTGCTGAGTTTTGCTGACCAGTAACCACCAGTATTATACGTTCTCTGCCTGAAAAACGCTCCATATCTGTGCTGCATTGTAGTATATAGTAGGAGTACAGTGCATAATTTTGCTGACCACCAGTATATAATATATAGCAGTACGGTACAGAAGGCCACTGATCTACCTACCTCTGTGTCATCAATTATACTATCCATCCATACCTGTGGTGCATTTCAGTTTTGTACAGTTTGCTGACCACCAGTATATATAATATATAGCAGTACGGTACAGTAAGCCACTGCTCTACCTACCTCTGTGTCGTCAATTATACTATCCATCCATACCTGTGGTGCATTTCAGTTTTGCACAGTTTGCTGACCACCAGTATATAATATATAGCAGTACGGTACAGAAGGCCACTGCTCTACCTACCTCTGTGTCGTCAAGTATACTATCCATCCATACCTGTGGTGCATTTAAGTTGTGCGCAGTATATAGTAGTAGGCCATTGCTATTGATATATTACTGGCATATAATTCCACACATTAAAAAATGGAGAACAAAAATGTGGAGGGTAAAATAGGGAAAGATCAAGATCCACTTCCACCTCGTGCTGAAGCTGCTGCCACTAGTCATGGCCGAGACGATGAAATGCCATCAACGTCGTCTGCCAAGGCCGATGCCCAATGTCATAGTAGAGAGCATGTAAAATCCAAAAAACAAAAGTTCAGTAAAATGACCCAAAAATCAAAATTAAAAGCGTTTGATGAGAAGCGTAAACTTGCCAATATGCCATTTACGACACGGAGTGACAAGGAACGGCTGAGGCCCTGACTTATGTTCATGGCTAGTGGTTCAGATTCACATAAGAATGGAAGCACTCATCCTCTCGCTAGAAAACTGCAGTGCCACTCCTAGATGGGCCAGGTGTTTGTGTCAGCCATTTACAGTAGGTCGCTTAGCTTAGCCATCCAGCGACCTTGGTGCACCTCTTTTTTCTTTGCATCATGTGCTGTTTGGGGACTATTTTTTAAATCTGCCATCCTGTCTGACACTGCAGTGCCACTCCAAGATGGGCCAGGTGTTTGTGTCGGCCACTTGGGTCGCTTAGCTAAGTCACACAGCGACCTTGGTGCACCTCTTTTTTTCTTTGCATCATGTGCTGTTTGGGGACTAATTTTTAAATCTGCCATCCTGTCTGACACTGCAGTGCCACTCCTAGATGGGCCAGGTGTTTGTGTCGGCCACTTGTGTCGCTTAGCTTAGTCACACAGCGACCTAGGTGAAAATTTTAGGACTAAAAATAATATTGTGAGGTGTGAGGTGTTCAGAATAGACTGAAAATGAGTGGAAATTATGGTTATTGAGGTTAATAATACTATGAGATAAAGATGACCTCCAAATTCTATGATTTAAGCTGTTTTTGAGGGTTTTTTGTAAAAAAACACCCGAATCCAAAACACAGCCGAATCCGACAAAAATTTTTCAGGGAGGTTTTGCCAAAACGCGTCCGAATTCAAAACACGGCCGCGGAACCGAATCCAAAACCATAACACAAAACCCGAAAAATGTCCGGTGCACATCACTAGTATATGATCATGAAATCATAATAACGTTCTAATAAAAACGACTTAGTTATCTATAAATCATGGAACTGTTGTCTTTTTAGTCTGTGGCCCCCATTTATCAAGTCTTGGAGAGATAAAGTACCAGCCAATCAACTCCTAACTGACATGTTACAGACTGTGTTTGAAAAATGACAGATAGGAGCTGATTGGTTGGTACTTTATCACCATGCAATTTATCAATCTCCAGGGCTTGATAAATCTTGGCCTGTGACTCTTTTATGGGCCCTACACACTGGCAGATAATACTCAAAGATATGAACGAACTCGTTCATTAATGAACGAGATACCATGCATATCTTTCAGTTTGGAGGCACCAGCGATGAACGATGCGCGGCTCTGCGCTCGTTCATCGCTGGTGCCCCGTCGCTTATGCATGCAGGCCAATATGGACGAGATCGTCCATATTTGCCTACACTGCTATGGAGCCCCCCACCGCTGGGTCGCCCGTCGGCCGTATCCGCCGTCGGGCAGCTCGGCGGTGGATCTATCAGTGTGTAGGGCTCATTATTTATACTGACAGCTATAGCAATGTGTGTATGTATGGAGGATTGGCAGAATTACAATAAGCTTAAAAATGCATATAGAATATTTCTCTCAAGTTACAATCCTTCTTACAAATGAATACAGGAGAGTTTCATTCTGTAATCTGTTGAATATCTTTGAGATCAAGAGATAAGCGTTCTCTATGTAGCATATTAAATGCGATTCAAGAAGTAAAAAAAAAAAAAGAGATGATAAGAATATAGTTGGTTGTCATATTTATTGGGATATATAAAAGCAAAGTTAAATATAAAGGCCAGCCTAGAAACAGCAGAAAGTATACTATGTAAGTAATTAAAACAATTACATTTGCCTGTCCTAGTAGACGCTCTGGAAACACAGAAACTCATCCCTGTACTAGGCTGGCATTATGGTGCTACTTATATTCTAAGTAAAAAAAAAAATGTTCTGATCCCGGTGGCTGATGCTTCCTGTTGCTGGTGTAGTATTTGGAGGATGCATGCCGCCTAATTATTTCTTGTGTGTTTGACACATAACAATGCCATATATGTATACTTTATCAAGAGCTGCTAAAATAATTGAGTAAGACACATTAAAGAAGTATCTACATTTTCTTAATTTTATTTCTTACTGGAGTTTTTCCCATTTTCTAACGAAAATAAAATAAAATAATGTACACCCTGGAAAACCAGCTAAACCAATGTTACCTGTGATGGAATAATCAGAGTGAAGAATGGGTTCAAATAATCAGAGTGTAGGATCGACTGATACTCCTTCAACACCAGGAATCTGCTCCAATATTTCCATGAGGGATTCTCAGGTGCAGTAATTGATTTGACTCGATCGATTAGAAAGAGGAAACTTGTTTAAAAAGAAACAGGATTTTCCAGAGCCTTCTATTTCTTAAGGGCAAGTAAACAGAGTATTTTTGGAATAACCAAGAACAACTAATGGTACAAAGAACCTGTGTGCTTGACATATGGAGGCTGGCGAGCCGCCTAGCTTCCGAGCTGACAGGTGTGCTTACAGTACATTACTTAGTTCTTGGATAGAGCTAGGGTTATGTTTGAATTGTTTTGTCTTGTGCTACATAGTTTGCTGTGTTTCACTGCGTGTAAGTAACAGGCCTGAAGCTAGCTGCATCTATATTTTATCTCAAAGGACTGTAATTGTACATCCCAAGACAAAACATTACTCAGAGTAATGAGTTTTGTCACAGTAGGGTAAAAAATAGGTGCCCTCAATTCTATTTACCTAGCTTTAAAAATCTGAGGCATTTACTTACAATATTAGTTCAGCTCCAATTTCTTTTCTTTCTAGCTAAAGAATATCAAGCACTCTGATGCTTGTGAAAGAATAGGATTCTTTGAATAATGCACATTTTACCACACCAGCAGAGCGTCATGGAACATGTACTTAAATTGCATCCAATGCCCCCAAACCATGTATTCAATTGACCATATACAGTAGCTATTTCACTTTCCATTTGATGGCATACAGTATGCAAGAGACTTCAGCTAATTGTGGAAACTTTTAAAGTGTAACCACTCTTACTTAAGTAATTCACTGAAGTAGATAGTAACCAAGAGCACAGAAGAGCTATTGTTCAGTGATTGCAGAGTTCTCCAGGCTGCGTCCTGCATCATTGTGCTGAGAATCCATTGACCTTATTATGTACAGTAGGTTTTTTAATACATATTTGTGTAAGGTCTTGGATGTTAACCAAATAAATGGAACCACACAATAGATGGATAAAAGGTTTTGGAGAATGAATCACTATGTAATCTGTGTCGCTAAAAGATGCTTATCCCTGCACAATGCAATAACATTTTATTATAACATGCATAATGTGGTCTTAATTTAATTAAATTGGACAGTTACAAATCTGGATGGGAATGGGATGATAGGAGGCCAGTGTTCCAGAACCTTGGGGGTCATTCCGAGTTGATCGTATCTGTGCTAAATTTAGCACAGCTACGATCATCTTCCCTGACATGCGGGGGGGGGGGGGGGGGGGGGACGCCCAGCACAGGGATAGTCCGCGCCGCACAAATACAAAAGCATCCCACAGCGGCGATGCTTTTTGTATTTGTGGAGTAACTCCCAGCCAGCGCAGCTCCTGCGGCTGGCCGGGAGTTGATCGTCGCTGCGTTAGACGTCACAAAGCCGCCACGGCCCGCCACCCCAATGGTCCGGCCACGCCTGCGTTGACCGTCCAGCCCCCTCCCGCCCTGCAACCGCCTCTGCCTGTCAATCAGGCAGAGGCGATCGCCACTGAATGACGGCCGTCGGCCGTCCGGCATGCGCCGGCGCACTGCGGTGCCGGCGCATGCGCAATTCCGACCCAATCGCTGTGCTGCGATAAACTGCAGCGAGCGATCGGGTCAGAATGACCCCCCATGACTTTAAGAAAAATAAATAGTTTATAAACTTAACAGGATACCATTTTGACCAATAAGGACTAAAGCTAGGTACACACTATACAATTATTGGGCCGATTTGCCAATAATTGAAAGAACGACCAAAGTTATTGTATGGTGTGTACGAACGATCGTGTCGGCGTTTCACCAATAATTCAGGAAAATCTTGCCCCCATGCACGAACAATCGATTTTCCGGTCTATCGTCCCAACCAAAAATATCTACCACAATCTCCAAATACTGAGCAGTGTGTGTGCGTTCTCAATAATCTGCCAATATTTTCTATGTTTTCCTCTCACTACATCATCCTCCTTGTGGGCGGACATATGCAAATGCAGAAAATTTGTAACTTTAAAAATAAAATCTTTTGGTGTGTAGCTCAGATATCGGTGCCTACAATTTCCCGAAAAATTGTCCAATTGTCGGGCAGACCCAAAAAAATCTGACAGTGTGTACAGTACTTAGCTTTACTTGAATGTACAATTAGGTTATTTATGTTTAATTTGCCAACAAAGTCCCAAAAAGTCCTGACAATTATACTCAGTTCAACAGATATAAATTATTATTTTATATAAACATTTACGTGACATAAAACACAAAAATTTGCAGTTACATAATGTGAAGGAGGATGGAGGTGTATAATCCACTACTCTGCCTGCAATGATATTTTTGTTGCATGGCAGTGGACAAATATACTAATACATAGGGTTTGGCTACAATATCTTCTGTATTAGAATGTTGACATTTTATCACTGGTGGCCCAGCGGTGACCATCACTTCCAGGCAGGGATGTGTGGTGAGCTAAATGGTTCAGGAGGCACTGGCTAGCACCAGAGCCATATTTAAATGCAATATATGAGCCAAAGGGTTCTGCCTCACCTGCCTCACCCCACCGCACGTCACTGCTTCCAGGTCAGACCTCTGATTCTCTGACGTTCTGGTATTTCTCCACTATCACTAACCATAATACCTTACCCTTCAACTAGTCCCTAACCCTACCCACCTTCCCCATAGCCTAACCCTAACCTCCACCCACGGCCTAACCCTAACCATCCCGCCTGCAGCCTAACCCTAATGTCGACATTCTGACAATATCAAGATTTTAAAAAAAGGTCAACACATCTTTTCTCTGACGTCCTAGTGGATGCTGGGACTCCGTCAGGACCATGGGGAATAGCGGCTCCGCAGGAGACAAGGCACAAAATTTAAAAGTTTGACCACTAGGTGGTGTGTACTGGCTCCTCCCCCTATGACCCTCCTCCAAGCCTCAGTTAGGTTTTTGTGCCCGTCAGAGCAGGGTGCAATCTAGGTGGCTCTCATAAAGAGCTGCTTAGAGTAAAAGTTTTGATAGGTTTCTTATTTTCAGTGAGTCCTGCTGGCAACAGGCTCACTGCAACGAGGGACCTAGGGGAGAAGAAGTGAACTCACCTGCGTGCAGGATGGATTTGCTTCTTAGGCTACTGGACACTAGCTGCAGAGGGACGATCACAGGTACAGCCTGGATGGGTCACCGGAGCCGCGCCGCCGACCCCCTTGCAGATGCCGAAGTAAGAAGAGGTCCAGAAACCGGCGGCTGAAGGCTTTTCAGTCTTCATGAGGTAGCGCACAGCACTGCAGCTGTGCGCCATTGCGCTCAGGCACACTTCACACCAGCGGTCACTGAGGGTGCAGGGCGCTGGGGGGGGCGCCCTGGGCAGCAATGAGATTACCTTTCTGGCTAAAAAGAATACATCACATATAGTCCCTGAGGCTATATGGATGTATTTCACCCCGGCCAGGTCTCAGAAAAACCGGGAGAAGAGCCCGCCGAAATAGGGGGCGGGGCCTATCTCCTCAGCACACAGCGCCATTTTCCTACACAGCTCCGCTGCTAGGAAGGCTCCCAGGCTCTCCCCTGCACTGCACTACAGAAACAGGGTAAAAAACAGAGAGGGGGGGCATTTTTTGGCGATATTATATATATTTAAGCAGCTATAAGGAAACAACACTTATATAAGGTTGTTCCTATATAATTATAGCGCTTTGGTGTGTGCTGGCAAACTCTCCCTCTGTCTCCCCAAAGGGCTAGTGGGGTCCTGTCTTCTATCAGAGCATTCCCTGTGTGTCTGCTGTGTGTCGGTACGTGTGTGTCGACATGTATGAGGACGATGTTGGTGTGGAGGCGGAGCAATTGCCGGTAATGGTGATGTCACCCCCTAGGGAGTCGACACCGGAATGGATGGCTTTGTTTATGGAATTACGTGATAATGTCAGCACGCTGCAAAAGTCGGTTGACAACATGAGACGGCCGACAAACCAATTAGTACCTGTACAGGCGTCTCAAACACCGTCAGGGGCTGTAAAACGCCCTTTGCCTCAGTCGGTCGACACAGACCCAGACACGGACACCGAATCGAGTGTCGACGGTGAAGAAACGAACGTATTTTCCAGTAGGGCCACATGTTATATGATCACGGCAATGAAGGAGGTTTTGCATATCTCTGATACTGCAAGTACCACAAAAAGGGGTATTATGTGGGGTCTGAAAAAACTACCTGTAGTTTTTCCTGAATCAGAGGAATTGAATGACGTGTGTGATGAAGCGTGGGTTACCCCTGATAAAAAACTGCTAATTTCAAAGAAGTTATTGGCATTATACCCTTTCCCGCCAGAGGTTAGGGCGCGCTGGGAAACACCCCCTAGGGTGGACAAGGCGCTCACACGTTTATCCAAACAAGTGGCGTTACCGTCTCCTGATACGGCCGCCCTCAAGGATCCAGCTGATAGGAGGCTGGAAAATACTCTAAAAAGTATATACACACATACTGGTGTTATACTGCGACCAGCAATCGCCTCAGCCTGGATGTGCAGTGCTGGGGTGGCTTGGTCGGATTCCCTGACTGAAAATATTGATACCCTGGATAGGGACAGTATTTTATTGACTATAGAGCAATTAAAGGAGAGATATCTGCACTCTGGCACTCTGGCATCAAGAGTAAGTGCGATGTCCATATCTGCCAGAAGAAGTCTATGGACACAACAGTGGTCAGGCGATGCGGATTCCAAACGGCATATGGAATTATTACCGTATAAAGGGGAGGAATTATTTGGGGTCGGTCTATCGGATTTGGTAGCCACGGCAACAGCCGGGAAGTCCACCTTTTTACCTCAAGTCCCCTCTCAACAGAAAAAGACGCAGTCTTTTCAGCCGCAGTCCTTTCGTTCCTATAAGAACAAGCGAGCAAAAGGACATTCATATTTGCCCCGAGGCAAAGGAAAGGGTAAGAGACTGCACCAAGCAGCCCCTTCCCAGGAGCAGAAGTCCTCCCCGGCTTCTGCAAAGGCCTCAGCATGACGCTGGGACCTTACAAGCGGACTCAGGGGCGGTGGGGGGTCGCCTCAAGAATTTCAGCGCACAGTGGGCTCACTCGCAGGTGGACCCCTGGATCCTGCAGGTAGTATCTCAGGGTTACAGGTTGGAATTCGAGAAGTCTCCCCCTCGCCGGTTCCTAAAGTCTGCTTTGCCACCGTCTCCCTCCGACAGGGCGACGGTATTGGAAGCCATTCACAAGCTGTATTCTCAGCAGGTGATAGTCAAGGTACCCCTTCTACAACAGGGAAAGGGGTATTACTCCACGCTATTTGTGGTACCGAAGCCGGACGGCTCGGTAAGACCTATTTTAAATCTGAAATCTCTGAACCTGTACATACAAAAATTCAAGTTCAAGATGGAGTCACTCAGAGCAGTGATAGCGAATCTGGAAGAAGGGGATTTTATGGTGTCCTTGGACATCAAGGATGCTTACCTTCATGTCCCAATTTGCCCTTCACACCAAGGGTTCCTCAGGTTCGTGGTACAAAACTGTCATTATCAGTTTCAGACGCTGCCGTTTGGATTGTCCACGGCACCCTGGGTCTTTACCAAGGTGATGGCCGAAATGATGATCCTTCTTCGAAGAGAAGGCGTATTAATTATCCCTTACTTGGACGATCTCCTGATAAGGGCAAGATCCAGAGAACAGCTGGAGGTCGGAGTAGCACTAACTCAAGTAGTGCTCCAACAGCACGGGTGGATTCTGAATTTTCCAAAATCCCAACTGATCCCGACGACACGTCTGCTGTTCCTAGGGATGATTCTGGACACTGTTCAGAAAAAGGTATTTCTTCCAGAGGAGAAAGCCAGGGAGTTATCCGAACTAGTCAGGAACCTCCTAAAACCAGGGACAGTGTCTGTGCATCAATGCACAAGAGTCCTGGGAAAAATGGTGGCTTCTTACGAAGCGATTCCATTCGGCAGATTCCATGCACGAATTTTTCAGTGGGATCTGCTAGACAAATGGTCCGGATCGCATCTGCAGATGCATCAGCGGATAAAATTGTCGACAAGGACAAGGGTCTCTCTGCTATGGTGGTTGCAGAGTGCTCATCTGTTGGAGGGCCGCAGATTCGGCATACAGAACTGGGTCCTAGTGACCACAGATGCCAGCCTGAGAGGCTTGGGAGCGGTCACACAAGGAAGAAACTTCCAGGGCGTGTGGTCAAGCCTGGAAACGTCTCTTCACATAAATATACTGGAACTAAGAGCAATCTACAATGCTCTAAGCCTGGCAAAACCTCTGCTTCAGGGTCAGCCGGTGTTGATCCAGTCGGACAACATCACGGCAGTCGCCCACGTAAACAGACAGGGCGGCATAAGAAGCAGGAGGGCAATGGCAGAAGCTGCAAGGATTCTTCGCTGGGCGGAAAATCATGTGATAGCACTGTCGGCAGTGTTCATTCCGGGAGTGGACAACTGGGAAGCAGACTTCCTCAGCAGACACGATCTTCACCCGGGAGAGTGGGGACTTCATCCAGAAGTCTTCCACATGATTGTGGTCCATTGGGAAAGACCAATGGTGGACATGATGGCGTCCCGCCTCAACAAAAAACTGGACAGGTATTGCGCCAGGTCAAGAGATCCTCAGGCAATAGCTGTGGACGCTCTGGTAACACCATGGGTGTACCAGTCAGTGTATGTGTTCCCTCCTCTGCCTCTCATACCCAAGGTACTGAGAATTATACGGCAAAGGGGAGTAAGAACGATACTAGTGGCTCCGGACTGGCCAAGAAGGACTTGGTACCCGGAACTTCAGGAGATGCTCACGGAAGATCCGTGGCCTCTACCTCTAAGAAGGGATCTGCTTCAGCAGGGACCGTGTCTATTCCAAGACTTACCGCGGCTGCGTTTGACGGCATGGCGGTTGAACGCCGGATCCTAAAGGAAAAAGGCATTCCGGAAGAGGTCATCCCTACTCTGGTCAAAGCCAGGAAGGAGGTGACTGCACAACATTATCACCGCATTTGGAGAAAATATGTTGCATGGTGTGAGGCCAGGAAGGCCCCGACAGAGGAATTTCAACTGGGTCGATTCCTACATTTCCTGCAAACAGGATTATCTATGGGCCTCAAATTAGGGTCCATTAAGGTTCAAATTTCGGCCCTGTCGATTTTCTTCCAGAAAGAATTGGCTTCAGTTCCTGAAGTCCAGACTTTTGTAAAAGGAGTACTACATATACAGCCCCCGGTTGTGCCCCCAGTGGCACCGTGGGATCTCAATGTAGTTTTGGATTTTCTCAAATCCCATTGGTTTGAGCCACTCAAATCGGTAGATTTGAAATATCTTACATGGAAAGTAACCATGCTACTGGCTCTGGCTTCAGCCAGGAGAGTGTCAGAATTGGCGGCTTTGTCGTATAAAAGCCCATATCTGATTTTCCATTCGGACAGGGCAGAATTGAGGACGCGTCCTCATTTTCTGCCTAAGGTGGTATCAGCGTTTCACCTGAACCAGCCTATTGTGGTGCCTGCGGCTACTAGCGATTTGGAGGATTCCAAGTTGCTGGACGTTGTCAGAGCATTGAAAATATATATTTCAAGGACGGCTGGAGTCAGAAAATCTGACTCGCTGTTTATACTATATGCACCCAACAAGATGGGTGCGCCTGCTTCTAAGCAGACGATTGCTCGTTGGATTTGTAGTACAATTCAACTGGCACGTTCTGTGGCAGGCCTGCCACAGCCTAAATCTGTCAATGCCCACTCCACAAGGAAGGTGGGCTCATCTTGGGCGGCTGCCCGAGGGGTCTCGGCATTACAACTCTGCCGAGCAGCTACGTGGTCAGGGGAGAACACGTTTGTAAAATTCTACAAATTTGATACCCTGGCTAAGGAGGACCTGGAGTTCTCTCATTCGGTGCTGCAGAGTCATCCGCACTCTCCCGCCCGTTTGGGAGCTTTGGTATAATCCCCATGGTCCTGACGGAGTCCCAGCATCCACTAGGACGTCAGAGAAAATAAGATTTTACTTACCGATAAATCTATTTCTCATAGTCCGTAGTGGATGCTGGGCGCCCATCCCAAGTGCGGATTGTCTGCAATACTTGTACATAGTTATTGTTACAAAAAAATCGGGTTGTTTATTGTTGTGAGCCATCTTTTCAGAGGCTCCTACGTTATCATACTGTTAACTGGGTTCAGATCACAAGTTGTACGGTGTGATTGGTGTGGCTGGTATGAGTCTTACCCGGGATTCAAAATCCTTCCTTATTATGTACGCTCGTCCGGGCACAGTATCCTAACTGAGGCTTGGAGGAGGGTCATAGGGGGAGGAGCCAGTACACACCACCTAGTGGTCAAACTTTTAAATTTTGTGCCCTGTCTCCTGCGGAGCCGCTATTCCCCATGGTCCTGACGGAGTCCCGGCATCCACTACGGACTATGAGAAATAGATTTATCGGTAAGTAAAATCTTATTTTTTTTGTGGTGTTGTTTTCACTGTCAGAGCACAGGGAACCCAATTATACCCCTTTTACATCGCACAAATAACTTGATATCGACCTGGTATATTGGCGGGTTGACGCGGTGTGAAAGGGGTCACTGATCCAGTAATTCAACCCGGGAATAAAGCAGGGTTATTCCCGGGTCAGGTGCATTGTGAACGGGTTGCCGGGTCAATGCGACCTGGGACCCATTCGCAGCATAGGCAGAGGCAGCATGGAGATGATCTCATCTCCCAGCACCACCTTCTCCCCCGATGCCGGCTCCGCACCCTGCCTGCAATGGCAACCCGACCTGGATCAGGAAGCCAATGTGAAAGGGTCCAATGCTGGTTCGCACCTGGAAAAGACCCGTTTCAAAATCCCAGGTGTGACCCGGCATTGCGATGTGAAAGTGGCATTACAAAACAGCCTGTCGACCATTTAAACCTGTTGACCTTTTCCAGTATCAAGTTCGACCTAATGCATGTAGACCTTTTGTCAGTGTCAACATAATGCATGTTGACAATATGGGGTTGACATATTGCTGTTTGACCTAAACATTGTCTATCTTCACATTGGAACCCAATTATCAGCACTAATACTATTCTGTACATGTATTACTGAACATAACTACTGTATTAACAATACATACAAGTTTGTTTTACTTATGTCCAGTGATCATATTACTTTGCTGGGCGTAGCTTCTATATTTGCCTATTGTACAGTATGTTTGCTAAACACCTGCTCCATAGATATGTTTCTTCATATGCTGCTCACAGAATGACGATATGTAACATTTCTAACCAATGCTTCTTTCCACGATTTTACTTTTTTTTCCTTAAGAAAAGTACACATGGCTGCCTTTGTTTTTCATTAAATCTAATTAGACAGACAGCACTAACATGGTTCAGAGTATACAGTATGTGAATCTTCATGCCAGAGCCTCACTGTGAGTCACCGGTTGCTTCTTTCAGTAATTTACAAGGCTTCCTGTATGATAAAGCACAGGTGCTTTGCTTGTCATCAGCAGAAGTGATTTATTAGCTTCAGTGGCACTACAGACCTCATCTACAAAACACTACATCAAAAGAATGTATACTGAAATAATATGTTTCTCTATCGTCCTAGTGGATGCTGGGGTTCCTGAAAGGACCATGGGGAATAGCGGCTCCGCAGGAGACAGGGCACAAAAAGTAAAGCTTTTCCAGATCAGGTGGTGTGCACTGGCTCCTCCCCCTATGACCCTCCTCCAGACTCCAGTTAGATTTTTGTGCCCGGCCGAGAAGGGTGCAATCTAGGTGGCTCTCCTAAAGAGCTGCTTAGAAAAAGTTTAGCTTAGGTTTTTTATTTTACAGTGAGTCCTGCTGGCAACAGGATCACTGCAACGAGGGACTGAGGGGAGAAGAAGTGAACTCACCTGCGTGCAGGATGGATTGGCTTCTTGGCTACTGGACATCAGCTCCAGAGGGACGATCACAGGTACAGCCTGGATGGTCACCGGAGCCGCGCCGCCGGCCCCCTTGCAGATGCTGAAGTCAGAAGAGGTCCAGAATCGGCGGCTGAAGACTCCTGCAGTCTTCTAAAGGTAGCGCACAGCACTGCAGCTGTGCGCCATTTTCCTCTCAGCACACTTCACACGCAGTCACTGAGGGTGCAGGGCGCTGGGGGGGGGCGCCCTGGGAGGCAAATGTAACCTATATAAAGGCTAAAAATACCTCACATATAGCCCCCAGAGGCTATATGGAGATATTTAACCCCTGCCTGGATTCACTAAATAGCGGGAGACGAGCCCGCCGGAAAAGGGGCGGGGCCTATCTCCTCAGCACACGGCGCCATTTCCTCTCACAGCTCCGCTGGTCAGGACGGCTCCCAGGTCTCTCCCCTGCACTGCACTACAGAAACAGGGTAAAACAGAGAGGGGGGGCAAATTTATGGCGATATTTTGATATATATAAAGCAGCTATAAGGGAGCACTTATTATAAGGCTATCCCTGTTATATATAGCGCTTTTGGTGTGTGCTGGCAAACTCTCCCTCTGTCTCCCCTAAGGGCTAGTGGGTCCTGTCTTCGTTAGGAGCATTCCCTGTGTGTCTGCTGTGTGTCGGTACGTGTGTGTCGACATGTATGAGGACGATATTGGTGTGGAGGCGGAGCAATTGCCAAATATGAGGATGTCACCCCCTAGGGAGTCGACACCAGAATGGATGCCTTTATTTATGGAACTACGGGATAGTGTCAACACGCTAAAGCAGTCGTTTGACGACATGAGACGGCCGGACAATCAATTAGTGCCTGTCCAGGCGACTCAAACACCGTCAAGGGCTGTGAAACGCCCTTTGCCTCAGTCGGTCGACACAGACCCAGACACAGGCACTGACTCCAGTGGTGACGGTGACGAATCAACCGTATTTTCCAGTAGGGCCACACGTTATATGATTTTGGCAATGAAGGAGGCGTTACATTTAGCTGATACTACAGGTACCACTAAACAGGGTATTATGTGGGGTGTGAAAAAACTACCTATAGTTTTTCCTGAATCAGAAGAATTAAATGACGTGTGTAATGAAGCGTGGGTTGCCCCTGATAAAAAGCTGATAATTTCAAAGAAATTATTGGCATTATACCCTTTCCCGCCAGAGGTTAGGGAGCGCTGGGAAACACCTCCTAGGGTGGACAAGGCGCTAACACGCTTATCTAAACAAGTGGCGTTACCCTCTCCTGAGACGGCCGCACTTAAAGATCCATCAGATAGGAGGATGGAAAATATCCAAAAAAGTATATACACACATGCAGGTGTTATACTACGACCAGCTATAGCGACTGCCTGGATGTGCAGTGCTGGGGTAGTTTGGTCAGAGTCCCTGATTGAAAATATTGATACCCTGGACAGGGACAATATTTTACTGTCGTTAGAACAAATAAAGGATGCATTTCTTTATATGCGTGATGCACAGAGGGATATCTGCACACTGGCATCACGGGTAAGTGCTATGTCCATTTCGGCCAGAAGAGCTTTATGGACGCGACAGTGGACAGGCGATGCGGATTCAAAACGACATATGGAAGTTTTGCCGTATAAAGGGGAGGAGTTATTTGGAGTCGGTCTATCAGATTTGGTGGCCACGGCTACAGCCGGGAAATCCACCTTTCTACCTCAAGTCACTCCCCAACAGAAAAAGGCACCGACTTTTCAACCGCAGCCCTTTCGTTCCTTTAAAAATAAGAGAGCAAAGGGCTATTCATATCTGCCACGAGGCAGAGGTCGAGGGAAGAGACAGCAACAGGCAGCTCCTTCCCAGGAACAGAAGCCTTCCCCGGCTTCTACAAAAGCCTCAGCATGACGCTGGGGCTTCTCAAGCGGACTCGGGGACGGTGGGTGGTCGTCTCAAAAATTACAGCGCGCAGTGGGCTCACTCGCAGGTAGATCCCTGGATCCTGCAGATAATATCTCAGGGGTACAGGTTGGAATTAGAGACAGATCCACCTCGCCGTTTCCTGAAGTCTGCTTTACCAACGTCCCCCTCCGAAAGGGAGACGGTTTTGGAAGCCATTCACAAGCTGTACTCTCAGCAGGTGATAGTCAAGGTACCTCTTCTACAACAAGGGAAGGGGTATTATTCCACTCTTTTTGTGGTACCAAAGCCGGATGGCTCGGTAAGGCCTATTCTAAATCTGAAGTCCTTGAACCTGTACATAAAGAAGTTCAAGTTCAAGATGGAGTCACTCAGAGCAGTGATAGCGAACCTGGAAGAGGGGGACTTTATGGTATCCTTGGACATCAAGGATGCGTATCTCCACGTTCCAATTTACCCCTCACACCAGGGGTACCTCAGGTTCGTTGTACAAAACTGTCACTATCAGTTTCAGACGCTGCCGTTCGGATTGTCCACGGCACCTCGGGTCTTTACAAAGGTAATGGCCGAGATGATGATTCTTCTTCGAAGAAAAGGCATATTAATTATCCCATACTTGGACGATCTCCTAATAAGGGCAAGGTCCAGAGAACAGCTAGAGATGGGATTAGCACTGTCGCAAGAAGTGCTAAAACAGCACGGGTGGATTCTGAATATTCCAAAATCCCAGTTAATGCCGACAACTCGTCTGCTGTTCCTAGGGATGATTCTGGACACGGTTCAGAAAAAGGTTTTTCTCCCGGAGGAAAAAGCCAAGGAGTTATCCGAGCTTGTCAGGAACCTCCTAAAACCAGGAAAGGTGTCTGTACATCAATGCACAAGAGTCCTGGGAAAAATGGTGGCTTCTTACGAAGCAATTCCATTCGGCAGATTCCACGCAAGAATTTTCCAAAGGGATCTGTTGGACAAATGGTCAGGGTCGCATCTTCAGATGCACCTGCGGATAACCCTGTCTCCAAGGACAAGGGTGTCTCTTCTGTGGTGGTTGCAGAGTGCTCATCTATTGGAGGGCCGCAGATTCGGCATACAGGATTGGATCCTGGTGACCACGGACGCCAGCCTGAGAGGCTGGGGAGCAGTCACACAAGGAAGAAACTTCCAGGGAGTATGGACGAGCCTGGAAACGTCTCTTCACATAAACATTCTGGAACTAAGAGCAATATACAATGCTCTAAGCCAGGCAGAACCTCTGCTTCAGGGAAAACCGGTGTTGATCCAGTCGGACAACATCACGGCAGTCGCCCATGTGAACAGACAGGGCGGCACAAGAAGCAGGAGTGCAATGGCAGAAGCTGCAAGGATTCTTCGCTGGGCAGAGAATCATGTGATAGCACTGTCAGCAGTGTTCATCCCGGGAGTGGACAACTGGGAAGCAGACTTCCTCAGCAGACACGATCTTCACCCGGGAGAGTGGGGACTTCATCCAGAAGTCTTCCACTTGCTGGTAACCCGTTGGGAAAGACCAATGGTGGACATGATGGCGTCTCGCCTCAACAAAAAACTGGACAGGTATTGCGCCAGGTCAAGAGATCCGCAGGCAATAGCTGTGGACGCGCTGGTAACGCCTTGGGTGTACCAGTCGGTGTATGTGTTTCCTCCTCTGCCTCTCATACCAAAAGTATTGAGAATTATACGGCAAAGAGGCGTAAGGACGATACTAGTGGTTCCGGATTGGCCAAGAAGGACTTGGTACCCGGAACTTCAAGAGATGATCACGGAAGATCCGTGGCCTCTACCTCTAAGGAGGGACTTGCTTCAGCAGGGTCCCTGTCTGTTTCAAGACTTACCGCGGCTGCGTTTGACGGCATGGCGGTTGAACGCCGGATCCTAAAGGAAAAAGGCATGCCGGAAGAAGTCATTCCTACTTTGATTAAAGCAAGGAAGGAAGTAACCGAGCAACATTATCACCGAATTTGGCGAAAATATGTTGCGTGGTGCGAAGATCGGAGTGCTCCGACGGAGGAATTTCAACTGGGTCGATTCCTACATTTCCTGCAATCAGGATTGTCTATGGGTCTCAAATTGGGATCTATTAAGGTTCAAATTTCGGCCCTGTCGATTTTCTTTCAAAAAGAATTGGCTTCAGTCCCTGAAGTCCAGACCTTTGTTAAGGGAGTGCTACATATACAGCCTCCTGTGGTGCCTCCAGTGGCACCGTGGGATCTCAATGTGGTTTTGGACTTTCTAAAATCTCATTGGTTTGAACCACTAAAGAAGGTGGATTTGAAATATCTCACATGGAAAGTGACCATGCTTCTAGCCCTGGCTTCGGCCAGGAGAGTGTCAGAACTGGCAGCTTTATCTTACAAAAGCCCATATCTGATTTTCCATTCGGACAGGGCAGAACTGCGGACTCGTCCGCATTTTCTCCCTAAGGTGGTGTCAGCATTTCATCTGAACCAGCCTATTGTAGTGCCTGCGGCTACAAGTGACTTGGAGGACTCCAAGTTACTGGACGTTGTCAGAGCATTAAAAATATATATTGCAAGGACAGCTGGAGTCAGAAAATCTGACTCGTTGTTTATATTGTATGCACCCAACAAGATGGGTGCTCCTGCGTCTAAGCAGACGATTGCTCGTTGGATCTGTAGCACAATCCAACTTGCACATTCTGTGGCAGGCCTGCCACAGCCTAAATCTGTAAAGGCCCACTCCACAAGGAAGGTGGGCTCATCTTGGGCGGCTGCCCGAGGGGTCTCGGCATTACAACTTTGCCGAGCAGCTACGTGGTCAGGGGAGAACACGTTTGTAAAATTTTACAAATTTGATACTCTGGCTAAGGAGGACCTGGAGTTCTCTCATTCGGTGCTGCAGAGTCATCCGCACTCTCCCGCCCGTTTGGGAGCTTTGGTATAATCCCCATGGTCCTTTCAGGAACCCCAGCATCCACTAGGACGATAGAGAAAATAAGATTTTACTTACCGATAAATCTATTTCTCGGAGTCCGTAGTGGATGCTGGGCGCCCATCCCAAGTGCGGATTATCTGCAATAATTGTACATAGTTATTGTTAACTAATTCGGGTTATTGTTGAAGGAAGCCATCTTTCAGAGGCTCCGCTGTTATCATACTGTTAACTGGGTTTAGATCACAAGTTGTACGGTGTGATTGGTGTGGCTGGTATGAGTCTTACCCGGGATTCAAAATCCTCCCTTATTGTGTACGCTCGTCCGGGCACAGTACCTAACTGGAGTCTGGAGGAGGGTCATAGGGGGAGGAGCCAGTGCACACCACCTGATCTGGAAAAGCTTTACTTTTTGTGCCCTGTCTCCTGCGGAGCCGCTATTCCCCATGGTCCTTTCAGGAACCCCAGCATCCACTACGGACTCCGAGAAATAGATTTATCGGTAAGTAAAATCTTATTTTTTCGCTGATGACCTCCAGAGACTCTTTAGCTGTTCTTGCCCTTTTAATGCTGCTGTTGGTTTAGCCATTCCTTCTCATTATTTAAAAGCCCACAGGATTCTCTTACTGTCTTAATCTCTCAGCAACCAAGGCTACCGTGGAGTTCGTTTTATTACTATGAATTTCTATTTGATCTGTCACACACTGCAAAAGACTTCTAACTATATAAAAGATGTGGAATGACCATGGGGAAATATGATCACACAAGAAACCCAACTTTGGCAGTAAATCTCTCTCTTTCTTTGTGTACTCCGTAAATAAGAAACATTCCTTTAAATAAATTTGATATATTGTAAAATATGCTTTGTGCCGCTCAGAAACTCTTTATCTCTGGGAAATTTTTTTTTCCTGGGAAAATGTGTTGCAATGTTTTGTCTTCCAGATTTTGTGACAGTGACTATCAATCAAAGTGACTGTCTTTTGATTATCTGAGTAGCCTTTGAAAAGATTAGAAGAATCTTTAATTACTATTAAATGCCTGCCAAGCATGGGCATAGTTGAAAAAATCAGTCAGTCAATCACAGTTCAGGCCTGTGGGAGTTGAATCATAATGAGTATGATGATTAGGAAAGTAACTAGAGGAGAGAAAGAAGGCTGGCTGAGTAAAATTAGTTAAAACAGACAAGACTTTCAAGTGAACTGAGATAGAGGATTTAAGTACATGTGATTAAGGTGCAATTCACAATGGGGAAAATAAATGAAAGCATCACACAAAAATGTGTCTTAATCTATACAAACCCATCAGATGCTTGACTTCATTTCCTAAACAGTGATAGGCTGTGATGTATTTCTGGGGCTGCACGGGTGACCCTTTAACCTTAAGGGCTGTACATCACCCTTAATCTCTCTTAATTACTTTAATTAATATGTGATACCCTTGATGGAGTGATGTATATTGCAGTGTGATGGTTCTTGTCACAAGTGGTTGCTTGACACTTAAACATTAGATATCAGTCCCAATCAAATCCTCATTCTTTCATCTGAGATGCATAGCCAGAATCAAGCACTTAATTTCCCCTGAAGATCTGCCAAAAGTCATACATGCATTTGTATCATACATGCATTCATATCATCTCAAGTAGACTACTGTAATGCCCTCTACCTTGGTCTCCCAGCAAAACAATTGCACTGCTTACAGCTGGTGCAAAACACAGCTGCCAGGCTGATACATAACTAGCCCCGTTCAAGCCACATAACGCCTATTCTCTATTCCTCTGCTGGCTGCCTGTAGGATGGTAAATCTTTTTCAAGACAGCTAATAATTTTTACTTACTCAAAGCCTACATGACCATGGCCGAAGGTACCTGAAGCAGCTTCTGATCCCTTACTGTCCCGCTTGAGTACTGTGATCTGTAGATAAAGGACTATTCAGACCTGGATGCAGCCGCGCATTTGCATGCATTCGCTCTGAGAAAATAAAAGGCGCCGGACCACCTGCCAGTGCAACCAGGCTGCGTAGCCAGGGGTCAACCTCAAATCGATGCACTGGCAATTAAATTGCGTACGCATCATGGGGCGGCACCATACACATGCTGGGCAGCCTTTCCCTGTGCTGGGCAGCCCCCATCATATGAGTAGATAAATGCAGATCTTGCTGCGGGAAGCAAGATCTGTGTCTATCTCTGAATAACTGCCGCAGCAGTACCTAGACTTTCCTGTTATTCATCTGGTGGTCAAGCTTTTAGTCATGCAGCTCCGACTCTATGGAACTCGCTTCCCGCACAATCTGAGAGACCCCCATTCTAGATTCCTTCTAAGAGAGACTCAAGACTTTCCTGTTTACTCAAGCATTTCCTCAATGTCCCTTTAATATCTCCATGCTTCTGTATTTTCTGAAAAGCTTTCCTGCATTTCATTGTTTCTGCACTGTATTATGTTCATTATGTCTGTTTTGAGTCCTATTGGAGAAAGAGCGCTATATAAATAAAATTATTATTATTGTTATTATAAGTACGGGCGCTGCGACAGAAGGGGGGGGGGGGGGGGGTCAAAGGGGATACCCTTACCGGGCCTTGAGGTGCATAGGGGCCCCGAGGATAACAGGCACAAAAAATTGGGCCACAATGCCGTTTAATAGTTTTCACACTGTCCGCTCTGCCCATCCGCATGTAAAGTAACTAAAGAAAGAATTAACAGGTACAACTACCTCCCCCCTTTTCTCTTACGTCCTAGAGGATGCTGGGGACTCCATAAGGACCATGGGGTATAGACGGGCTCCGCAGGAGATAGGGCACCTAAAAAGAACTTTGACTATGGGTGTGCACTGGCTCCTCCCTCTATGCCCCTCCTCCAGACCTCAGTTAGATCTTGTGCCCAGAGGAGAAAGGGTACAATGCAGAGAGCTCTCCAGAGTTTTTTGTTTTAAAGAATTTTGTTAGGTTTTTTATTTTCAGGGAGTCCTGTTGGCAACAGGCTCCCTGCATCGTGGGACCGAGGAGAGAGAAGCAGAGCTGGCTTGTCAAGTTGGGCTCTGTTTCTAAGGCTACTGGACACCATTAGCTTCAGAGGGAGTCGGAGCACAGGTCTCACCTGGGGTTCGTCCCGGAGCCGTGCCGCCGTCCTCCTCACAGATGCCGAAGATAGAAGCCAGGTGAGTATGAGAAGGCAAGAAGACATCAGGCGGCAGAGGACATCAGATCTTCATGAGGTAAGCGCGCAGCGGTAAGCTGCACGCCATTGCTCCCAGTACTCACACACAAGCAGGCACTGAAGGATGCAGGGCGCAGGGGGGGGCGCCCTGGGCAGCAATATTCCTTCACAGGCTGGAAAAAAGAGGAGGGGGGCACTTTGGAACGCAGTGAGTGGGAATTAAGGCTATATATATATATATATATATATATATATATATAAAAAGCGCTATCTGGTATATATATTCCAGTGTTTTTAAGCGCTGGTGTGTGCTGGCATACTCTCTCTCTGTCTCTCCTAAGGGCCTGGTTGGGGTTTTGTCCCCTTATAGGTTAATCCCTGTGTGTGTGGGGCGTCGGTACGTGTGTGTCGACATGTCTGAGGCGGAAGGCTTCTCCAAGGAAGCGGTGGAGCAAATGAGTGGTGTGTCCCCGTCGGTTGTGCCAACTCCGGATTGGATGGACATGTGGCATATGTTGAATGCAAGTGTGGCATCTTTACATAAAAGGCTTGATAAGGCTGAATTAGGGGGGACATCAGGGGGTCAATCCTCGGATTGGACCAACTCACAGGGCCCGTCGGGGTCTCAAAAGCGTCCCTTAACACAAGACACTACTACCGACACGGATTCTGATTCCAGTGTCGACTATGACGAAGTAAAATTGCACCCTAGGATGACTAAAACCATTCAGTGTATGATTGTGGCAATAAGGGATGTGTTGCATATTGAGGATGAACCCTCGGTCCCCGACACAAGGGTACACATGTTTAAGGAAAAGAAACAGATTATTAATTTTCCCACATCTCATGAATTAAATGATTTCTTTGGAAAAGCTTGGGAGACTCCGGAAAAGAGACCGCAGATCCCCAAGAGAATTTATATGGCATACCCCTTCCCTAAGCAGGACAGGGAGATTTGGGAATCATCCCCCACTGTGGACAAGGCCCTGACGCGCTTGTCCAAGAAAGTGGCGCTACCGTCTCCTGACACAGCGGCCCTTAAGGACCCTGCAGATCGCAGGCAAGAAACTACCTTAAAGTGTATTTATTCTCATACGGGTGCTGTGCTAAGACCGACAATTGCGTCGGCATGGGCGTATAGCGCAATTGCAGTTTGGACAGATGAGCTGACAGATCAATTTGATAATATGGATAAGGATACTATATTCTTAACTCTAGCCCATATAAAAGACGCAGTCTTATTTATGAGGGATGCTCAAAGGGACATTGGATTGCTAGCTTCTAGGGCCAATGCCATGTCTATCTCAGCGAGAAGATCCTTATGGACTCGCCAATGGACGGGTGATGCGGATTCCAAAAAACATATGGAAGTACTACCCTATAAGGGTGATGTATTGTTTGGGGATGGGCTGACGGACCTGGTTTCCACAGCTACAGCAGGTAAATCAAATTTTTTACCATATATTCCCCAACAGCAAAAGAAAGTAACACCCTATCAGATGCAGTCCTTTCGGTCGCACAAGTCCAAAAGAGGTCGGGGATCCTCTATCCTTGTCAGAGGTAAGGGCAGAGGCAAAAGAGCACCTGCTTTGGCAAGTGCCCAGGAACAAAAGTCCTCCCCAGCTGCTCCAAAACCCACAGCATGACGCTGGGGCTCCCCTGAGGGAGTCCGCACCGGTGGGGGCACGTCTTCGACTTTTCAGTCAGGCCTGGGTCAGATCAGACCTGAATCCCTGGGTGTTGGAAATAGTTTCCCAGGGGTACAAACTGGAATTCGACGAGGTGCCCCAGAGCCGATTTTTCAAATCGGCCCTACCAGCTTCCACATCGGAAAGGGATGTAGTGTTAGCTGCAATTCAAACGCTGTGTATACAGCAAGTGATAATCAAGGTTCCCCTGCACCAGCAGGGTAGAGGTTACTACTCAACCCTATTTGTGGTCCCGAAACCGGACGGTTCGGTCAGACCTATTTTGAATCTGAAATCCCTAAACCTGTACATAAAAAGATTCAAATTCAAAATGGAATCACTCAGAGCGATAATAGCCAACATGGAGGAGGGGGAGTTTATGGTGTCTCTGGACATAAAGGATGCGTACCTTCATGTCCCCATATATGCCCCCCATCAGGAATACCTGAGATTCGCTGTACAGGATTGTCATTACCAATTTCAGACGTTGCCGTTTGGACTTTCCACGACCCCGAGGATTTTCACCAAGATAATGGCGGAAATGATGGTGGTCCTGCGCAAGCATGGAGTCACAATTATCCCATACTTGGACGATCTCCTGATAAAAGCGAGATCAAGGGAGAAATTGCTGAGCAGTGTGGCGCTTTCTCTGAGAGTGCTCCAGCAACACGGTTGGATTTTAAATCTACTGAAGTCACAGTTGATACCGACAACTCGACTACCGTTCCTAGGTATGGTACTGGATACGGAACAAATGAAGGTCTTCCTCCCAATAGAGAAAGCCCAGGACATCCAGAACATGGTCAGAGACCTGCTAAAACCGAAAAGGGTGTCAGTTCACCAATGCACTTGAGTTCTGGGAAAAATGGTGGCGGCCTACGAGGCCATTCCCTTCGGAAGGTTCCATGCAAGGACTTTTCAATGGGACCTTCTGGACAAGTGGTCCGGGTCCCATCTGCACTTACATTGGAAAATAACTCTGTCCCCAGGGGCCAGAGTGTCTCTCCTGTGGTGGTTGCAAAGTGCTCACCTGCTGGAGGGTCGCCGGTTCGGAATTCAGGACTGGATCCTGGTTACCACGGACGCGAGCCTCCGAGAATGGGGAGCGGTCACACAGGGAAAAAATTTTTTCAGGGACTTTGGTCAGACCATGAGTCCTGTCTACACATCAATGTGTTGGAACTCAGGGCCATTTACAATGGCCTTCGACAAGCGGAGAGTCTTCTTCGAAACCTACCGGTTCTGATTCAATCAGACAATGTCACAGCAGTGGCTCATGTGAACTGCCAAGGCGGGACAAGAAGCAGAGTCGTGATGGCGGAAGCCACCAGGATTCTTCGCTGGGCGAAAAATCATGTAAGCGCTCTGTCGGCTGTCTTCATTCCGGGAGTGGACAACTGGGAAGCAGACTTCCTCAGCAGACACGATCTCCATCCAGGAGAGTGGGGACTTCATCAAGAAGTCTTTGTAGATATAACACGTCTTTGGGGAACTCCTCAAATAGACATGATGGCGTCACGCCTCAACAAAAAGCTACGGAGGTATTGTGCCAGGTCTCGGGACCCTCAGGCAGTGGCAATAGACGCTCTGATAACACCGTGGGTGTTCAAATCGGTCTACGTGTTTCCTCCTCTTCCTCTCATCACAAAAGTGTTGAGGATCATAAGGCAAAGAAGAGTACAGACGATACTCGTTGTCCCAGACTGGCCTCGAAGGGCCTGGTACTCAGATCTACAAGAGATGCTCACAGGAGATCCCTGGCCTCTTCCTCTGAGGGAAGACCTGTTGCAACAGGGGCCCTGTGTATTTCAGGACTTACCGTGGTTACGTTTGACGGCATGGCGGTTGAACGCCGAATCCTAGCGAAAAAGGGGATTCCGGAAGAGGTCATCCCTACTTTAATAAAGGCTAGGAAGGAGGTGACGGTTAAGCATTATCACCGTATCTGGCGAAAGTATGTGTCTTGGTGTGAGACCAAGAATGCACCTATGGAAGATTTTCATCTGGGTCGTTTTCTCCACTTCCTACAGACAGGAGTGGATATGGGCCTGAAATTAGGCTCTGTTAAGGTTCAGATTTCGGCCCTCTCGATTTTCTTTCAGAAGGTATTGGCTTCTCTTCCAGAAGTCCAGACGTTTGTAAAGGGAGTGCTACACATCCAGCCTCCTTTTGTGCCTCCAGTGGCACCGTGGGACCTCAACGTGGTGTTGCAGTTCCTAAAATCACACTGGTTTGAACCGCTTAACAAGGTTGAGTTGAAATTTCTTACTTGGAATGTGGTCATGTTGTTGGCCTTGGCATCAGCAAGGTGAGTATCAGAATTGGCGGCTTTGTCACACAAAAGCCCCTACTTGATTTTTCATGTGGATCGAGCTGAATTGAGGACACGTCCACAATTTTTGCCTAAGGTGGTTTCTTCATTCCATGTGAATCAACCTATTGTGGTGCCTGGGCTACAAGTGACCTGGAGGATTCCAGATCCCTGGACGTAGTCAGGGCCTTAAAGATTTATGTAGCCAGGACGGCTAGAATTAGGAAAACAGAGGCTCTGTTTGTCCTGTATGCGGCCAATAAGATTGGCGCACCTGCTTCGAAGCAGACTATTGCTCGCTGGATCTGTAATACGATTCAGCAGGCTCACTCTACGGCTGGATTGCCGGTACCAAATTCGGTTAAGGCCCATTCCACTAGGAAGGTGGGCTCTTCTTGGGCGGCTGCCCGAGGCGTCTCGGCATTACAACTTTGCCGAGCGGCGACTTGGTCGGGGTCAAACACTTTTGCTAAATTCTACAAGTTTGATACCCTGGCTGATGAGGACCTAGCGTTTGCTCAGTCGGTGCTGCAGAGTCATACGCACTCTCCCGCCCGATTGGATGCTTTGGTATAAACCCCATGGTCCTTACGGAGTCCCCAGCATCCTCTAGGACGTAAGAGAAAATAAGATTTTAAACCTACCGGTAAATCTATTTCTCTGACGTCCTAGTGGATGCTGGGAACTCCGTAAGGACCATGAGGAATAGACGGGCTCCGCAGGAGACAGGGCACTCTAAAAGAAAGATTAGGTACTATCTGGTGTGCACTGGCTCCTCCCTCTATGCCCCTCCTCCAGACCTCAGTTAGATTTCTGTGCCCGGCCGAGCTGGATGCACACTAGGGGCTCTCCTGAGCTCCTAGAAAGAAAGTATATTTTAGGTTTTTTATTTTACAGTGAGACCTGCTGGCAACAGGCTCACTGCAACGAGGGACTAAGGGGAGAAGAAGCGAACCTACCTGCTTGCAGCTAGCTTGGGCTTCTTAGGCTACTGGACACCATTAGCTCCAGAGGGATCGACCGCAGGACCCGTCCTTGGTGTTCGTTCCCGGAGCCGCGCCGCCGTCCCCCTTACAGAGCCAGAAGCATGAAGATGGTCCGGAAAATCGGCGGCAGAAGACTTCAGTCTTCACCAAGGTAGCGCACAGCACTGCAGCTGTGCGCCATTGCTCCTCTGTACACCTCACACTCCGGTCACTGATGGGTGCAGGGCGCTGGGGGGGGCGCCCTGAGCAGCAATATAAACACCTTGGCTGGCAAAATAATCACAATATATAGCCCCAGAGGCTATATATGTGATAATTACCCCTGCCAGAATCCATAAAAAAGCGGGAGAAAAGTCTGCCGAAAAAGGGGCGGAGCTATCTCCCTCAGCACACTGGCGCCATTTCTCCCTCACAGCTCCGCTGGAAGGAAGCTCCCTGGCTCTCCCCTGCAGTCTGCACTACAGAAAGGGTAAAAAAGAGAGGGGGGGCACTAAATTTAGGCGCAGTATAACTTATAGCAGCTATAAGGGGACATAATTCAGTTAGTCCCTGCATTATATAGCGCTCTGGTGTGTGCTGGCATACTCTCTCTCTGTCTCCCCAAAGGGCTTTTGTGGGGTCCTGTCTCCTGTTAAGAGCATTCCCTGTGTGTGTGCGGTGTGTCGGTACGACTGTGTCGACATGTTTGATGAGGAGGCTTATGTGGAGGCAGAGCAGATGCCTATAAATGTGATGTCACCCCCTGCGGGGCAGACACCTGAGTGGATGGACTTATGGAAGGAATTACGTGCAAGTGTCGACTCCTTACATAAAAAATTTGACGACATGCCAAATGCGGGACAGCCGGCTTCTCAGCTCGTGCCTGCCCAGACGACTCAAAGGCCATCAGGGGCTCTAAAGCGCCCACTACCTCAGATGGCAGACACAGATGTCGACACGGATACTGATACCAGTGTCGACGACGAAGAGTCTAATTTAATGTCCACTAGGGCCATTCGTTGCATGATTGAGGCAATGAAAGAGGTATTACACATTTCTGATATAAACCCAGGTACCTCAAAAAAGGGTATTATGTTTGGGGAGAACAAACTACCAATAGTTTTTCCCCCATCTGAAGAATTAAATGAAGTGTGTGAAGAAGCGTGGGCTTTCCCCGATAAAAAATTGGTAATTTCTAAAAAGTTACTAATGGCGTTCCCTTTCTCGCCAGAGGATAGGTCACGTTGGGAAACACCCCCTAGGGTGGATAAAGTGCTCACACGTTTGTCAAAAAAGGTGGCACTGCCGTCTCCGGATACGGCCGCCCTAAAGGAGCCTGCTGATAGAAAGCAGGAGGCGATCCTGAAGTCTGTATATACACACTCAGGCATTATACTGAGACCAGCTATTGCTTCAGCATGGATGTGCAGTGCTGCTGCTGCATGGTCAGATTCCCTGTCGGAAAATATTGACACCCTAGACAGGGACACTATATTGCTAACCGTAGAGCATATAAAAGACTCAGTCTTATACATGAGAAATGCACAGAGGGAGATCTGCCGGCTGGCATCTAGAATAAGTGCATTGTCCATTTCTGCTAGGAGAGGCTTATGGACTCGGCAGTGGACAGGGGATGCAGATTCGAAAAGGCACATGGAAGTTTTGCCTTATAAGGGTGAGGAGTTATTCGGGGATGGTCTCTCAGACCTAGTTTCCACAGCAACAGCTGGGAAGTCAGCATTTTTGCCCTATGTCCCCTCACAGCCTAAGAAAGCGCCGTATTATCAGGTACAGTCCTTTCGACCCCAGAAAAACAGGCGGGGAAAAGGCGGGTCCTTTCTGTCTAGAGGCAGAGGTAGGGGAAAAAAGCTGCAACAAACAGCAGGTTCCCAGGAACAAAAGTCCTCCCCCGCTTCTTCCAAGTCCGCCGCATGACGGTGGGGCTCCACAGGCGGAGCCAGGTACGGTGGGGGGCCGCCTCAAAAATTTCAGCGATCAGTGGGCTCGCTCACAGGTGGATCCCTGGATCCTTCAAGTAGTATCTCAGGGGTACAAGCTGGAATTCGAGGCGTCTCCCCCCCGCCGTTTCCTCAAATCTGCCCTGCCGACAACTCCCTCGGGCAGGGAGGCTGTGCTAGAGGCAATTCACAAGCTGTATTCCCAGCAGTTGATAGTCAAGGTGCCCCTACTTCAACAAGGACGGGGTTACTATTCCACACTGTTTGTGGTACCGAAACCGGACGGTTCGGTGAGACCCATTTTAAATTTGAAATCCTTGAACACATACATAAAAAAATTCAAGTTCAAGATGGAATCGCTCAGGGCGGTTATTGCAAGCCTGGACGAGGGGGATTACATGGTATCCCTGGACATCAAGGATGCTTACCTGCATGTCCCCATTTACCATCCTCACCAGGAGTACCTCAGATTTGTGGTACAGGATTGCCATTACCAATTCCAGACACTGCCGTTTGGACTGTCCACGGCACCGAGGGTGTTTACCAAGGTAATGGCAGAAATGATGATACTCCTTCGAAAAAAGGGAATTTTAATTATCCCGTACTTGGACGATCTCCTTATAAAGGCGAGGTCCAAGGAGCAGTTGTTGGTCGGAGTAGCACTATCTCGGGAAGTGCTACAACAGCACGGATGGATTCTAAACATTCCAAAGTCACAGCTGGTTCCTTCCACACGCCTACTGTTCCTGGGGATGGTTCTGGACACAGAACAGAAAAAAGTGTTTCTCCCGCAGGAGAAAGCCAAGGAGCTGTCATCTCTAGTCAGAGACCTCCTGAAACCAAAACAGGTATCGGTGCATCACTGCACACGAGTCCTGGGAAAAATGGTGGCTTCATACGAAGCAATTCCATTCGGCAGGTTCCATGCAAGAACCTTCCAGTGGGACCTCTTGGACAAGTGGTCGGGATCGCATCTTCAGATGCATCAGCTGATAACCCTGTCTCCAAGGACCAGGGTGTCTCTGCTGTGGTGGCTGCAGAGTGCTCATCTTCTAGAGGGCCGCAGATTCGGCATACAGGACTGGGTCCTGGTGACCACGGATGCCAGCCTTCGAGGCTGGGGGGCAGTCACACAGGGAAGAAATTTCCAAGGACTTTGGTCAAGTCAGGAGTCGTCCCTACACATAAATATTCTGGAACTGAGGGCCATTTACAATGCCCTAAGTCAGGCAAGGCCCCTGCTTCAAAACCAGCCGGTACTGATCCAATCAGACAACATCACGGCAGTCGCCCATGTAAACCGACAGGGCGGCACAAGAAGCAGGATGGCGATGGCAGAAGCCACAAGGATTCTCCGATGGGCGGAAAATCACGTCGTAGCACTGTCAGCAGTGTTCATTCCGGGAGTGGACAACTGAGAAGCAGACTTCTTCAGCAGACACGACCTACACCCGGGAGAGTGGGGACTTCATCCAGAAGTCTTCAAACTGTTGGTAAACCGTTGGGAAAGGCCACAGGTGGACATGATGGCGTCCCACCTCAACAAAAAGCTAAAGAGATATTGCGCCAGGTCAAGGGACCCTCAGGCGATAGCTGTGGATGCTCTAGTGACACCGTGGGTGTACCAGTCGGTTTATGTGTTCCCTCCTCTGCCTCTCATACCAAAGGTACTGAGAATAATAAGAAGGCGAGGAGTAAGAACGATACTCGTGGTTTCGGATTGGCCAAGAAGAGCTTGGTACCCAGAACTTCAAGAAATTATATCAGAGGACCCATGGCCTCTACCGCTCAGACAGGATCTGCCACAGCAGGGGCCCTGTCTGTTCCAAGACTTACCGCGGCTGCGTTTGACGGCATGGCGTTTGAATTCCGGATCCTAAAGGAAAAGGGCATTCCGGAGGAAGTCATTCCTACGCTGATAAAAGCCAGGAAAGAAGTAACCGCAAACCATTATCACCGTATTTGTCGAAAATATGTTGCGTGGTGTGAGACCAGGAAGGCCCCTACAGAGGAATTTCAGCTGGGTCGTTTTCTGCACTTCCTACAGTCGGGAGTGACTATGGGCCTAAAATTGGGTTCCATTAAGGTCCAGATTTCGGCTCTGTCGATTTTCTTCCAGAAAGAACTGGCTTCAATGCCTGAAGTTCAGACATTTGTAAAGGGAGTGCTACATATTCAGCCCCCTTTTGTGCCTCCTGTGGCACCTTGGGATCTCAACGTGGTGTTGAGTTTCCTGAAATCACATTGGGTTGAGCCACTTAAAACTGTGGATCTGAAATATCTCACGTGGAAAGTGGTCATGTTATTGGCCTTGGCTTCGGCCAGGCGTGTGTCAGAATTGGCGGCTTTGTCATGTAAAAGCCCTTATCTGATTTTCCATATGGATAGGGCAGAATTGAGGACTCGTCCCCAGTTTCTCCCTAAGGTGGTATCAGCTTTTCACTTGAACCAACCTATTGTAGTGCCTGCGGCTACTAGGGACTTGGAAGATTCCAAGTTACTGGACGTAGTCAGGGCCTTGAAAATTTATGTTTCCAGGACGGCTGGAGTCAGGAAAACTGACTCGCTTTTTATCCTGTATGCACCCAAAAAACTAGGTGCTCCTGCTTCTAAGCAGACTATTGCTCGCTGGATTTGTAGCAAAATTCAGCTGGCGCATTCTGCGGCTGGATTGCCGCATCCTAAATCAGTAAAAGCCCATTCCACGAGGAAAGTGGGCTCTTCTTGGGCGGCTGCCCGAGGGGTCTCGGCTTTACAACTTTGCCGAGCTGCAACTTGGTCAGGGGCAAACACGTTTGCTAAATTCTACAAATTTGATACCCTGGCTGAGGAGGACCTTGAGTTCTCTCATTCGGTGCTGCAGAGTCATCCGCACTCTCCCACCCGTTTGGGAGCTTTGGTATAATCCCCATGGTCAGTGGCGTAACTAGAAATTTTTCTCCCCCAAGCCAAAAAATCCTTCGGCGCCCCCCCCCCCCCCCATGCCCCCCGTAATTGGCACTAGCAAAGGTAGAAAAATGCGCGAGCCGGCAAAAATGGGGTGTGGCTTTGTCAAAATGGGCGTGGCTTTGCGTGGAGGGCGTGGCATTGCAGGAAAAGACTACCTTATACCGCAGTTTTGCAACCTGCACGCCCAGACGTTGGCCACCACAGGAAAGAAAAATAATCCTGATTCATGCCCCTTACATTATTTGTCATTTTTCCTCCTTATAGTAATGCCCAGTATACATTATTCCACATACTGCAATGGCCCTTAGACATTATTCCACACACAATAATGCACATGACACAATATGCACACACTGTAATGCCCCAGACACATTATGCCACACACCGTAATGCCTGTGACACATTATGACAGGAATCGCAATGCCCGTTATACATTATGCTACACACTGCAATGCCCCTGATACATTATAGCACATACAATGTCTGTGACACAGTATGACACACACCACAATGATCCTGAGACATTATACCACATACCACAATGCCCGTGATATAGTATACAACACACCGTAATGCCTGATACATTATGACACACACCGTAATGCCCATTACACATTAAGTTCTACAGTAAGGCTTCTAATTACTTTTAAATTACCTGCTCGTTGCCAGGGGTTTCATGCTCTTGGTTCCGTGCACGGTGCCAGGGGTTTTCATGCTCAGGGTGTCATGCTCGTTGCCAGGGGTTTCATGCACTGAGTGTCATGCTCGTTGCTAGGGGGTCGTGCTTGTTGCTAGGGCCATGCTCCCAGTGCCACATATGCCCCCAGTGCCAGATATTCCCCCACAGTGCCAGGTATATGCCCCTAGTGCCAGATATTCCCCCACAGTGCCAGGTACATGCCCCCAGTGCCACATATACCCCCCCCCAGTGCCACATATGCCCCCTCAGTGCCTGCTCCCCCCAGTGCCAAATATTTCCCCACAGTGCCACATATGCCCCCTCAGTGCCTGCTCCCCCCAGTGCCAAATATCCCCCCACAGTGCCAGGTATATGCCCCCAGTGCCAGATATTCCCCCACAGTGCCAGGTATATGCCTCCAGTGCCAGATCTTCCCCCCACAGTGCCATGTATATGCCCCCAGTGCCAGATCTGCCCCCATAGTGCCAGGTATATGCCCCCAGTGCCAGATCTGCCCCCACAGTGCCAGGTATATGCCCCCAGTGCCAGATCTGCCCCCACAGTGCCAGGTATATGCCTCCAGTGCCAGATCTTCCCCCCACAGTGCCAGGTATATGCTCCCAGTGCCAGATCTGCCCCCACAGTGCCAGGTATATGCCCCCAGTGCCAGATCTGCCCCCACAGTGCCAGGTATATGCCCCCAGTGCCAGATCTGCCCCCACAGTGCCAGGTATATGCCCCCAGTGCCAGATCTGCCCCCACAGTGCCAGGTATATGCCCCCAGTGCCAGATCTGCCCCCCACAGTGCCAGGTATATGCCCCCAGTGCCAGATCTTCCCCCCACAGTGCCAGGTATATGCCCCCAGTGCCAGATCTGCCCCCCACAGTGCCAGGTATATGCCCCCAGTGCCAGATCTGCCCCCCATAGTGCCAGGTATATGCCCCAAGTGCCAGATCTTCCCCCCACAGTGCCAGGTATATGCCCCCAGTGCCAGGTATATGCCCACAGTGCCAGGTATATGCCCCAAGTGCCTGCTCTCCCCCCCCCCCATGTGTTGGAGGGACACGGAGCGCATCGCGCGTCTCTCCTGCGTCCCACCTGGCTCTCCCCCCGGCTGGTCTAATAAAGGAAGTGCCGGTTCGTGAGCCAATCAGAGCTCACGAACGGCACTTCCTTAGACCGGCCGGGGGAGAGCCAGGGAGGGACACAGGAGAGACGCGCAATGTGCGTTCCGTGTCCCTCCAACACAGCAGGGAGGGAGAGGAGACCGCAGATTGACATGCGGACGCTCGTCCGCATGTCAATCTGTTCTAAGTCAGTGGCGCCCCCGCAGCCCCTCGCCCCCAAGCCACCGCGAGGACTGCGGGGGCAGTAGTTACGCCACTGCCCATGGTCCTTACGGAGTTCCCAGCATCCACTAGGACGTCAGAGAAAATAAGATTTTACTCACCGGTAAATCTATTTCTCGTAGTCTGTAGTGGATGCTGGACGCCCATCCCAAGTGCGGATTGTCTGCAATACTTGTATATAGTTATTGCCTAACTAAAGGGTTATTGTTGAGCCATCTGTTGAGAGGCTCAGTTATATTTCATACTGTTAACTGGGTATAGTATCACGAGTTATACGGTGTGATTGGTGTGGCTGGTATGAGTCTTACCCGGGATTCAAAAATCCTACCTTATTGTGTCAGCTCTTCCGGGCACAGTATCCTAACTGAGGTCTGGAGGAGGGGCATAGAGGGAGGAGCCAGTGCACACCAGATAGTACCTAATCTTTCTTTTAGAGTGCCCAGTCTCCTGCGGAGCCCGTCTATTCCCCATGGTCCTTAAGGAGTTCCCAGCATCCACTACGGACTACGAGAAATAGATTTACCGGTGAGTAAAATCTTATTTTCTCCTAGTCCGTAGAGGATGCTGGGCGCCCGTCCCAGTGCGGAAACTCTGCAAGACTTGTGTATAGTTGTTGCTTACATAAGGGTTATGTTACAGTTGAAATCGGTCTTGGACCGTTACTGTTGTTGTTCATACGGTTAACTGGTTATGTATTGTGACACCCCAACAGAGTTGCCACGGACATTTAACTTATTTCTGCGCCCTTTTTCCCCCTCTACAAAATACAGCCTGGCTAAATGCTTTGAGACTTCAGCAAGGAAAGGGTTAAGAACATTTTCTATGCTATAGCTGTCATGCGCTTGGACAGTTAACAGCCGTGTGCCGAGTCTGTTGGCAGTTGGGCGGCGGCCATCTTAGGAGAAAGGGCAGAGTGGAACAGGACCTAGGAGCAGAAGGTGCTGAGCTGATTTGGTGGTGTACATGGTGACCAAAGGAGACTCCTTACCTGATCTTCAATAAATCAGAGTCCAGCAGCTGATAAAGAGAGTGTCTATGGAGTGGTGACCAGACTACGTCAGCCCTGAGGCAAAATAGCCACTTCTAGTGAGATCCAGGAGCCCCATTGTAGATTATACATTCTCACACTCCATAGTAGCAGTCTCAGTAATTGCTGAATGATCTAATTGACTGTCACAAACTCCCTGCTGAAATACCCTGGTATACTAGAGATCACAGTTTTATACAGTAAATTAGCCAGTTTCTATAGTACCAACACCCTTTATGAGACTGATAAGAGCCATCAAATAGCAGTAAGCACTAGAGATGAGCGCCGGAAATTTTTCGGGTTTTGTGTTTTGGTTTTGGGTTCGGTTCCGCGGCCGTGTTTTGGGTTCGACCGCGTTTTGGCAAAACCTCACCAAATTTTTTTTGTCGGATTCGGGTGTGTTTTGGATTCGGGTGTTTTTTTCAAAAAACCCTAAAAAACAGCTTAAATCATAGAATTTGGGGGTCATTTTGATCCCAAAGTATTATTAACCTCAAAAACCATAATTTACACTCATTTTCAGTCTATTCTGAATACCTCACACCTCACAATATTATTTTTAGTCCTAAAATTTGCACCGAGGTCGCTGTGTGAGTAAGATAAGCGACCCTAGTGGCCGACACAAACACCGGGCCCATCTAGGAGTGGCACTGCAGTGTCACGCAGGATGTCCCTTCCAAAAAAACCTCCCCAAACAGCACATGACGCAAAGAAAAAAAGAGGCGCAATGAGGTAGCTGACTGTGTGAGTAAGATAAGCGACCCTAGTGGCCGACACAAACACCGGGCCCATCTAGGAGTGGCACTGCAGTGTCACGCAGGATGGCCCTTCCAAAAAACCCTCCCCAAACAGCACATGATGCAAAGAAAAAAAGAGGCGCAATGAGGTAGCTGACTGTGTGAGTAAGATAAGCGACCCTAGTGGCCGACACAAACACCGGGCCCATCTAGGAGTGGCACTGCAGTGTCACGCAGGATGTCCCTTCCAAAAAACCCTCCCCAAACAGCACATGACGCAAAGAAAAAAAGAGGCGCAATGAGGTAGCTGACTGTGTGAGTAAGATAAGCGACCCTAGTGGCCGACACAAACACCGGGCCCATCTAGGAGTGGCACTGCAGTGTCACGCAGGATGTCCCTTCCAAAAAACCCTCCCCAAACAGCACATGACGCAAAGAAAAAAAGAGGCGCAATGAGGTAGCTGACTGTGTGAGTAAGATAAGCGACCCTAGTGGCCGACACAAACACCGGGCCCATCTAGGAGTGGCACTGCAGTGTCACGCAGGATGTCCCTTCCAAAAAACCCTCCCCAAACAGCACATGACGCAAAGAAAAAAAGAGGCGCAATGAGGTAGCTGACTGTGTGAGTAAGATAAGCGACCCTAGTGGCCGACACAAACACCGGGCCCATCTAGGAGTGGCACTGCAGTGTCACGCAGGATGTCCCTTCCAAAAAACCCTCCCCAAACAGCACATGACGCAAAGAAAAAAAGAGGCGCAATGAGGTAGCTGACTGTGTGAGTAAGATAAGCGACCATAGTGGCCGACACAAACACCGGGCCCATCTAGGAGTGGCACTGCAGTGTCACGCAGGATGGCCCTTCCAAAAAACCCTCCCCAAACAGCACATGACGCAAAGAAAAATAAAAGAAAAAAGAGGTGCAAGATGGAATTGTCCTTGGGCCCTCCCACCCACCCTTATGTTGTATAAACAGGACATGCACACTTTAACCAACCCATCATTTCAGTGACAGGGTCTGCCACACGACTGTGACTGATATGACGGGTTGGTTTGGACCCCCCCCAAAAAAGAAGCAATTAATCTCTCCTTGCACAAACTGGCTCTACAGAGGCAAGATGTCCACCTCATCATCATCCTCCGATATATCACCGTGTACATCCCCCTCCTCACAGATTATCAATTCGTCCCCACTGGAATCCACCATCTCAGCTCCCTGTGTACTTTGTGGAGGCAATTGCTGCTGGTCAATGTCTCCGCGGAGGAATTGATTATAATTCATTTTAATGAACATCATCTTCTCCACATTTTCTGGATGTAACCTCGTACGCCGATTGCTGACAAGGTGAGCGGCGGCACTAAACACTCTTTCGGAGTACACACTTGTGGGAGGGCAACTTAGGTAGAATAAAGCCAGTTTGTGCAAGGGCCTCCAAATTGCCTCTTTTTCCTGCCAGTATAAGTACGGACTGTGTGACGTGCCTACTTGGATGCGGTCACTCATATAATCCTCCACCATTCTTTCAATGTTGAGAGAATCATATGCAGTGACAGTAGACGACATGTCCGTAATCGTTGTCAGGTCCTTCAGTCCGGACCAGATGTCAGCATCAGCAGTCGCTCCAGACTGCCCTGCATCACCGCCAGCGGGTGGGCTCGGAATTCTGAGCCTTTTCCTCGCACCCCCAGTTGCGGGAGAATGTGAAGGAGGAGATGTTGACAGGTCGCGTTCCGCTTGACTTGACAATTTTCTCACCAGCAGGTCTTTCAACCCCAGCAGACTTGTGTCTGCCGGAAAGAGAGATCCAAGGTAGGTTTTAAATCTAGGATCGAGCACGGTGGCCAAAATGTAGTGCTCTGATTTCAACAGATTGACCACCCGTGAATCCTTGTTAAGTGAATTAAGGGCTCCATCCACAAGTCCCACATGCCTAGCGGAATCGCTCCGTGTTAGCTCCTCCTTCAATGTCTCCAGCTTCTTCTGCAAAAGCCTGATGAGGGGAATGACCTGACTCAGGCTGGCAGTGTCTGAACTGACTTCACGTGTGGCAAGTTCAAAGGGCATCAGAACCTTGCACAACGTTGAAATCATTCTCCACTGCACTTGAGACAGGTGCATTCCACCTCCTATATCGTGCTCAATTGTATAGGCTTGAATGGCCTTTTGCTGCTCCTCCAACCTCTGAAGCATATAGAGGGTTGAATTCCACCTCGTTACCACTTCTTGCTTCAGATGATGGCAGGGCAGGTTCAGTAGTTTTTGGTGGTGCTCCAGTCTTCTGTACGTGGTGCCTGTACGCCGAAAGTGTCCCGCAATTCTTCTGGCCACCGACAGCATCTCTTGCACGCCCCTGTCGTTTTTTAAAAAATTCTGCACCACCAAATTCAAGGTATGTGCAAAACATGGGACGTGCTGGAATTTGCCCATATTTAATGCACACACAATATTGCTGGCGTTGTCCGATGCCACAAATCCACAGGAGAGTCCAATTGGGGTAAGCCATTCCGCGATGATCTTCCTCAGTTGCCGTAAGAGGTTTTCAGCTGTGTGCGTATTCTGGAAACCGGTGATACAAAGCGTAGCCTGTCTAGGAAAGAGTTGGCGTTTGCGAGATGCTGCTACTGGTGCCGCCGCTGCTGTTCTTGCGGTGGGAGTCCATACATCTACCCAGTGGGCTGTCACAGTCATATAGTCCTGACCCTGCCCTGCTCCACTTGTCCACATGTCCGTGGTTAAGTGGACATTGGGTACAACTGCATTTTTTAGGACACTGGTGAGTCTTTTTCTGACGTCCGTGTACATTCTCGGTATCGCCTGCCTAGAGAAGTGGAACCTAGATGGTATTTGGTAACGGGGGCACAGTGCCTCAATAAATTGTCTAGTTCCCTGTGAACTAACGGCGGATACCGGACGCACGTCTAACACCAACATAGTTGTCAAGGCCTCAGTTATCCGCTTTGCAGCAGGATGACTGCTGTGATATTTCATCTTCCTCGCAAAGGACTGTTGGACAGTCAATTGCTTACTGGAAGTAGTACAAGTGGGCTTACGACTTCCCCTCTGGGATGACCATCGACTCCCAGCAGCAACAACAGCAGCGCCAGCAGCAGTAGGCGTTACACGCAAGGATGCATCGGAGGAATCCCAGGCAGGAGAGGACTCGTCAGAATTGCCAGTGACATGGCCTGCAGGACTATTGGCATTCCTGGGGAAGGAGGAAATTGACACTGAGGGAGTTGGTGGGGTGGTTTGCGTGAGCTTGGTTACAAGAGGAAGGGATTTACTGGTCAGTGGACTGCTTCCGCTGTCGGCCAAAGTTTTTGAACTTGTCACTGACTTATTATGAATGCGCTGCAGGTGACGTATAAGGGAGGATGTTCCGAGGTGGTTAACGTCCTTACCCCTACTTATTACAGCTTGACAAAGGGAACACACGGCTTGACAAATGTTGTCCGCATTTCTGGTGAAATACTTCCACACCGAAGAGCTGATTTTTTTGGTATTTTCACCAGGCATGTCAACGGCCATATTCCTCCCACGGACAACAGGTGTCTCCCCGGGTGCCTGACTTAAACAAACCACCTCACCATCAGAATCCTCCTGGTCAATTTCCTCCCCAGCGCCAGCAACACCCATATCCTCCTCATCCTGGTGTACTTCAACACTGACATCTTCAATCTGACTATCAGGAACTGGACTGCGGGTGCTCCTTCCAGCACTTGCAGGGGGCGTGCAAATGGTGGAAGGCGCATGCTCTTCACGTCCAGTGTTGGGAAGGTCAGGCATCGCAACCGACACAATTGGACTCTCCTTGTGGATTTGGGATTTCGAAGAACGCACAGTTCTTTGCGGTGCTACTGCTTTTGCCAGCTTGAGTCTTTTCATTTTTCTAGCGAGAGGCTGAGTGCCTCCATCCTCATGTGAAGCTGAACCACTAGCCATGAACATAGGCCAGGGCCTCAGCCGTTCCTTGCCACTCCGTGTGGTAAATGGCATATTGGCAAGTTTACGCTTCTCCTCCGACAATTTTATTTTAGGTTTTGGAGTCCTTTTTTTACTGATATTTGGTGTTTTGGATTTGACATGCTCTGTACTATGCCATTGGGCATCGGCCTTGGCAGACGACGTTGCTGGCATTTCATCGTCTCGGCCATGACTAGTGGCAGCAGCTTCAGCACGAGGTGGAAGTGGATCTTGATCTTTCCCTAATTTTGGAACCTCAACATTTTTGTTCTCCATATTTTAATAGGCACAACTAAAAGGCACCTCAGGTAAACAATGGAGATGGATGGATACTAGTATACAATTATGGATGGACTGCTGAGTGCCGACACAGAGGTAGCTACAGCCGTGGACTACCGTACTGTGTCTGCTGCTAATATAGACTGGTTGATAATGAGATGTAGTATGTATAAAGAAGAAAGAAAAAAAAACACGGGTAGGTGGTATACAATTATGGACGGACTGCCGAGTGCCGACACAGAGGTAGCTACAGCCGTGGACTACCGTACTGTACTGTGTCTGCTGCTAATATAGACTGGATGATAATGAGATGTAGTATGTATAAAGAAGAAAGAAAAAAAAAACCACGGGTAGGTGGTATACAATTATGGATGGACTGCCGAGTGCCGACACAGAGGTAGCTACAGCCGTGGACTACCGTACTGTACTGTGTCTGCTGCTAATATAGACTGGATGATAATGAGATGTAGTATGTATAAAGAAGAAAGAAAAAAAAACCACGGGTAGGTGGTATACAATTATGGATGGACTGCCGAGTGCCGACACAGAGGTAGCTACAGCCGTGGACTACCGTACTGTGTCTGCTGCTAATATAGACTGGTTGATAATGAGATGTAGTATGTATAAAGAAGAAAGAAAAAAAAAACCACGGGTAGGTGGTATACAATTATGGACGGACTGCCGAGTGCCGACACAGAGGTAGCTACAGCCGTGGACTACCGTACTGTACTGTGTCTGCTGCTAATATAGACTGGATGATAATGAGATGTAGTATGTATAAAGAAGAAAGAAAAAAAAAAACACGGGTAGGTGGTATACAATTATGGATGGACTGCCGAGTACCGACACAGAGGTAGCTACAGCCGTGGACTACCGTACTGTACTGTGTCTGCTGCTAATATAGACTGGATGATAATGAGATGTAGTATGTATAAAGAAGAAAGAAAAAAAAACCACGGGTAGGTGGTATACAATTATGGATGGACTGCCGAGTGCCGACAAAGAGGTAGCTACAGCCGTGGACTACCGTACTGTGTCTGCTGCTAATATAGACTGGTTGATAATGAGATGTAGTATGTATAAAGAAGAAAGAAAAAAAAAACCACGGGTAGGTGGTATACAATTATGGACGGACTGCCGAGTGCCGACACAGAGGTAGCTACAGCCGTGGACTACCGTACTGTACTGTGTCTGCTGCTAATATAGACTGGATGATAATGAGATGTAGTATGTATAAAGAAGAAAGAAAAAAAAAACCACGGGTAGGTGGTATACAATTATGGATGGACTGCCGAGTGCCGACACAGAGGTAGCTACAGCCGTGAACTACCGTACTGTGTCTGCTGCGACTGGATGATAAATAATGATATAAAAAATATATATATATCACTACTGCAGCCGGACAGGTATATATTATATAATGACGGACCTGCTGGACACTGTCTGTCAGCAGAATGAGTTTTTTATTTTATAGAATAAAAAAACACCACACAAGTCACACGACGTGTGTTTAACTTTTACAGGCAGACATTCACAATACAATATAGTATACTATATACTGGTGGTCAGGTCACACTGGCAGTGGCACTCCTGCAGAAAAAAAGTGTGCACTGTTTAATTTTAATATGTACTCCTGGCTCCTGCTATAACCTAACTGCTCCCCAGTCTCCCCCACAATTAAGCTGTGTGAGCACAGTCAGATATTATACATAGATGATGCAGCAGCACACTGGGCTGAGCACAGATATGGTATGTGACTGAGTCACTGTGTATCGTTTTTTCAGGCAGAGAACGGATTATATTAAATAATATAAGACTGCACTGGTGGTCACTGGTCAGTCACTAATATAACTAACTAATACTATCAGCAAAATTCTGCACTCTCTGTCTGAGTACTCCTCCTAAGCTCCAGTAAATGAAGTGTCACTGTCTCACTCTCACTCTCCTAAGTATCTATTTCTTCTCTAAACGGAGAGGACGCCAGCCACGTCCTCTCACTATCAATCTCAATGCACGTGTAAAATGGCGGCGACGCGCGGCTCCATATATAGAATCCGAGTCTCGCGATAGAATCCGAGCCTCGCGAGAATCCGACAGCGTCATGATGACGTTCGGGCGCGCTCGGGTTAACCGAGCAAGGCGGGAAGATCCGAGTCGCTCGGATCCGTGTAAAAAAAGCTGAAGTTCGGGCGGGTTCGGATTCCGAGGAACCGAACCCGCTCATCTCTAGTAAGCACCTCTGCGCAGAAGCAGACAGTCACGTGCTGCAGTTTTCTCAGCACACAGCCAGAACTTTGTAGTGCAGTAAGGAACAATACTGTCTTAGTTACACAGACAGCTTAAAGGATTCAGGACTCAATATCACAGGGGCCTGCAGCTGATGTACTGCTCTCAGTCAGACAGTGTACATGTAACAATTGAGTACAGTAACCTTTTTGGAGTACAGGTCAGTAGCCCTGTTTCACCAACTACTCATCGCAAGCCCTTGCAGAGATAGAGAGACTGCTCATAACAGGGACAGAGACACCTTAGCTGCCTATATTGCGTTTAAGGATGAGACAGGATCAAGTGGCACAGTTGTAAACCTAGTTATTGCCTGACACAGCCATGTGGATATCGCAGAGAGCCTCCTTTAAGAAAATAGCACTTACAGTACAATCAGTTAATATTACATCCAGACTAGCAAGACAGACTCACTGGGGTATATTTACTAACATTCGTAATTCTCCCGATTTGGTGGGAGAATAATCACGAATGACATCGAAAGTGTAAAACTACAACTTTTTGAATTTATTACGACTAATTTACTAAGCTGCCGTATTCTGCATTTTCGGGTTTTCCGATGTCGATGTCATTCGTTTTTTTAGGCAGTGTTTTACGTGAGTGACTTGTAAAACACTGCCGACTTTAATACAATGAATCTCGGCCGGATCTGAGAGATGCGTGCTGGGCTTCATTGTGCACTTTGTTTAAAAAAAAAAAAAGTTTAAATGTTAAAAAAAAATTGCGTGGGGTCCCCCCTCCTAAGGCAAACCAGCCTCGGGCTCTTTGAGCCGATCCTGGTTGCAGAAATATGGGAAAAAAATGGACAGGGGTTCCCCCATATTGCAGCAACCAGCATCGGGCTCTGCGCCTGGTCCTGGTTCCAAAAATACGGGGGACAAAAAGCGTAGGGGTCCCCCGTATTTTTAAAACCAGCACCAGGCTCCACTAGCTGGACAGATAATGCCACAGCCGGGGGTCACTTTTATACCGTGCCCTGCGGCCGTGGCATCAAATATCCAACTAGTCACCCCTGGCCGGGGTACCCTGGGGGAGTGGGGACCCCTTCAATCAAGGGGACCCCCCCCCAGCCACCCAAGGGCCAGGGGTGAAGCCCGAGGCTGTCCCCACCATCCAATGGGCTGCGGATGGGGGGCTGATAGCCTTTTTGTAAAAGTGCAAGATATTGTTTTTAGTAGCAGTACTACAAGGCCCAGCAAGCCTCCCCCACATGCTGGTACTTGGAGAACCACAAGTACCAGCATGCGGCGGAAAAACGGGCCCGCTGGTACCTGTAGTACTACTACTAAAAAAATACCCAAAAAAAGACAATACACACACACCTTGAAAGTAAAGTTTTATTACATCCATCCACACAAACATACATACATACTTACCTTATGTTCACACGAGGGTCGGTCCTCTTCTCCAGTAGAATCCATGGGGTACCTGTTGAATAAATTATACTCACCAGATCCAGGGTACCAGGCTCCTCGGATAATCCTTTTGTAATCCACGTACTTGATTAAAAAAATAAAACGGATACCCGAGCCACGCACTGAAAGGGGACCCATGTTTTCACATGGGTCCCCTTTCCCCGAATGCCAGAAACCCACTCTGACTGATGTCTAAGTGGGTTTCTTCAGCCAATCAGGGAGCGCCACGTTGTAGCACCCTCCTGATCGGCTGTGTGCTCCTGTACTGTCTGACAGGCGGCACACGGCAGTGTTACAATGTAGCGCCTATGCGCTCCATTGTAACCAATGGTGGGAACTTTCTGCTCAGCGGTTGACCGAAAGTGACCTCACCGCTGACCACAAAGTTCCCACCATTGGTTACAATGGAGCGCATAGGCGCTACATTGTAACACTGCCGTGTGCCGCCTGTCAGACAGTACAGGAGCACACAGCCGATCAGGAGGGTGCTACAACGTGGCGCTCCCTGATTGGCTGAAGAAACCCACTTAGACATCAGTCAGAGTGGGTTTCTGGCATTCGGGGAAAGGGGACCCATGTGAAAACATGGGTCCCCTTTCAGTGCGTGGCTCGGGTATCCGTTTTATTTTTTTAATCAAGTACGTGGATTACAAAAGGATTATCCGAGGAGCCTGGTACCCTGGATCTGGTGAGTATAATTTATTCAACAGGTACCCCATGGATTCTACTGGAGAAGAGGACCGACCCTCGTGTGAACATAAGGTAAGTATGTATGTATGTTTGTGTGGATGGATGTAATAAAACTTTACTTTCAAGGTGTGTGTGTATTGTCTTTTTTTGGGTATTTTTTAGTAGTAGTACTACAGGTACCAGCGGGCCCGTTTTTCCGCCGCATGCTGGTACTTGTGGTTCTCCAAGTACCAGCATGCGGGGGAGGCTTGCTGGGCCTTGTAGTACTGCTACTAAAAACAATATCAATCACTTTTACAAAAAGGCTATCAGCCCCCCATCCGCAGCCAATTGGATGGGGGGGACAGCCTCGGGCTTCACCCCTGGCCCTTGGGTGGCTGGGGGGGGGAACCCCTTGATTGAAGGGGTCCCCACTCCCCCAGGGTACCCCGGCCAGGGGTGACTAGTTGGATATTTGATGCCACGGCCGCAGGGCACTGTATAAAAGTGACCCCCGGCTGTGGCATTATCTGTCCAGCTAGTGGAGCCTGGTGCTGGTTTTAAAAATACGGGGGACCCCTACGCTTTTTGTCCCCCGTATTTTTGGAACCAGGACCAGGCGCAGAGCCCGATGCTGGTTGCTTAAATATAGTGGAACCCCTGTCATTTTTCCCCCCATATTTCTGCAACCAGGATCGGCTCAAAGAGCCCGAGGCTGGTTATGCTTAGGAGGGGGGACCCCACGCAATTTTTTTTCAAAAAATTAACACTTTCCCACCCCTTCACACTGATATACATGCACGGATCTCATGGATCCGTGCATGCCTATCCAATCACGGCTCAAAAAAGCAGGTCTGTTTTTTTTAGCACTTTTTTACGAGTTGTATTTTTTCACGGCAGTGTTTATTTTTTTTTTGCTTTGCACTTCTTAGTAAATGACCGAGATTCATATCTAAACAGCCGCGTTTTGACCGATGGTGTATTCATTCGTATTTTTATTCTTGGACTTGCAAAAAAATACGAATGGCCTCATCACTGCCGTGATTTCTGCTTAGTAAATTCCCGAGATGACACTTTGAAGAAAAAACGGCATCTCGGTCAAAATCGGGACCTTAGTAAATATACCCCACAGTTGCCTAAAAATAGTGTGCTGCACCATATTAGAAGTTACAAAACTGCCTGGTTGGACAGAACCAGCTACACTTCATTTGTTGTAATCCATCCATTGCTACCTTCATCCAAGACTTGTATTAACTATTCTCAGGATATAACTTTCCTAGAAAGGTGCACTATACTCAATGTAGCTAGCTACAAAACTAAAGGTTTTTACGGGGCCCCAATTATAAGAGTATCTTCAAGTGATTGCTTAAAACTTTATATTAGTGTGTAAGGATTGTCAAATGTGGATATTGTTTCTTGTGCTTTATTGTTCTTTGCATGAAAATGGTATGTGACTAGCATATACATTGAGGTTAATCTAAATTGCCAGTATATGAGATAATCTCAAATTTCTACAGCTGAGAAAAACTTATAGCAGTGTTTCAGTAGAATAAAAATTCATATAGAGAAATTGTGTAATTAATGTCTGTGTGCAATATACCCTGAACTATATTGTGAGTTGCTGGTGAAACTTATGCCTGTTAGAAGCTACAGACACTAGGTCCAGGTAAGGAACACCAGAAAAGATAAAGTAACACATTAAACCAGAGGGTTAGACTTACTAATACTTACCTGTAAATTGTTGACTTCAGTGAAACCTACTTTACGGTGTCACATTTATGATCCAGGTTACATGGTATGATTGGTGTGGGCTGGTATGAATCTTGCCCTTGGATTTCTAAATCCTGCCTTGTATTGTCCATCTCCTCTGGGCACAGTTCTCTAACTGAGGTCTGGAGGAGGGGCATAGAGGGAGGAGCCAGTGCACACCCATAGTCAAAGTTCTTTTTAGGTGCCCTATCTCCTGCGGAGCCCGTCTATACCCCATGGTCCTTATGGAGTCCCCAGCATCCTCTACGGACTAGGAGAAATAGATTTACCGGTAGGTTTAAAATCTTATTATTACCCTGTCACTTGGGTGCTGACAGCAGCAGATTCGTGGGGCCATGGTTACTCTCTCCCCCATCAAACAGTGCAGCTGTGGTGCGATGTTAAATAGCAGAGGGAGCCTGGCAGCCAGCCTCTAAATTTAAACAGTGCAGGAGCTAGGACCCAGCTACTGCTTTTCATGAAATCAGCAGCACAGGAGATTGGACCAATCGGAGACTGTTCTCTCCGAAGGTCATTCCAGAGCGGGGAAACAGCATGGCTTCTTCAGCAGGAGGAGCTGTTGCATCACCAGGTGCTTAGATGAGTAAATAAAATTTTCTCAGGAGCTGCGTGATGAGGTCAGCCTCACTAGTAAATAGAATATGTCAAAACACTGGTTTCTAGCGCCCTCTCTCTCTTATCCTGGTCTTTCACTCTCTCTCTCAGACCCTGGTCTGTCACTCTCCCAACGCCTTGGCTGTGTTTGTCTCTGCCCCTGGTTTTTCCCTTTCTCTCTCCCAGACCCTGGTCTGTGTCTGTCTCTGCCCCTGGTCAGCCTCTCCCTCTTTCTCTGCCTTTGGTCTCCCTCTCTTTCTCTGCCCTTGGTCTCCCTCCCTCTCTCTTTCTCTCTGCCCCTGGTCTCTCTCTCTGCCTCTGGTCTCTCCCTGCCCATGGTCTCTCTCTCTCTCTCTGCCCCCTGGTCTCTCTCTCTGCCCCTGTAGCCCCACTGCTGTCTCTGCAGACACAAGACACCCTGGTTGCGGTGACTGGTGAGTCCCTCATGGGTCATGGCACTATCACCACACTGCAATTCTACTGTAATTATTGAAGGGCGAGAAATATCAGAGTACCAGGCCCCAAGGCTGGCCCTGGTAATAACACATCAGCGAGTATATTAAACAAGTGTTACAAGTTCTAACAAGCAAATCTGACAACATAACAAGAAAGCAAGGAGTTGGGGGCTATGACACATGCATCCCCAAAGAATGAGTTACCATAATCACAAGGGCTGACCAAGCAGCTACGCCTCTAGGCACTGTGCTTGGGTGTCTGTCATATAGAGACGTGTCGCAAGACCAGGCCCCCGTGACTCGTGGCACGCCCCCTCTTAAGTCATGACCATGCACACTAGTATGCCTGGGCTACTTTACAGTTCCAGTCTATTCCTGGTGGTAATTATGTTACATTGTAAGATTTTCAGAAATGCACTTATACTTTTAAAATGCAATATTGTTTTCATTACTAAATACTCAAATTAAATATTTTTCAAAAGGGGTAGTTTCAACTTTTTTAAATGCTGTTTTTATTTTACTTCATTTTAAATATCATAGTCATTCCTTCCTAAGTTGTAGCCATGAAGAGAAAGTTGCGTAGTCAAGGAAATGACTCTTCTGGTTAGAAAACTAGATTTCTTACTATACAGCTGATACCTCGTTATTTTACTAGTAGCATCAGAGGACATCCGCAGACCCAATTTGTGTGTCCCTTTCCAGCCACTTATTCTGCATTATGAAATTGATATTCGTATTTAAGTAAAATGTAATATCCATAAAATTCTTAAATGGTGTTTTTTTCCTCTGGATTTCCAGACATTTTGAAGTTCTTACACCTGATGTCTTTGACCTACCAATGATTATGACATTACATGATAAGTCTTAAGTGTGCTACCGGTAGTTAAATTGGCCTTTCGCTGCATGTAGAATAAAAGCACTGCTATCATTAAGAGAGAGAAAGGGCACTTTAAGCAAAAGGCACATAATTAGTTTAAAACTTCACTTCCATTTGTCATATGAAATGTTCTAATGGTATCACTGCTACAAAAGATTGTATCATTTGAAGGATGACAATGTGCTAGAAAATGTTTTAATATGTTCATTTGTAGACATTACTTGTAGTTTATGCAAATCTTAAATTCTTCCATCCATGCAAATAATTGGATGAGTGGTATAGAGCTCATTGCGCCTAATTTTGTGGATAAAAATGGTAAAGATGTTGCCACTGCTTAGCAGAACAGGCTGAGATATCCCAGGAAGCATGCATCAAAATGAAACATTTACACAGTGCAAACATATCTTACATCGCTTTTGGGGCAGCAAAAGTACAAGTTGCATAATGTGACTTTCTTTCATCTGACACTAATATCCTGAATAAAGGGCTAATACAACCTCAGACATAAGCTCTGCTTTTGTAAGAATTAACATAATACAATCTATATGTTTCTAGCCTGGCGCTTATTACTTCATGTCATTTTCTTATAGCTGTGCTGTTTCACAGTTGTTTCTAGTACAGTCATGAAAGGAATGTTATTATGATTCATTTTCATTTTGTTATTGGGAGACTGGTTACTTTGTGTTCCTGGTGCACAGAATTGAGGAAACATGCAAATGAGTTCCACGGTCTGCTTTTCTGTATAATCTCATTAAACATTTAAATGATAAGCTTCATAAACTAGAGAAGGAGTCATGGAGAGGTGAGAAAATGTATGCATGGTGCAAAAGTGTGACCATCACATAAAGACATTGGGCCTGATTCAGAGTTGTACACTATGGGGGTCATTCCGAGTTGATCGTAGCTGTGCTAAATTTAGCACAGCTACGATCATGTTCCCAGACATGCGGGGGGAAGCCCAGCACAGGGCTAGCCCGCCCCGCATGTCAGTCCCCCCCCCCCCCCGCACAAGTACAAAAGCAGCACACAGTGGCGATGCTTTTGTACTTGTTGAGTAACCAGTACAGCTCCTGCGGCTGACCGGGAGTTGCTCGTCGGTGCCCCTGGTCGCAGCCGCTGCATGTGACGTCACGCAGCCGCTGTGGCCTGCCCCCCGCATGGACTGGCCATTCCTGCGTTGGGCCAGACCACGCCCCCAAAACACCCGCCGTGCCACCCCCTCCCGCCCAGTGACTGCCTCTGCCTGTCAATCAGGCAGAGGCGATCGCTAGGGAACGATGGCCTTCAGCTTGCAATGAGGATTTCATTGCATAGTGATTCATAGGAAGTAACCATTTAGGGGAGGCAATGGGGAGTTGTTACAAAAATGCAGGCATGCCCATATGCAAACAAAAGGGGGGTTTCTGGTTGCACGGAACCCCCCATTCACTTGGCACATAGCTTATGACAACAATAGCAATGGTATATAATATGATTAGTAGAGCTACCACCACATCATGCAGTGTAAGGGACAGAGCAGAGCTGCTGCACATGCCCAGTGGGGATCTAGTTAGGAGACCGCCAGTCACAATATCAACGGCTATATCCTGTTCCCTCTAAATCCTGACATTTGGCACGACACCCATAGAGTGGGAATAGAACCTGTGGCGAGTGCTGCTCGCCACCAAGCCCGCAAGGGTCACCCATTCCCAACCCCCCACGTGGTAGCAGCTTCTTCTACCAAGTTTGCGGTGCGTGTGGATATGAGTCCTCAGTCAGTGCTCTGGAGCAGAGAATAGCTACCAGGAAAAATGAGACAGGAGCCCTACCATGAGGTGGGAGAATGTTTGCTTAGAAAGTGCAGTACTGGTTCTATTATGTTTGTGTATTTATTTATTATGGTATGTTTAGCCTTTTCCTGACAACTTATTTATATTATTTAAATATGTTTGTTACAGCCTATATTATAGACCATCTATAGTGTTAAATATTAATACTGTATTCCATACAGTATTCAGTGTATAAAAAGATCAATGTTTACATTAATGTCCAGGGTTGTTACAGGTTCTGCTATTGCTTTCCCAGACTCCCGCACTTGCTCCAATGTTCCGCAGAGTGGGAGATTGTGGACTGACATTTGGAAACCCCCCTCTAGAAATCCTATGTTTGCCACTGATGTCATGGCTGTTTTTGAGGTGTGTATGCTGTCAGCTGCGAGCTCGGACGTACAAAAACATGGCACCTGTGTGGCTACTGCTCTGTCCATTCTGCATAGCCATAGGCAGAGCCAGATCAAGGTCTTCATGGACCTAGAGCTGAAATTTCTGAAGGGCCTATTATGTTCCACTGCAGGGAGTGTGACCAGCACGGGGGGCTACTGGTATGAAGGTTTGATCAGTGCTGCATATATATTTTATACATGTGTGCATGCGTGTATGTATGCATTTGTTTGAAAAATAGAAAACTCTCACCACTTGCATGCCCAATTATCGCCAACAAATTATTAAAACATACACAGCAAATAGAAAACTTCCAAAACTGAAAATCACGTAAAACAAATGTGAACACACTCCCTTCATCAAAAAGGGTGGCCATCTTCCTCAATAATCCAAGCTCAAAATCTAGAAACAACAAAGAGGACAATGTACCAAATAGTGCAGTATGTAACTGAAAATGTGTGTACATCCTTACATACTAGTCCTCTAAAAATATATATATGTATCAAGGCACCCGTTAAAATTTGGAATTTTTTCACATTTATTGCGTTGGTGATTTATGACCATCATTGGTGGAAATAACTTTTAAGATGGAAGCTGCTGACGTCGATAGAGTGGAGGCCAGTCCATTCATGGATATGTCATCTCAGACTGGTGACACATTGAGCTTTAATAAAGCACAAGCTGACCGTATCTTATTTGCTGAAGATTGTGTGCCGGAGGCATTGGATGATACAGTTGACGATGTATTTAAACAGCTATTACGTTTGAAAAAACGTGAAACCGACTATCTATTACACGGCTCAACACTCTCAGATTACTTTAGACAAAAGTTGATCCCGCGGGGCTTCCGTGTCCGCAACACCCTGACAATAGGGAGGACTAACCCCGAATTCTGCCGACGGTGGATCTCTATACTGAATAAGTGCAGTTTCGACTTGATGCTTCTTGTCATAGAAGAATCAGGACGAGAATTACAAGTTGCCAAGTCTAAAATTGAGGTTCTGAATACCACCCATGCAGGAATCATGTCTGACCCTAACCATGCAGCAACCTGGGCCAAATTGACACAACAAATAGAAAATTACAGCAAAGAATTACTTAAATTTAAAAAATCAAAACTACAAGTTGTTCAAAATGATTACGAAGACTACCAGGTCTATAGATGGCTAACGGGTACAGATTCCGCTCAATCCAACTACAGACACGTACTACGTATCGGCAGCGTAGGGGTCGTCCGGATAAAGGACATCATTCATCAAATAGTGACAGCGACTTTGTGGTCGCCGATTCAGATGATGCTCTTTCTGCAAAACGTCCCCCTTTAGGGGCTACCACCAGGGCCAGGGCAGAGGCTGGTCCAAGCCCACGAGGCGTGGCGGACATAACCAAAGGATCAGCAAAAGGGAACAAGTCCAAGAAAACGTGATTTTTAATTTGTCCTCGAGGCAATTAACATCTACGGAAGAAGCTGTACTCAATAGAGGACTGTCTTTCATTCCAACGAATCATCATGACCCTTTTGAGTGGCAGGCCGATATACATCAGATGAATAGAAAGTTACGTTTAAGAGAATTTTTTCAACATACAAGTAGTCAACCATCATCGGATCCAGCGAATCACATAATGCGGAAGTACCATATCTCAACATTCGATCCCGTCTCCAACAATGCATCATTGAAGACGTTTGGGTGGTTGATGGACGATTCAGTCAACAGATTTTTAGCCACTCCAAAACCGATTTACAACAACCTATCACGTGAAGAGTATAAAGCTTTGAAAGATCTGAGTCAAGATGCGTTCATCATTATCCGCTCGGCGGACAAGGGTGGGGGCATAGTGTTGCAAGATAGATCACAGTATGTCCAAGAAATTATGGGACAACTTGCTTGCACAGATACCTATATGATATTAGAAAGAGATCCGACGGTAGATTTCCAAAAGGAACTTAATATGATTTTAGACCAGGCGGTTTTGGACAAATTGCTTGATCTGAGGCTGAAGGAGGCCCTCATTCCTAAGAATCCCCTCATTCCTTGTCTATATACACTGCCAAAGGTCCACAAGAGCTTAGTGAACCCCCCGGGTCGACCGATTGTGTCGGCTAGAGGATCTCTGTACCAGCCGACAGCGGAATTCCTGGACTCTCTTCTCCAACCTCACGTGACCACACGACATACATATCTTAAGGACACGACAACATTTCTCAGAAAGATGAAGGAGTTTGATGGACTGCCAGCGGACACGTTACTTTGCACCATGGACGTCTCTTCCCTATACACGTCCATCCCACATGGAGAGGGATTATATGCCATGGACAGATTTATTAGTAACCTAGATGTTGAATTTGGTTTGGATAAGACATTATTTCTGAAATTATTAGAATTGGTTCTTACTAAAAATGATTTTTTGTTTAACGGTAGGTTTTATTTACAGAGAGCTGGTTGTGCCATGGGCAGCAGTGTGGCACCAGCATATGCTAATGTATTTATGTTTGATCAGGAACAAAAATTATTTTTTGACAATGCTATATACAGTGATAACATTAGATGGTTCACTAGGTATATAGATGATTTATTTATGCTATGGCAGGGGAGTTATGTTTCTTTTCTTGAAATGATGCAGAATATTAACCAGACACCGGGTCCCATCAAGTTCACTTTTGTTTGCAGACCCGATAAGATTGATTACTTGGATGTCACAGTCCATTTGACTGATGGCAAATTGAGTTCTACAGTGTTTTACAAAAACACTGATCGCAATTCATTGCTTGATGCTAGCAGCCACCATCCAGTAGCGTTGAAGAAGGGTCTTCCCTATTCGCAAATGCTATGGGTGGCTCGCATTACCAGCAATCCTGAACAGTTAGGTGATGCATTGGAAACCGTGGTCAATAAGTTTAGAAACCGTGGTTATAACATTAGGGATTTGCAATTAGCTAAAAATTGTGTGATGAGCCAAGATCGAGAAATTACACTCCAAGAAACATCTGATAAGAAGCAGGATCAAAATAAGTTCATTTGGTCCACTAGATATTCCACTGCCAGTCCCATTATACCCCGTGCAAGTAAAGCACTATGGCCTATAATTAAAACCGATAAAACCTTACCGGGTTTCCAAAACACTCAAATCATGACGAGCTACAAAAGAGGTCACAATTTGCGTGACTTGTTAGTTAAAACCGACATTACTGATTACTCCCCTAAACCAGGCATTTTTGGTTCAGTCAAGAAATCAGGCTGTTACAAATGCCCTTCTTGCATTACATGTTCATCTTTGATTACAGGATCATTTTTTATACATCCAGTAACCAAGCATAAATTCAACATTAGGCATGTTTTAAATTGTACGACCAGATTCATCATTTATTATATAATTTGTCCATGCAAATTATTATATGTGGGTCTTACTACCCGCACTTTGCGCGAACGCATGGCTTTGCACCGCTCCAACATCAGTCAGGCATTAGCAGGGAATGCCAATGAACAACCGGTATCCAGGCATTGTTGTGCCAAGGCCCATACATTGTCTGAACTCCGTTATCAAATAATTGATCATATCCCAGAGTTAATTGGGAATGGTGTTGCGCTCAATCCGGATGATTGGTCTGTTTATTCAATTAGTTGGTTAATAAGATATGAGCCCTTGATTTTATCAAGTATGGATGAAGATGTGATGAATAAATAAATAAATAAATAAATAATTGGATTGATGAATGGTTAATTATGGTTAATTGGATATAAACCCTTAAATTCAGTAAATATTGGTGCGTATGTGATGAAATAATCAATGCATATTGAGATGAATGAGAAACGAATAATAAATGAAGTAAAATAAAATAAAATAAAAAAATAAAATAAAAAATATATATAATAAATGACGTATCAATTGGGTGCTTGGTGGTCCTATGTTCCAGATTTAAATGTAATTGAAATCAATGATAATCATATAGATTCGGTATTAATGTACACTTTATTGTAATTAACTAAATATTGTGAATAACTAAATATTGTGAAGATGAGTGCTGGATGGCACTGATAAGAAATGTCACTCTTGGTCAGCAAATTGGTTCAAACTAGCGGCGTCCCGCATGCAAATAATCCTGTCTCTGTTAGAGTGCACTCAAATTATTTACAGTCTCTCATATAGCGCTTATTCTGTATGTGTCACACTTTGAATCTTCACGGTGTGGGCATACGGCAATTACACATGGGGGGTGTGATAGGGAGGCTCTGGACTGGTCTTACAGGCCGGCCTCAGCTTCCCGTGGTGCGCCTTGGATCAGACACCCCCCTCTCGCCTGGGGTGGAGTAAGGAGTAAAGACATACATACTTTCAAGTTCTGCAGAACTGTTTTTGCATACCAGATACATCGAGCTTCACATCTAACAAGACCCGGTCACGTGATCGGGAGAAACCCGGAAGCGGACCAGGTTGCTGAGCAACAGAAGACAGATAAGCCGGTGACGGGACCTGGTGAAGCGAGTCTCTGTTGCGGCGAGGGTCACTCAATAGGCGGCTCCGGAGAGCGTTCTCTGAGTTTCTCCCTCGCCCCAGACGAGATTACCGGTGCGGCGCCTCGGCTCTCAGGGGGTGTCTGATCCAAGGCGCACCACGGGAAGCTGAGGCCCAGCCTGTAAGACCAGTCCAGAGCCTCCCTATCATACCCCCCATGTGTAATTGCCGTATGCCCACACCGTGAAGATTCAATGTGTGACACATACAGAATAAGCGCCATATGAGAGACTGTAAATAATTTGAGTGCACTCTAACAGAGACAGGATTATTTGCATGCGGGACGCCGCTAGTTTGAACCAATTTGCTGACCAAGAGTGACATTTCTTATCAGTGCCATCCAGCACTCATCTTCACAATATTTAGTTATTCACAATATTTAGTTAATTACAATAAAGTGTACATTAATACCGAATCTATATGATTATCATTGATTTCAATTACATTTAAATCTGGAACATAGGACCACCAAGCACCCAATTGATACGTCATTTATTATATATATTTTTTATTTTATTTTTTTATTTTATTTTATTTTACTTCATTTATTATTCGTTTCTCATTCATCTCAATATGCATTGATTATTTCATCACATACGCACCAATATTTACTGAATTTAAGGGTTTATATCCAATTAACCATAATTAACCATTCATCAATCCAATTATTTATTTATTTATTTATTTATTTATTCATCACATCTTCATCCATACTTGATAAAATCAAGGGCTCATATCTTATTAACCAACTAATTGAATAAACAGACCAATCATCCGGATTGAGCGCAACACCATTCCCAATTATCTCTATAGTTCCATCAGGCCAGTCACCTGAAGGTGTAGCAGCTCGTCTACACAAATAGATCCCAGTGCGCAGGTTATCACATTTCTACTATATCCCAGAGTTACCAAGAGGTGGTGATAGGGTCCTGGTATTACATAGACTAGAGGCTAAGTGGATCATTAAGTTGAACACGTTGCAACCTTCAGGATTAAATGAGAAAATTAATTGGAATTATCTACAATATAGATAATTCCAGTTAGGTGGCCGTATAATCCATCAATTAATTAGGTGAGGCTGTTTGGATCACTCGGCAGTATGTGGTAGTCATTGGTATGATCCACATATCCGTTATTGGTAGTTTATTGACATTACTTTTATAGATACCATGATATACTGTCCTCCACTAGTGTAGGCTAGCTAGCACCATGGATTACTGTTATTTTATTATAATATGAGGCTTTGTGATGTGGTGTTTGATGCACAGGTTGTAGGTCACATTTCAATGTGTCTCATCCTGTGTACCAGCACTACACACTAATTTCTTAAATGTTTGAGTTTTGTATTTCCACCTCTTTGTTGTTGTTTTTTCACCGATTGCTTTATATGTTTATATATTTATAGCTTCCCCTACTAGGCAGAACGGCCGGGGACAGCGCCAGCAGCTCCGTGCATCGGGTTGCTGTGGTTACCGCCGCCTCCCGATGATGTCATCACCCAGGCGTCCCATCCTGACCGGAAGCTCCACGCTGCCCCGAGATCGAGGATGCCGGCATGGGGACGCTATATAGGTAAGGTTTATGTTATATGTGTGTTTGTTTATTCGTCTGTTAGGAGCACCAGCACGACCTGAGGAAGGGTCCTGTGTGGCCCGAAATGCTGCATCGTATGTAACATGCTAGTGCCGTGATGTTATGCTTTATTCTGCACCACTGATACCTGTGGACGTTCCTAGCCCGGACCGGGAGTGATGCAGGTTGTTGACTAAGTTGATACATTAAAATTCATTAACAATAAGTCCTGGAGTGCCGTGTCTGTCTTGAACATTTGCTTGTTCTGACTCCGCTATATATATAAATATATATATATATATATATATATAATATAATATATTATACAGGTTGAGTATCCCATATCCAAATATCCGAAATACGGAATATTCCGAAATACGGACTTTTTTGAGTGAGAGTGAGATAGTGAAACTTTTGTTTTTTGATGGCTCAATGTACACAAACTTTGTTTAATACACACAGTTATTAAAAACATTGTATTAAATGACCTTCAGGCTGTGTGTATAAGGTGTATATGAAATATAAATGAATTGTGTGAATGTAGACACACTTTGTTTAATGCACAAAGTTATAAAAAATATTGGCTAAAATTACCTTCAGGCTGTGTGTATAAGGTGTATATGTAACAAATGCATTCTGTGCTTAGATTTAGGTCCCATCGCCATGATATCTCATTATGGTATGCAATTATTCAAAGGGGGTCATTCCGAGTTGTTCGCTCGCAAGCGGATTTTAGCAGATTTGCTCATGCTAAGCCGCTGCCTACTGGGAGTGAATCTTAGCATCTTAAAATTGCGAACGATGTATTCGCAATATTGCGATTACACACCTCGTAGCAGTTTCTGAGTAGCTCCAGACTTACTCGGCATCTGCGATCATTTCAGTGCTTGTCGTTCCTGGTTTGACGTCACAAACACACCCAGCGTTCGCCCAGACACTCCTCCGTTTCTCCGGCCACTCCTGCGTTTTTTCCGGAAACGGTAGCGTTTTTTCCCACACGCCCATAAAACGTCCTGTTTCCGCCCAGTAACACCCATTTCCTGTCAATCACATTACGATCGCCAGAACGATGAAAAAGCCGTGAGTAAAATTCCTAACTGCATAGCAAATTTACTTGGCGCAGTCGCAGTGCGGACATTGCGCATGCGCATTAAGCGGAAAATCGCTGCGATGCGAAGATTTTTACAGAGCGAACAACTCGGAATGACCCCCATGATACGGAAAAATCCCATATCCAAAATACCTCTGGTCCCAAGCATTTTGGATAAGGGATACATATATATTGGTAGATGCTCAATTAGCTTAGTGATATCATTCAGGTGCTCGAAAGGGAGGGGTATTTCTAAGCAAGAAAAAAAGCCATTTGTTTCCCCCAGCACCCTGAATGATAACCGTAACCAGATTTAAATTCCACATAATAATAGAATTCAGAGATCTTCGTTACACATATTTGCGCAAATGTGTGAATAAGCCCCAAAGCCGCATCAAGGCGTCTCTGTATATTTGGGGTCCCTAGCGCTATATCTAGGTGCAGGGTGTGGCACCCCAAAACACCAGCATAAGCCAGAAAGCCCAGCGTAGCATACCAGTGAAAAAACTATAGTGTTAATAAATTAGTATTTAGGAAGCCGAAGCTATAGAGAAAGTGATAGAAAAATGAAATGCAATTAAAATAGAGAAATAGTGTTAAAAAATTAATAAGTGAAAAGTGTTAATAGAATGTAAGGGTATGTCACACTAAGGCCATCCAGCTCAGCCAGTCCAGAGGCACCACACCTCACACCTCTATTACCCCAATCTGGGTCTAAGATTAGCCAGCAAGGAGCCACATGATAATGGCTCCTTACTACAATATGTCTAAGCTAAGAGCTACCTACCTTGGAGCAACCCCATAATGCTCCATGTGGCATGTCAGGGCCTGCACCTCCTCCTAATGCAGGAACCTCTCTGCCTCTCACAACAAACATATATATTGGTAGATGCTCAATTAGCTTAGTGATATCATTCAGGTGCTCGAAAGGGAGGGGTATTTCTAAGCAAGAAAAAAAGCCATTTGTTTCCCCCAGCACCCTGAATGATAACCGTAACCAGATTTAAATTCCACATAATAATAGAATTCAGAGATCTTCGTTACACATATTTGCGCAAATGTGTGAATAAGCCCCAAAGCCGCATCAAGGCGTCTCTGTATATTTGGGGTCCCTAGCGCTATATCTAGGTGCAGGGTGTGGCACCCCAAAACACCAGCATAAGCCAGAAAGCCCAGCGTAGCATACCAGTGAAAAAACTATAGTGTTAATAAATTAGTATTTAGGAAGCCGAAGCTATAGAGAAAGTGATAGAAAAATCGTTCAGATTTAGTCAAATTGGGACGGATCATGTCGCCAGAGGTAGATAATGCGCCAACTTCTTGGTCAAGCATTCTAATAAAAGTTTTGATGCTTGAATTGTTGGAAAGAGGATCAAAAGATGACTTTTTCTTGAACTGACATAATTTGGGAGGTATTGTGGAGGGTGTAGAAACTGGTTTATCCAGAAAGAACTCTTTTAATTTCAATTTACGGTTTAATTGGTTCTTCTCAACCTGCCAGCGCAATGGATCGAATTGGTTACTGGGAACAAAGGAAAGTCCTTTGGACAGCACTTTCTTCTCACTGGCTGAAAGTTCATAGCTGGATAAGTTAAAAATCAGTTCTTCTTGTTTTTCACAGACTTGCTTCTTCCACGCCCGGCTACATTTGTATTGGCCGCCTCTCCTTGTGTGTCTATTTTGCGGGCATATTTCTTGCGTGTGGTCATCCCTAAAGGGATCTTCCTATCATCACGCTTACCACTGTGTGATTCATACTCGCTGTTAGTACTACTGTTTTCAGCCGAAGTTTCAGTGTCAATGGCTGAGCGGGGATATCTTCGTCCGCGAAAAAAGGGGCGTCTGTTACCTTCCGAGCTGGAGCCGGAGAGCCACCGGTACACTTGATGATTCTCGTAGTCATTCTCCACTTTAATAAACTTATCTTTTTTAAATTTGATCAGATCCCTTTTATATGTGGCAATCTGAGTGTTCAATTTAGAAAGCCAGTCACCCTCACTGTCCGAAATTAATGTCGGAAGATGTATGGTCTCAAATTTGGCAATTTTATCTTTAAGTGATTCAACCTCTTTGTTGGAGAATTCAATCACCAATAACATCAGATCAGATGAGCAGTGTTTGTGCTTCACTGTTCTTATTTGGTGTTTTTTATATGATAGGCTGGGGAGCCTTTATTGAGTTTTTATTTACCTTTTGCTGCATTCTAAACACCGTATGGTTAATGCTCTTTTATCAGTGCATCATTGATCATGGCTGAATCTACGAATATTGCCAATGAACAATTTAACCCTTTGTTAATTCCATTACAAGAGCAATTCAGCTACTCTGAAACCGAGACAGAAGAAATCTTACACAAAGAGCAGCTATTTGATCAACCTGAAGCACTATTATCTGATGGTATATTTAAGGAGTTATTGAAACTTAAGAAAAAGGAGGTTGATTTCAACTTACATTCTATCACACTCAGTGATTATTTACGGGCAAAGAAAATCCTGCGGGTTTTAGGGTGCGTAATTGCCCAACCATCGGCAGGTTTGACCCAGTGTTCTGCCGTAAGTGGGTATCTATTTTAAACAAATGCTCATCTGATCTGATGTTATTGGTGATTGAATTCTCCAACAAAGAGGTTGAATCACTTAAAGATAAAATTGCCAAATTTGAGACCATACATCTTCCAACATTAATTTCGGACAGTGAGTCTTTAGACGCTGCCATCGGTCACCCATGGAAACTTGCACGTGCCCTATGGCAGTTGCAGATTTCCCATCGGGCGGTGGTTGAGAGACAGTTACAAGGTTGACAGTCAATAGGTCAACAGGGTCAAAAGTTCAACAGTCAAAAGGTTGACAGGATCAAAGTGTCTACAGGGTCAAAAGGTCAACACATATGTTCAACATATGGTGAACACTATTTTGGTGTTTTTTCATGTTTTTACAACTTTTGCAGAATTTACTATCACAAACTATTACCTGTAGTGACCACCGAGTCCACAAGGAGACGCATTTCACAAATTTGGGTGAAATATGTTTCAAAACACAAACTCAATTTAAAAAAAAAAAATTTCAAGCAAAAGATGACTAGCCCTATACATACTTACCCTGTGCGACGATCCCTGCGATGCTGGAGCCGGCTTTGACGTCAGACATCCGCCCTCCGTTCTTCTGTGCACACCTGCGTTATACTCACCACTTCCCGAAAACGGCTCCAAATGGTCCACATCCGCCCTGGCACGCCTCCTTCCTGTCAATCTTTTTTGCGGTCGGCTCTGCGACCGCTTCCTGTGTAAGTGCGACGTAACCCAGTGACCCCTGTCACCAGGCAACGTTGCACACGTGCTCTGTGCCTGCCGCGCATACGCATTTTGCAGCGATAAACCGCTGCGTGCGAACGGGACGGAATGACCCCCAGTGTCTCACAATGGACAATTTTTACTCATCTACTCAAATCAATTTATTATTGGCCCATTGGAAAAGACATGCACAGTATGGGACCCTGAGGATGAACATGAACACCAAAGTGTCTTTTGCAATTGTATAAAATGTATAATTTTTTGTGTAACCTTCAATAATCAGTTTTAAAGTCTCCTTCAATCTCATCAAGCTTTAAAGTTGAAGCAACTTTCAAGGTGAAAATAGGTCTGGTATTGTAGAATATATCAAAATAAAAAATTTGCCCAAAACTATTGTACTTTTGTACATATTATTTTCATAGATGAGTTATCCGATGAATTAGACTGAACTGAATCTTGGCATGACCTCTAGCAAAATTTGGAGTTGAAAATTAGGCAAAATGTAGTTTCCCTGGAATTCCTGCAAATTTCAAATCATATAACTACCACTTTCTTCCTCTCAGCTGTAATTTGACACTAGGAAGGCTGTGTGGATGTCGCTGCTACAGCATGTACTGTATTATTTTTTGCTTACAAAATCAGTAACACAAAAAGTGGGAAAGAGTTAGTTAGGTTAAAGGCAGTATATTTGTACTAGGCTAGCTGCCATTGCACTCTTAAAAGCTTGTGGACATGTCTAGGTGAGAAATAGGTGAGTTGGAGATGCTGTAAACAAAAACAATTTGTACTTGAGTAGCAGCCATTATACTCTTGAAAGTCTGTGTAAAGGTTGCTGATAGGTGGTGGTACTCAGCAGTACACAATATGGGGGTGGGGCTATGATGATGCAATTCAGAACGAATCACATCATTGGGTTCTCTCGACCTGATGACACAAGTCTCACGCATCTCCCCCAGCCCCCAACCCACCCCCCTCTGCTCCGCCTACTTGTGCTCTATTGTGAGCAGCCGAGGGGGTGTGTGGAGTCTGGAGGGGGATGCAGGAGACTTGCCTACCTTTCTGGGGAGCTGAGAGAACCACCTGATATTCAGGAGCCTCCCGTCCATTCCAGGAGGGTAGGCAAGTATGGGTAAAAGTCATGTCATTACAGGTACATCAAAGACTGTAAAGCAGGATGGCCAGGGTTCAGGGAGAGCCAAATTACCTAACAGGACACAGCTTTTTATCTCTGTTTTACAGCTAAGGAAGCACCCAGTAGGGGTTAATCAAATCACAAAGTGTATTCAGCCTCACACAGGTATCTACAACAGATTAAAGACAAATCATACTTAATATGGTTTATGACTTTAAAGTATATTCCCACAATAGCAGTGTGTGTATAAATAATATGAAAAATAGCTGAGGTGGATTCACAGGTGGGGTACAATTTGCAAATCAATCATAGGTACCGTTTCAAAGATATGAATTATCTAGTCAGTCCCACCTCACAATGTGTCATATGTATAGTCATTGTGCAGATAAAATAGCAGAGAGTAATGTGGACACTCCATATTCTAGGTCATCATTTTGCAGGGGAAGTTATGCCCATTTTTTTAAGCAAAATTGTGTAAGACCTATAGAGCACTAGTGAGGGTCTTCCACCTATAGCAGCTTCACTTTGTTCCCTTAGTGTACGATTCACACACTGGTACTTAGGATGTCGCCAGGTCTTATACCTTTGGCAGTAGAGGCTTACACAATTGGCTGGATAGGAGGCTGGAGTAACATGAAACAAGTAATGGACTGAACCAGAACACAGGGGGCTAAGGTCAGGACTGGGTCAGGATTTTAGTGAATGCAGAGGGGGCACTCTGAGGTGAAATATGAGCACAGTGCAGTTGGTATATATCTTGCAGGCTGAACACTAGGTAAACACTGGGGTGGCAGACAAGAAGTTAACAAGCAAGGGCTAGACTTCTGACGTGCAGAGAATCTGGCAGATGGGCAGAGTATCCCCAGGACAGACACAAGGTGCAGAAACCTGATACACAGACCAGTAGCTTACACCACAGTATAACCTATAACTGTCTGGGAGGAGCTGGCCTGACTGCCTTATAACAGGAAGATCCAGCTATAATCAGCACAGCCAGCTAGAAAGGGACTCCTAATTACTGAATGCAGCTGGTTACCTAGCAATATAGTGACATATTATCAGCAAGATTGTGTGCTACAGTAGCACACAATCTTGCTGACGATGTGTCACAATATTGCTAGGCAACCAGGAATGCAGTAGCTAACCGGCATATATGTAGCCAAGCAATGAGTGGGGACTGTCGGCCCTTGCAGCTGGAAGACACGATGTCCTAGTTACTAGGCTACAACTGGGACTAGCGAGTAGTACAAGCCACATGGCAGCTTGTAACACTGAAAATTATGGATTTAAATGAAAAGTGATTTGAGCAATTCAGGGAGGATCCCAGACTTAATTAATTAACCAGCCAGGCGGTTAGCTGACATCATCCAAGATGGGATGCTCTGCTGATAAAAGGCAAGAGCACCTTTTGTCCTCTGTTCAGACTGGGAGATCAATGTCTGCATTTAAAGTTTGTAATCTGTGTCCTGCATTTTCCTTCCATTCTTCCCAGGCAGATTTAGGGGTCTATTTACTAAGCTTTAGATGCAGATAAAGTGGACAGAGATAAAGTACCAGCCAATCAGCTTGTAACTGCCATGTCACAGGCTGGGTTTGAAAAATGACAGGGAGCTGATTGGTTGGGACTTTATCTCCATCCACTTTATCTCCATCCAATGCTTAGTAAATAGACCCCTCAGCTGTGTGTTAACTCTGTAAATTTTGTTCTTTTTATTTGAAATTTACCTACATGTATGTACTTTGTATCCATGTTTTTGGTAGAATTCCTTTTAAATAAGCTTTGTAGGCCTTTTAGAAATTAAGGATTCTTTGCTAGTTAATTCATATATACTTCAGTACCCAATGATTTGAAGAGATTATTAGATAGCTAGGATAGATTACAAACTGTTATCAATTACTGAAGCAGGGCGTGGACCAGGGGATTGCGTGGAAGCTTGGGTTGCCGAGCCTACACACCATTTTTATATGTGCTGGAGGACCTGTGACCCCTTTACTGATTCATGGATGGTGGCAGTATATGGTAGTGGGGTACATCTTGGTACTCAAATTAGTATGCTTTAAATGTAGTTAAGAGTGTAATCATCCATTAGTTAGGGAAGTTAGGGAGGACCCTGTCATAAATGGTGGCAGTAATGGGATAGAATATGTTTTTATTTCTGGAGCATCCAAGTATGAGGATTATTATACCTGACCTTTAGAATAAGAACAACTGATTATAGGAATAGACACAATGCTTTTTAGTGATTACAAAGTCATATGTGCAAGCAATCTCCTTCCCTTCTGTTTTTCTTTTTTTTATTTGGCAAAGTAACTGCAGAGAGATGGCAGCTACTTATAAGAAACAACACAAAGAGGTCTAACCTGGGTGGACCATTCTAAGAAGAGATTGATCCATGACCTAGTGGAACATGATACAGAGCATCATGATGATGAGGACCTGTACATGAAGAGAGTTTATCTGCTGGGGCTGCTGTGGTAACAGAAGGTATACGTGTACTGGACTTTTTTTTCCTGTGGAAAGTAATAGTGCAAAGTTGGATTCTGATGTGGCTTCTGTTATCAAATATGTGGGTGCTAGGGAAACTTCCTCAAAATTGGATCTTATCCATCCATTTCTGGGGCATGCCAGAGCTGCACGCCTGGAAGAAAGAGTTCCATGGCATGTGAGGAGAGAGAATGGGAGCTTACTAGAGCTGCACACCTAACAGAGTGAGAGAATTCAACTGCCATGCCTGCTGGGCTAGTCGGAGGTGGACTTGGTATGGGTCATTTCATTTCTATGGAAAATAATAGCACCAATG